>NC_054056.1:3405657-3715263 GCF_017639655.2 Falco naumanni | reverse complement strand
TGGGGCAGGAGCGAGCTTTGCTCCCCCTGGGCGCCACACGTCCCCACCCCGTGGGGCTGGGGGGTGCAGATGTGCCGGAGCCCGTCACAAACCTGCTGCGCTGGCTCCAGCTTACTGGTGAGGACATCCACCACATTCGGGGGGGTTCCCCCCAAAAATGCCAGCTGTGCCAGGTGCGCCAAGGGAGCCGGGAGCGGTGCTTGCA
Source organism: Falco naumanni (assembly GCF_017639655.2). Lineage (NCBI taxonomy): Eukaryota > Metazoa > Chordata > Aves > Falconiformes > Falconidae > Falco > Falco naumanni. The sequence continues at coordinate 3,715,058 of NC_054056.1, read as the reverse complement.
AGGCTGGTCTCGCTGGGGTTGGGTTTTGCACCGGTGCAGCTTGGGTCCAGCCCAGTGCCCCCAGCCCTGGGATTATCCGTATTTGATGGAGAGCAGAGGGATTTGCTGCTTGCAAGGAAAACAGCTCCCTGCGAGCCAGCCGTTCCCTCGGCCCCGCTGCCCCTCACCCTGAGGATGCTGCCGGTGGGGATGGCTACGGGCCCCCCCAGCTCGGGGTGCAGGAGAGAGGGGACACAGGGACACGAGGACACGGGGAGGGCTGGCTGATCCCTTCAGGCTCAAGGGGAAAGGGAAAGTTTGGAAGTGAAGGGGGCTTAGTGATGGATTTCAGAGTCATCTTCCCCTCCCCTTCCCCCACTTTGTTCCAGAAATAAATTAAAAGCTCTCTCTCCAGGAAATTAAAAATCATTTAAGAAGACTGAGCACGGGACCTGATGTGCTGGGGTTTCAGAGCTGGGTGTCCTGGGTGACACAAGTGCACCTTGGGGCTTGGAGGGGAGCAGGGTGCTGGGGTGACCCCACAGACCCGCCCCAGGTGGCACTGGCACCACATTCCTCCACCAGCGCAGGTCCCTGGGGGCCGGGATGCAGCCCCCTTCCCCTCAGCTGAGCGTCCTGGCTGCGGGAGCCCCCTCCTTGCACCCAGGGGACTTCCATGACTGCTGGGGCCTCACACCAGCAGAGACCCAGCACCACTGCAGGGAAACACTGGAGACGGGGAGCCTGGCACTGGCCGTCGTGGAAATCATCCTTCAAACCCTTCCCCCGGCTCCCCGTTCCCTGCACTCCTCCCGTGCATGGGGCCGGCAGCCGTCTGCTTCTCATCTGCCGTGCGTCCTGCTAACCGATGCAACGTGCCACGGGCTTTGAACAAAATTGGTCCCAGAAGAAGCCCTCGTGCTTGGCCCCGTGCCCGCGTGACGTCAGCCCCGTGTCACGGACGCGGCGAGTGCCCGACCTCTCCGCCAGGAAGGTGGCACCGTGGAGCCCAGTCACCTGGTGCAGAATGGGTTGGGGGCTGCAATGCCCGCGGGGGGACAGACCCATGCACGGCCACGTCCAGCCCCACCGGCGGGGACCGAGATGGCGGAGGGAGGGGAAAGGGCCTTCAGCATCACGGAGGGGCTGCCTCCTCCTGCCCTGAGGGCAGGCACCCCGCGGCCTTGCCAGGGAGCTGTGGGGTGCCGGAGCAGGCGAGTGCTGGCATTGCTGCTCCCCAGGTTCCACCTGCAGCACCTCTGCTCAGTGTGTGTGTGCACACCCGCTGCATGCCCACGTGCACGCACTGCACACTGGCTGCACACGCAGTGCATGCACACCAGTGCTTGGGCTGGCCGAGCAAGCGAGTGTTGGTGCATGGGGGGGCTGTGTGCGGAGGGAGGCATGTGGGCTGGAGGCTGCAGTGCTGGAAGGACATGAAATGTTTTTTTGGAGATTTCCACATTCTTCCTCTCCCTGGGCTCCCAGCGGTTCCCATCTCCCACCCTGTCCTGCACTGGGCACCGGCCTGGCTGCGCACCCTGGGAGCTGGGCAGGGTCCCTGGTGCGGGCGATGGCTGTGGTGGGGCTGTGCTCGGCCACGCAGCGATGCTGGGACGGGCTTGGCCAGGTGCCGTCGTGGCCGAGAGCACCCTGGCACTAGCCCACCCAGGGCACTGCTCACCCAGGAGCCACTGTCCCACCGGCATGCTCAGCCCGGGACCCAGGTGCTGAGATGGGGAACCCGTCCCGAAAGAGTTAAGGGTGATACATTGCAAAAAAGGAAAAAAAAAAAATTACAAAAGAAAAAGTGCCCTGAACCACATGCGACCTAACCTCCCCAGCGGCTCATCTGAGTTTAATAACGGAGGAGGGAAATCTCCCAAAAAGCTCTCAGAGAAATTAAAGTAAACAGCGTGCTGACCTCCAACCCCGCGCTGCCCCGCCACTGACTCGGCCGCTGCGGCAGCCACCGGTGGCTCGGCATTCCGTGTAATTGTAAACACATTCCGGTAAATACAAGGGGGGGGGGGACACACGACACTGGGGGGGTCCCGGGGGAGCCGGTGGCCAAGCGGGTGCAGCTCTCCATGCAGTATCTGGGGACCGAGCATTGGGACAGCCGGACAAAGCCACGGCCATGGGGGATGCTGTGGACTGATGGCTCTGGGCTGGTGGCCGTGTCACATTCCTGGCCGCGGGTCTGACGTTACTGGTGGGAACAGGAGCCACTGGGACCATCGAGCTGCCCCGTGGCTGCAGGGCTGGGGCTGAGGAGCCTCATGTCAGCAGTGCTGGTGGGTCCTGCCGATGGAGGGAGCAGGAGCGGGAGGATGCTGTAAGGGGTTTGTCCTCTTGGCCTCACAAAATTTAAAAACAACGGTCTTATTTTCATAGATTTTGGTCAGTTTTGCAGGCTGAGGGAAAGAAAAGCAACCCCAGGCTGTACAAGTGCTGGCACTCCTCTCCGGAGAGGGGCCAGCAAAGCCACTGGCCTCAAGGGGGGGAAGCAGAAGCTGAGCCCTGTCCCTTGGCACTGCTCCATCCTATCCTCATCCCTGTCCCCATCCCCATCTCCTTTCTTGTCCCCATTCCCATCGCCTTTCCTGTCCCCATCCCTGTCCCTACCCACATCCCTATTCCTGTCCCCATCCCCACCCCACCCCCATCCCTGTCCCCATCCCTGTATCCATCCCATCCCCATCCTATCCCCATTCCCATCCCATCCCATCACCCTCCCATCCCCATCCTCTTCCTATCCCCATCCCCATCCCTATCCCCATCCCCATCCCCATCCTCATCCCTGTCCCCATCCCATCCCCATCCTCTTTCTATCCCCATCCACATCCACATCCCCGTCCTCATCCTATCCCCATCCCATCCCCATCCCTGTCCCCATCCCCACCCCTGTCCTGTGGTGCCCTCCACGCAGCATCCCATCCCATCCCATCCCATCCCATCCCATCCCATCCCATCCCATCCCATCCCATCCCATCCCATCCCATCCCATCCCATCCCATCCCATCCCATCCCACACCATCCCACCCCATCCCCTGCCTTCTCAGGGGTCTTGCTGGGGCAGTCACCACTCAGAGGCGGGGGAGGGGGCAGAGAGGGCTGGATCCTGTGACCCCCCCGCCACTGCCCTGCAGCCCCAGAGCCCGGGCTGGCCCTCACCCCCACCATCTACCTGCAAACCAAACTGTGTCCATCACAACCACAAGCAGCGACAGACGCGCTGGGTTTGGTGAAAAATGCCAGGAATCTGCACCCGGGTTGGATTTCAGAGGAGCCAGGATTCCTGCAGAGGCCAGACCCTTTCCCCGGGACTGGAGGTCAGAGCCTGCTCCCCCAGCAGCTCCCAGCCCCGAGGAGCATCCCTTGGGATGGCACCATGAGAGGAAGAGGAGGATGTGGAGGAAGGGGAGACGGGCCAGTGCGCAAACCTCCTGCCAGAGGGACAAGCCCCCGGTGATGGGGACCCAGCTCTGCCTGGGGACACGCATCCCTGTTGGGAGAGACCCCCCTCGCCAAACCTCCTTCCTCTTTGCTCCCCTAACTCCCCCCAAAGGGGTTGATCCTGGTGGGGAGATGTGCTCCGCCAGGAGAGGGGAGCTGGCGTCCCGCAGGTGTTTCCTCTGGGATTCGTCTGCTGCTGAGCTGCAGAAGGGGAATGCTGCTGCTGCCTCCACCTCTTCCATCGGAGCAGGACCCAAAACTCACCATTTCCTCTTGGCCTGTGAATCACTAATAAACTCCAGACAGAAAGGTCTGATGAGGAAATTGTTTGGGAAATGGAGAGGAAGGGGGAGGGACGGCGCTCGCTGCCTGGGCTGGTGGCTTTGGGTGGCTTTGCCCATTGGTGTCACCTCCCCGGGCTGTGGCATCGGTCCTCACCTCAGGGTCCCCGCGTCTGCTCCGGCCAAGGGCCCCATCCCAAGCCCAGCCCAGGGGCTCTCCCAATCTGGCTGCAAAGTCCACCAGCAGATGGTTTTGTCTGTCTGCGAGGATTTGGGGATGAAAATCACTGTGTACATTTAAGCGTATATTTTTTTCCTTGATCCCTGTCCACTGGCTGTGCCAGGGCAGCGGCGCTGAGTGAAATCTCTCCATCATTTGATACCTGCGGCTGGGCACTCACCAGCCTCTGAGCCTGAGACCCTCAGCTCGATCCCCCAGCACCCCCAGACTGTCTCCTGCCCGAGCCAGGCCCTGCTCACAGCCTGGCCGTGGGGATGCTCCGGGCAGGAAGCTCCCGGCTTCCAAATAATATAATAACGGCAACAACGGCTACAGGTTGCAGATTCCTGCTCAGCGTGCATTTGGGAACGGCTGTGCTGTCACCCTCACCAAAAACTAAACATTTCAAGCAAAACAAGCCCCTGCAGCGAGGCTCCTGTTCAGAAGGGCTGGTGTAATTAATTCAGAAGGGCTGGTGTGATTAATTCAGAAGGGCTGCTGTAATGGGACCTATATATATTTCACATATATATATAAATAAAGCGCCTATCACAGTATCGTAAACATTCTTTGGAACCATTCTGACCGCAGAGGTAAGAACCTCCTGCAAACCATCCGTGCCGGCGCTCAGGGCAGCACCGGCCCCATCCTGTGCTGGTCCCCAGCCACATGTCCCACAGCCCAGACCCCTTGGCAGTGATGGGACCATCCCCATCCCCTCCCTGCAGATGAAACGGTCACGGCAGCGCTGGTCCAACTGCTGCACACTTGTCCTGAAACAGAAATGCTCCACATTTGGACCTCATAATGCAAAAAACTTCAGGATTTTGAAATTTCAGTCTTGGACACAAATCTGATACATTCCATAAATGCTTTAATTTATCCCTTCGTCACAATATTTGATAAAAGGTTTCGTTTCAGCTGCCCTGCTTTGATTAATAACTGTAACAGATTCTAACCTGAAGGAATCATCTTATATTGCATTCATGGAAATTAAATGTTTGATTGCACATAGTCAGAATTTTCTGATGCGGAAACTACTCCACCAAAGAACTTTGAACAAGCTCTAATCAAAAAACATTTTGGTGTTGGTTTTTTTTTTCTCAGCTTCCCCTTCACCTATAACAACTCCAAACATCTGTTAAAATTCAATCAGAGCAAAACTGGCTGAAAAAATTAAAATTCAGAGCGTGCAATTAAATGGCTGTCCACGTTGCAGCCAGGTGGGATGGCGGCACGCAGGCTCGGCACGCAGGGGGTGGTGTGGGCAGCCCAGGCTGTGAGGGAGCGGCGTCCCACGGGGGGTGCCCACCCCCCCGGCCCCTCCTGCCCCCGCCGCGTGCGTCCCTGTGTCGTCATATGCTGGTGCTGTCGCAGGGCTCCATGGTGGCAGCCCATCCATCCATCCATCCATCCATCCATCCATCCATCCATCCATCCATCCATCCATCCTGGTTCCCTGCAGCAGGAAGGGCTTTGGCAGCAGAAGGCGCCTTTTGAACTGAGCAGGACGTTTTCCTTATGCTTGGAATCCTCTCCTTTTTAATAAGAATAAAAACACTGGAATGCCGGGGGTGGGTTCATTTTCCTTCCTCTCTCTTCCTTCTTCCACGGCAGGGTGATGGGTTGAGATTTCCCTACGCCATGAGTGAAGGCAGAGGGATGGAAAGCAAGAGGGAGAACCCAAATCCCATGGGCATTTGGGACCAGGAGCACTTTTCTGCAGGGATGGCTTGAGCGGGCGGCCGGCAGCCGCTGCTTTTTGGTGACGATCCCGGCCGTGGCTGGGCTCCTCCATGCCGCAGGTGCCCCTGTGCCAGACAGAGAGCAGGGGCATGTTTTTGAGGTCGGAAAGCAGAGTTTTCAGCAATTAGAGCGGCATGCCAAGATAAACCCCCGCTTCCTGGCGGGCCTGTTCCCATCAGCCATCGTCCCAGTGAGACGGACCCCAGCGAGGGGCTCTCCTGGCGGGAACAGTCCGGCAAATTCTCTCTGCATGGGTGAAATTCCCTCTGCTACCGAGGTTATTATCTCCGAACAGGAACCAACAATATCCTTTCATTTAGGCACTAATTTGAACAATGTGCGCTGGCCGGGGGAGGAAGGGCGCTCACTGCTCCGGAGCCTTTGAAAAATCCAGGCGGGAGCCAAACCAGAGGGAAAACAAAACCCTGCAATGATGCGAACGGCTCGGCTCGGCAGGGCCAGTGCCCCAGGCTCCAGCTGTGCCACCGGGGTGACACTGGGAAGAGCTGTGGTGCCACCAGCACTGGGCATGGCACAGGGACACTCGGGGCACCGAGCACCCGCATCCCAGCTTGTTACTGGGGGAAAATTAGCATTCAGGCCATCCTGGAGCTCAGAGCCCTGTCCTGGGCAGGGGTGTTTTGCCCACTGGGGAAAATCACCTCCTCTGCTTAACCAGCCTGTTCAGGCTCGTAATTACAATTTCCATAGGGCTGGAGGGTGCAGTAAAACACTTCTAAATTTGTTCTATCATAAAGCTCACACTAGGCACCAGAAAAAGTTGGAGTGTGTAATTGATAACTATAAAAACATTTTAATTTCCGTTTTTCAGAAGCAGACAAGACAAACACAGCAGGGGGAAGGGAGCACCCACTGACAGCACACGTGTCCCCTGCAGCTCCTCGCACCACTACTCCAGCAGCCAGGGGCTGGTGGCAGTGTCCCCCTGGCTGCGGCCACCTCACTCCCTGCTGTTTGCCGTGGGACCAGTGTGATTTGCAACTGCTCCCCAACAGGGATCTCTGCTGGCACATGGCCAGCAGCAGCAGCAGCCCCATCCCTGTCCCCATCCCCATCCCTGTCCCCATCCCATCCCCATCTCCATCCCCGGCCTCATCCCCATCTCCATCCCCATCCCCATCCCCATCCTTGTCCCCATCCCCATCCCATCCCCATCCCTGTCACTATCCTCATCCCATCCCCATCCCATCTCATCCCACCCAAGTCCCCATCCTATCCCCATCCCGTCCCTGTTTCCATCCCCATTTCCATCCCCATCCCCATCCCATCCTATCCCCTTCCCCATCCTATCCCCATCTCATCCCCATCCTTGTCCCCATCCCCATCCCATCCCCATGCCTGGTGGGTTGCAGCATCCTGTTCCCACTGGCCGTCCCAGTGATAGTTCCTCCTGGGCAGACCCTGCAGGGGCTTGCAGGGGAAGGCGAGGCGGGGGGGGGATTTCTGCTGTATTTACTCTTAGTGTAGCCGTGATGAATATTTACACCCGTGTGGGGAGAGCAGCGCGTTCCCCGACGGGGATATCAGTTGGAACATCATCTAATTGATTACATGGAAATTGCTCCTGGTGGAAAGGGAAGCCCTCGCCTTGCTCTTGGTGAATTAATTTAGCTTTTGCCATTCTTCGCTGTGCTCAATTAATCTTGTTAAAGTGATATAATTTTAGCTCGCACTTCACACACAGGGGTACCGGGGAGGCCCTGGCTGATAACGACGGGAGGTTGGTTAATGACAGGTAACGGGGGCTTGGTCTTATATGGGAGAGGGGCTCCTGCCTGGTGCTGCCGGCCCTGGCTCCCATGTGTGGGATCAGCCCCGGGACCCCAAGGCGCTGTCCCTGCCGGGGGGGGCCAGGGCCACCGGGATGCAGGATGCTGGGTGCCGCGGCTGGGACGCGCGGTGGGTCGGGTGCCTGAGCTGTCCCCAGCTCCGCGCTGAGACAAAGAGCATCGTCTCCCGCGGCCCCCAGCAGCTGGTGCGGGGGGACGTAATCCCACAAAAGTCCTGCTCCGGGGGGATCAGCGGGAGAGGTGAGAGGCACGCCGCCGCGTCCCCGCCATCGCTGCCCCACTATTGACTGCCTAAACAGTTCTTTGGTGATTACAATGTAAATATAGCTTTTCATGGAGTAAAGGCCTTTTATGGGATCCGCACACACTTAACCACTTAACCCCGGCGACAAAAAGAGCAGTGAATTAGCTGTTTAGAGGCTGCTCGTGCAGAAAAGCGGGTCCTGAATGGGATTTGGGGATCTCTGTGTATCAATTGCTATGCTTCAGGGGCCCTCAATGGGGCTTTTGGCGTTCGAGCATGTGCCAAAGGGCTCGCGTGGGTGTGGATGGAGTGTCAATAAAAAAAAAAAAAAAGAAAAAAAAAAAGAAAAAAAGCAGCTGCTTCTCTCTAATAAAACAATGATTTATTCATAGCGACTTGGGGAAGGGGCGGAGGGGGGGAAACAGGGAAGTGCCAAAGCGATGCTCGCCCTGCTCAGTGCCCCAGCGAGGCTCGGGGGCTGAGCCCGCCTGCGGAGCGGAGGCACAGGGACCCCCAGAACAGCCCATGGGGACCCCCACGCAGCCCAGGTGGCAGAGCCAGCTCCTGCTGCAGCCCCAGCCAGGTGGCCGGGGTGTCCCTGTGGCTCCTTGGGGACCCTTGGGGGGGTGCAGGGGCCAGAGGTGCACCCTCTGCTCCCTCCTTGCCAAGTGGCATCTCTGCAAAGCCAGGTGGCAGCCGGTGCTCCCCCCTTGCTCCGGGTGCAGTGGAGGGGCTGTGCACAGCCAGGGATGCAGGGACCCACGCGGGGCTCGGCGTGTGACCCCCTCCATGCTGAGAACGAAGCATTTTGGGATGGGCATGGGGGAAGAATGAAGGCTGCGCTTGGTGCCCTGGGTTCAGTGCGCCCAGGCTGCCGTGGCCATCCCCACCGAAGGATGCTGCAGCCGGGACAGGACCCTCGTCCCCCTGGGGTGGGCAGCCTGGGGTGGTGGGGGGTGGCTGAGCCCCCCCAGGCTGGTGATCGAAGGTGCTGGGCTGGTGGGCACGTGGCGGGGGCACCGGGCGCAGCCAGCCCCCCAGCTGCGCCTGCTGCCGAACAAGAGCAGCCTTCATGGAGCGGGGGCCGGGGGGAGCAAACTCAAAGCAGATCTGAAATGAATGGCCTGAAACGAGGGGAGGTGGCTGGACAAAGCCAGGGCTCTGAGTGGGAACGGGGGGTGGGGGGATGAAAAAGTGGCAGCACATGGCCAGGTGCGTGGAGGGAGAGAGGCCGGCACCAGCACAGGCACCGGTACCAGCACCGGTACCAGCACCGGCACCAGCACCAGCACCGGCACCAGCACCGGCACCAGCCACGCTTCTTTGCGGTGGGACGCGGGGCCAGGGCTCGGAGCTGGGAACGGTGCCCGGCTGTTTGCTCACATGGAGCAAAACTCAGGGGGTGCAGGGACCCCGGCACAGCCGCTCGGTGTCTGTGGCAGGAAAGCAACACCAGAGAGACACCAGCAGGTCCCGTCCCCGTCTCGCCAGGCCACAGACGGGATCTCACTGAAGTCACGAAGGGCTGACGAGGGAGCAGATCAAGTCAGGCTACGGCCCTATTTTTAAGCTGGTGCAGATGGAGGGATGAAAGAGGAGGGGGGAGGCAGGGTCGGAAGACAAACAAACGCCAAGCAGATGTTGGAGCGCTGCTCTTCCCCTCGCAGGATGCGTATGCGGCTCCCGGCAACACCGGCTCTGCTGGCCTCGACCCCCAGAGCCTGGGGGACCATGGTGGGGACCGGGCTGTGACGTCCCCTCCTGCTTGTCCCCCATTGCCAGGGTTCGCACCGGCACCCCAGAATGGTGGTGTCAGATCAGTCCCACGAAGTGCTGGGGCAGGCAGCTCCGTACCGTTCTCCCGGGGTGCCCCAGGGGGGCGTGGGGACATGTCCCACCATCCTCACCGGTGCCTGGTGATGGGGACAGGCAGCGATGGGCTTCAGGAGCTCCAGGGAGGCTGCCCCGGTGTGGTGGTGCTGAGCCCTGGGGTGACTGGGCAGTGCCAGCGTGCCCACCAGGGCTGCCTGTGGGTCTCACCGGTGGGTCCCTGCACTTGAACCACGAACACCCCGCGGTGCAGCTCTGGGGACGAAGCTGCCGCTTTAGGAAGCAGCTCCGGTGCCCGGCTTGCCCCAGCCACCACCCCCACCACCCTCCGCTCTGCCAACCCGGCACATCCCACCGTGCCCTTCTTTGATGCCCGATGGTTTCTCCAGGTCCTGCTGGACCAGGGTGAGCGCTGGCACCGCCGTGGGGTTCCCTTTCTGTTCAAGCCGGAGACACCGGCAGTGCTGCTCACGGGCTTTTAGCAGGAGCCGTGGTCAGGACCCAGCCTGCGCAAGGACAGATCTCAACCCTCCAGACTTCACCAGGGTCTGGGGCCGCGGTTCTGGCCGATGAGTATCAAACCCAGCTCCTCCAGCCCGGCTTTTGCCCCCTGCGGATGTTCGGGGGTCTTTGCCAACTGCACTGACCCCAGCTAATCTTTTCTTCCTTCCTTTCCTTTTCCCTGTCTGGCAGAAGGGGATGGGATGGGGTGACTGCGGTGGGTCGGCCTGGGGGCTGTTGGCAGCCCAGCAGCGGCAGTGACACCTCGGGAGCTGTTGTCATACCTGGGGGCTCATGTCACCCCTTCGCCGAAGATCACACACGCTCAGCAAATCCGTAGGTGGAGCAAAGGCTACCAAAATCAGGCCGGCTCTGCCTGTGAGATCATCCCCCCGGATGCCTTGCTCAGAGCTTTGTACTTCGAGCATCGCCCTCACGTCACGCAAAATAGGCAACACATGGCAAGTATAATTGCCTATTGCTTTAATTATCTTCTTTACATCAGCGGGCTGGATGGTTTTGCATTGCCTTTGGTTGGAGCGTCTGCAGCTGTGGCTGGTGGAGCCGGGATGTGCATCCTGCGGGAGATGCCAGCTGTGCCACCAGAGCTGGGTGACATGGAAAACATCCCGGATGCCAAAACCCCTAGGTGGGTCGCTGACAGGGCTGCCCTGCAGAAGCCTCGAGCAGTGGCACCAGCCCACACCACCACCACGCCAGCCAGGAGCTACAACCAGGAGAAAGCCAGCCGGAGTAGCAGCTCCCGTACCTCGTGTTCCCAGGCAGGGATGGGGGCTGCACGAGGCAGGATCAGGCCCTTGTGCTTCATCCAGGCTCGCTAGGCTGGGGAGCAGGAGGAAGGAAGGAAAAGCCTTTTTTTTTTTTAATCTGGTGTTTAATTGTGAAAGGTTGGGGGTTTTCAAAGCCCTCCTTCAGGCTTCGTGTAAAACAGGAATGTGGAAATACCACCTCTGCGTATCCTGAGCAGCCGGGGAGGTGCTGTTAGCACCTGGCTGATTAATTATCCTTTTTGCACAGAAATGCGCCTCTGTGAACCACGGTGGCTGGGAATTAGGCAGTGCAGAGAGATCCTGCGGCGCCGGCTCGTGCTGCCCTCCAGCCAGGACCTTGGGGCTGAGCATGGCACGGCACAGCACAGCATGGCACGGCACGGCACAGCGCGGCAGTGGCATGGCACAGCATGGCACGGCATGGTGCAGCATGGCACGGCACGGCACAGCATGGCACGGCATGGTGCAGCATGGCACGGCACGGCACAGCATGGCACGGCATGGTGCAGCATGGCACGGCACAGTATGGCAAAGCAGCCACAACCAACCATGCCAGGATGCAGCAGGGTGCCTGGGCTCTCCGTGGCATCCCCCAGGGCAGAGGTGAGGGCTGCAGGCAGCTTTTGGGGTGCCGGGTGGGTGCAAGGCCACAGTGAACGTGTGCAGGTCTTGTCCTCCAGAGGGAACGTGTCTCTTGGATACTGATCCCCCATCACCGCGTGCGCAAACATCGTCAAATATTGAAAATCAATCGGCCACTGTAAGCGAAGCAGCACAGAGCGTGTTGCATGAAAACAGCCCTGAGGAGCAGAGAAAAAATATTAGCTAAAATAAAATTAATCTCTTGCAAAGCTTTAAGATTCGCTTCTCACCCCTCCCCCCTGCACCGCAATCTTTTATGTCATTTTCTTTAATTACAGCTGGTTTAGATCTCTGCTGCCTGGAGAAGCAAAGCTAGACTTAGCCATAAATTGGGCTTCTGGATGATACAAGAGAAAATAATAACCCCCAAGGACTGAACATCTGTCCACACGGAGCACGCGCAATGTTATAATTAATATTAATGACTAATAGTTAGTATGGAATAAAACTTTTGCTTTACAGGTCAGCTAATACACCCAGCCGCGCTGCAAGTCCCAGAGCGAGACGTTTTCCATGTCACGAGCTTGGCTGGACTCTGCACATCCAGGAGCCCCACGGCTCCGCTCTGGGGGTGCCGGGGAGCACGGCGAAGGGGGGTGCTTCACCCCCAGCAATAAAGCAGCACTTGGGGCCATGCCTGGGTGGGATGCCCCAGGTGGCAGGGAGGGGGGATCTTTGCCAAACTTCCATTTCCCATGTGATGTCAGGTCGTTGATGAGGCGCGGGCACCAGAGGTGCGCTACAGCCGCTCTCTCGCAGGAGGAACTTCGTCAGGACCACGGTGCCGGCCGAGGTGGATCCAGCAGCCCCAGGCTCGGCCCTGGCAAGTTAAGGCTGGGGGTCAGTGGCCACAGGGCTGGGGCGAGGAGGGGACCTGGCACCCAGCGTGGCCGGTCTCCCTGCCGGCTCTGCCTGCTCCCACCACACAAGGCAACACCTTGTAGGCTTTTTCCTCCTCTCTGCTGTTATGTTTTTCTTCTTAGGGAGGAAAGCACTTGCCTGTTAGTAATATCAGGAAGGTTTGGGTTGGAGGGGACCCTAAAGCCCACCCAGTTCCAGCCCCCTGCCCCGGGCAGGGACACCTTCCACTGGACCAGGCTGCTCCAAGCCCTGTCCAACCTGGCCTTGGACACTGCCAGGGATGGGGCACCCACAGCACATCCCAGTGCTTCACCACCCTCACAAAAAAAGAATTTCTTCCTAATATCTCATCTAAATCTCTCCTTTTTCCATTTAAAGCCAGTCCTATCACTAAATGCCCTTGGAAAAAGTCCCTCACCAGCTTTAATCGAGGGCTCTTTGTTTTCTTTTACTATATTCCTGCATTGTATTTCTGTGTTTTCTTGAATTACCTACTCCATTTCAGTGAGACTATAGACATTGCTGCCCATTTTTGCTGCTCTGTCTTCTGTGTTTCCTTTTCTAATAATGGAGAACCCAAAGGAAAAGAAACAGAGGCTGGAAACATCACCTGCTCCCTTCCAAAACCAAACGCGTGCTAAAGACGTTTTCAGGGGCCCAGACCTGTGCCCCATTCATCACTCCTGGAGAAAGGATGCACCAGCTAACGAGCAGGTCGAAAGCCAGAGAGGGTAAATAATTGTGACACCCTCTCCATCCACACTTGCGTGGATGCCTGGGGGGTCTTTGTCCTTTAACCCTCATACTGGGTCTGGGACAACCGATTAAAGGTCCAGGACGGATGAGGTGCGGAAGGTCCGTGCTAAGAACACACAAAACATACAGCACGCTCCTTTTCATGTGTCCACTCTGACATAATTCTTCACATGTTGGAAATACAGATGATTTTAGCCTGGGTCCATCTGGTTTCCCAAATAACCTGTCTATTTGATAAATAACATAAATTAAATTAGACAAGACAAACAAATAGTTTTTTTTCTCTCCCCCTTTCAGTCTCTTGGCAAAAAGGAAAAAAAAAAAAAAAAAAAAAAAAAGGAAAAGAAAACATAATTCAGTGGCTGCCTCGAGCCCCTGAGGAGCTGTGCAGTGGTGAAACCTATGATTATAAACGTGGTTGCAATGTTAACCTTTAACACGGACCGAGGGCCGCTCCTGCCTTCGCTTGCAAGTTCTTTTTTAATTTCTTTACTATAATTTAGGCTCCTAAGAGCTCATTCCCCCTGCAAACTCAGCAGGAAATCCCACGTGCTTCGCAGCTCAGCCTGGCTCCTGCCGTGCAGCCCAGGACCAGGAGCTCGGATCTGAAGGGCTGTATTCCTCCCGCCCCTTGCACAGGTAAGGGAAACTGAGGCACAGAGCCACGGCCTCGTTACAGCTGCCTAAGCTGGATGGAAACCCCGGTGTCCCACCACGGGGCAGCCACTTGTGCATCTCATGCAAAGCCAAACCCAGACATCACCCGTCCCGGCTGCGAATGAGCCCAGGATAGGGGGTTAGGGGGGAAAAAGCAGCGAGGGGAGCGGAGGGAGCTCTGCCTTCAGCCCAGGACAGCCCTGCAGAGAGGCACCACCACCCCGGAGACCCTTGTTCCCACCCCCTCGCCCCTCTCTGCCTTGAGCCTTAGTCAATCCCTCCTTCCCAGCCGGCCCAAGACCACTCCTGGCACTTCCAGCAGCAACAAGGGGGGGGGAGGATTTTTCTCCCCATTAGCACAGCGGCATCACCTCAGTGCCAGGAGGGGCGAGCTGGATCGATACTTGAAAATGAGAAGCCAAAGCTGAGTTAATGTGCCAGACAGGAGGTGGGGTGGGGGCAGCCCTGGAAGAGCCGGCCGGAGGGATGAGATGGATGAGAGCAGGTCTGCGGCACAGGTGGGAGCGCAGGCAAGGGTCAGCCCCAACGCTGCAGCTCCCGTCCCCGCTGGGAAGATGGATGGTGGCACAATAAGCAGCAAAAGCATCTCAGCTCGTGGTTCAACCCCTCCTGCGATCGGGATTTCAGCTCCTGGCCTCCTCAGGACACAGCATGGAAAACACTCCCCTGGGGTGCAAGGCAGTGCCTACCCGCAGCGTCGCGTGCACCCCGAGCGGGTGTCGGGGGGAAAAGAGTTTCCCCCGAGCAGCAGTAACCAGAACCCTTCCCATTCCATGTATTTCCATTTATAAGCTCTTCAGGCCCAACAGTGTTTTTCTACTCTTGGCTCCAAAACAAGCAAATGTATTTTGAAGGGAAAATTTTAAAGGGAAAGCAAAACAAGTGTCATCGTTGCAGTTAGCGGATGCAGAGGAGAGGCCAGTAAAACCACCAGGACAAAGCCAGCCCTCTAAAAGTGCTCTTCAAGCTACCACCTTCTAAAGCAAAAGTGCAGCAATTACAAGTCTACATAAATTTAATCTTTCACAGTGCCATAGAAGATGGAAAATTCTAAGAATTTCCCCTTGAGTCAAGAGTACAGTTTAAGCTTTAATCATTCTTCCTTCCCCTTTTTGCTAGAGGAAAAGCATTCTCTTGCTGCTCTCTAGTGGCAGGCATTATTAGCAAAATTAAGAGAAGATGCTGGATTTTGCAGCTTCCAATATTTTCACCTAGTAAATCTGTGCTGAATTAGTACAGCCTACAAATCAGTGCAAATGCTGCGACAGAGAATTAACTGGATATCCAGATATCAAGAAATATCTGATAAATGACCTTTCCTCCTTCATTCTCTTCCCTGAACCTCCCATCCCAAATCCAGGTATACTGGTTATCAGAATTGCTAGAATGAACTGAAATAGGCATGCCTCCAGACAACAATAAAGGAAGTTTTGTCTAGGAGCAAACAAAACCAAAACTATTGAAGCAGTAAAAAGAAACATTCTTCGGGCCAAGAATTTTATGCAAACCTAAGCGGAAGACTTGAGAATTTACACTCCAGTAAACACAGGGGGGTTGCTTTTGTTGTATTCCAATATTATTGCAGCTGTTCCTAGTGAAGGGCTTCGCTGTGGCTACAGAAGAAAAGCAGCAATAAGGGGAGGGGAAAAAGAAAACCAAAAAAAAGATAAGTAAACATTTTGGAAAAACCCCACATACACACAACTGAGTGAAATCCTGCAAATTAATTCCAAGTGCCTCCAAAATTAAAACCACGTTTTATTGTAAAGTTGCACTCCAATTAGAACCATAGTTCTTTATAAACATAATATACAGTAAAATATTTTACATGTAGCACACCAGGCTTACGCTTATGATGTTACAAAATTTACAGTTCAGGATCCTTCACTGACAGCAACTTACGTGACATCAAGTTCCTTGAAAGACGTTTAAGTCTTACAGAGCAGGCCACTGTGGTACCATTATCTGGTCTCTACTAACACATTCAGCGTGTGATCAGAAATGTCAGAAGTGCTGTATATCCTGTCTCAAGCTGCTTTCACACTATTTAGAATAGTTGTGAATTATGGTTGCTTATTATCTAATTTCCTCGTTCTAGGGAAGCCCTGCGTTACTAGCTGTTCCGAGATGGACCATTTCCCTTGGATGAGTGTAACTTGCATGAAAACAACAGAACAAATGATTTAAGAATCTTCTGTTGGGCCAAACTAACTCAACTTGGGCTAACTCCCCCCTTCACAAGGCAAATAAACCACTCCAACACACCTCCTTTTCCTCTCCTGCTTCTGTTAATCCCATTCTTCCCCCTCCACACATACACACATTCATACACATGTCTAAGAATATAAACAACAATAAAAACTTGGAAAGAAATCATTATCGTACTGTCTCATAAGACAGGGATCTGTTTTAAAAGTATACGCTTCAAGCATAAATTAGAGTTTCTTGAAATGTCAAGCTAATAAAGGCTTAACGTTAGAGAAGATAAGACATTGGAGGTAGTCATGGCTACCTTTGTACTGCAAGTGTAAGCAACATACATCCTGCCATAGTCAACACTGCTTTCTTCTTACACAAAACTGCAGAAACACTTTCTTCACCTGTGCTTTAAGCTAACTGCAGCATTTCTGCATCATACCTGTCACACAAATGGCATTTTCAGATGGCACTGATACCACTGAAATACATGAGATTCTGTGACAACAGTATACAGTAGCCTAAGTTTCCTTAATGCTTGGGAAAGACGAAGTTAGCATTTCATTCCAAGCCAGGCATGGATTTTGTGCTCTCATCTGCCATGGAGCACTGAGAAAAAACAAAGGGGAATAAACAAGACCATACCCTGGAAATTACTGGAACTTGTGAATTAAGTGGCAGCACAGGAACGTACCAGCGATTTGTTTACCTTCCTGGCAATTGCTAGCAGATTTGCAGAACAAACCACAACTGGCAAGGAGACAACAGGCAAAGAGACGAGATACAACCTCTGGCCCTACGCAGAAATATTCAGCTCTCCAAGTACTGGAATATGCTTCGGCTTTGACTCGTTTCCTCGGTGTTCTCTACCTTGGGCCGTTTGGCCAGAGATGTTATTACTGCAGTAGGACCCCTTTTCTTCACCTACAGGGGACAAAGATACATTGGAATATACAAAATCTCCAGAAAGTTTAAATTCAGAATTATGAGGGAAGTATTTGGTGTGAGAGCACATACTAGGAAATCACAGAGAATATTTATAACAGCAACGCTCTTAACTACTTGCCAGTGCTTAGCGCTTGTACATTCAAATAATCTGCACAACTGGCAGCACATACCACACAAACCTTTACCTGAAGTTTTGATTTCTCCTTTGCCTCTTCACTCTTGTCTGGGGAAAGCGTATGAAAGACAAAATTCCTTGAATTTCGAGGTGCGTTTGGATTAAGATCTGACATTGCTGCTAGTTTCTGAAGGACGGCTTTAGGTCTGTTCAAGAGAGACCCATTTTTTATCTGAAAAACAAAGAAATCCGTGTTAAACCATTGCATGAACAAAACACTGCCTAGTAGGTCACTCTAAACAGAAAAACTACTCCCTCCTAAAACATTACTCACTGCCACACAAACCAGAGATGGGCAGAATCTGCTGTGTTCTACAGGTGCAGTTTGGAAATACCATTTTTCAGAACCATTACCCACCTGCATGTCACTGGCAGGTCTGAATGTTTCAAATGGGTTCCTGGGCAGTAGCACCGTGTCTTGTACCGCTGCTGCTGGGCTTGCTAGCAGAGACCAAGAGGAAAATGTCAGTTTCCAAACTTCACTTGAAATAACATAATTTTATATCAAACTGAAGAACTTAGAATTGACAACAGACAATAAATACTGGGGGGGAGGAACCTGCACCAAATTATACTATGAGCCATATAACTGATAGATGACTGGCAATTAGTTCTATCAGTCAGAAGGGAAAAATCTGGTTTTGAAGCAGCTTTGCCCACTTGAAGGCATGTTTTTGTCACAACCAAGGAAAACTTAAATTTATTTTCGCTACATTACATAGTTTTTCCTGAAGTTACAAACATCTGGAGAAAATGCTGAATGTCACTTACAGTCCACTTCTCTGTGACTTAAAGGCAAGCAAAGGAAGAATGAAAGACTAAACAAAGATGCAGAAGAATTTATTTCCACTCTACAACATTGTTTTCAAGAAGTAATATACTACTTTATTAAAAAATGCACCAACTATCATCAACCTTGCAGTTGCACATTTTCAACACTTTTAGAACTTTTTCAAGTTCTGGAAGACAAGAGCTCAGACTGGTGTAAGAAAATGAGACACGAGTTTTCTGATCCATGGGCTGCTTCACTGAAGACCACAAGTGACAACTGGAAGTTAAACTTTGTTTGTCACTTCAATAAAAAGTAAGCTTACCTTTCTTCTGTAGAGATTTAGCAGTTACTTTTTTTGCTAGTTTCATGAATTGGCTGTCTTCACCAATTTCTTCCTCCTCGTCTTCATTTTTTTCCTTCTGTAGCACAGAGAAGACACTTTGAAAAAGTTCGTATTAAGAACGAACACTTAATTCGGTATTTTAAGTAGACCAAGTCTTTTCATTATGTAAGTTAATATATTCAGTTTTATTTACTTTCAACTGTAAGAGTTTATTGCAATTTTAGATACTTATAATCCTCATTCTATTGATGAGCAGCAAACCTGTAGCATCACATTCAGCTGACAGCTGACCTAATACTGAAACTTCTAAAACTCGTAGTTATGCTCCCATCACAACAGACTTATTCCACCTTTGAAGCTGACTTGTTTCAGAACATAGTTGTTTTGCCTCTCCCTTTCTGAATTAGCTTCTCTCTCTGTACAATACTTGTAGAAGAGAAAGAACAGAATTCGTGACGAAAAACAAAGATACATTTATGAACAGTATTTTTTCCAGATGAGGAACTAACAATCTCACACCTAGCAATGGTATAGAGTGAGCAAGATACCTTTCTTGAATCTAACTAATACCTGCTCACGAAGCCACTGTTCTCGTTCAAATCGCTCTTTCCTCCACTTCACTTCTGTCTCATCAAGCTGTTCATTTTCATCATCATTATCTGAATCTCTCTGAAACAAGTCAATCTGTGAAGCATAATCTGGATAAAGAAAAAAATTATTTAGCTGCGATTTTGAGAGGCATAAAATATGTAGGCTAGTAAAAAAAAAAAAATCACAAAAAAAACCCAACCAAAAAGACACACACCCTAAACCAATTTATGTCTGAAAAGACTTTAATCCTGAAGGAGTACTGAGTGCTATTTCATGCACACACACTCTCTTTCCAACCTTTCATCCCTATTTACTAACTACAGATCAGAAAGGCACCTATGTTTTTCCATCTGAACCTCCTCATTCTGCCAGGGCCATCACTATGCAGGTCACCATCAATGAGGTATTTCTCCTGGTACAAGCGTAACTGGCGCTTGTCATCGTCAAGCATTGCCTTCCTATCAACACAGAAGAAAGGGAGCAGGTTAGTCCAGACGAGATCCAAGAGCCATGACTTCACATGCAAAAATATACCCTAATACTGTCACTGACAGGTGTAGTTTCTGTACTTGATTTCCTAATTCCACTTCATTAGGGAGTTCCTCGTCAATAATCTCTTCTTCATATTCATCCAGGTCTTCACCATCATATTCATCTTCACTGCCCACATCACTCCCTGACAGCTCTGCCTCATCTTCCATGAAATCCTGCAGTTTTCTACAAAAGAACATTAAAAGAGTTCGGTTTGGTAGACCAATAATCATCACACACATCTTCTGAAATCCAGGTTTATCTTTTGACATAAAATTAACACGATCATCATTTCTCATTTAGGATATGTCTTTTCAAAAATTAAAGATGTAAGACTTTAGTTCTCACACGTTTACATACACAGCCTGTCAACATACATCAACTAAAATTATTGTCATCCAACAGATTCCTTGCCAGTTACCTACCAAATGTGATGGCAATGATAACTGCCAACTAGACATTTTACTTACTAGAACAAATATATATCTTAAGACATGAGGAATGACAGCAATACTCTTGCACCCTTTATTTTGGTGTTAAATAAAATTTGCATTCCTTTCATCATGGCCTTTTCATTTCTATGAAAAGAAAAGAAATTCATCTATAATGAAAATTATACTGGAAATCCTCTATAACCCATCAGCAACATAGTTAGACTCACACAACATGCCATCACCAAAGCAAAAAAAACCAGCCAGCGTCAACACCGAATAAACATTAGCTACTAATGCTGTATGGTGAATAATTGCAGACTAAAATTCTAGTGCTATTTATATTCTGACTGGCAATTAAGATACAAAAAAGATGTACTTACAGCTTTTTCTTCAAGCCCTGTCTATGTCTCAGCAATTCTTCTTCTTCGTCACTTATTTCTGCTTCTTCAGCATCACTATCTTCACTTTTTTTATCCTGTCAAAGAGAAAGTTTTCAGAAATTAAGGAATTTCTGAAAGTGGATTGCTTTGTAACAGCTTCTTCGGTTCTTCAATCAATAAACACAGACCAAAACACCAGAGATTTTCCAGAGCTTTTGCTATGCCAAGATGCATTATAAGATATCATAATATTAAGTTATCATAACACTAAGGAGATGAATGATTCAAACATTGCTTTTAAAAACGTTTCAGTAGTTTGTTATGGAAGTTGCGACACTTTGCCTTATAGTTGTATTAAAAAGAAAAAAAGCCCTATGTAGACAAATGGAATTCTTAGTCAGAATGTTGTAGCAGTTTCCTTGCTCCATCAGTTCATACCTCTTCACTATCAAAGGCATCATCATCTGTCAAAAGCTGAAAATCATCAAGTTCTTGCTCCTCCTCACCTTCCTCTTCCCTAGGGGAAAAGTAAATGAAAGAAATACACGTTTTCATTTCACCTCCAATGACGGCTTCACAGTAATTCAAGGCAAAGTTTCAACCACCACATCAGCTGGTCTCAGACAATTACAGTCTCCCAACAGCATTTAGCTTTACGTGCCCAAAATCCCCATTAGCACCGATTTTTAAGACTTCAGGTCTTCACTTGCAGAAACTGTGGGACAAGTACTAATGTCTGAGTTCATTTTCCTCTAAAATTCCTCTTGGATCTTCCTAACATTCCCATTTGAGAAGCCTCATTATCCTTTTGTCAGGCACCCATACAACTTTCTAGTTTAATCAGTGGAAAAAACACAAGTACCCAACTTACATCGAGCTACGGTTCCCGTAGCTTGGCAACGGCCCAGAAGAGAACCCCAAAGTCCTACATTCTAACAACCTTCTCTCAGTTTGATGAAAGCTCCTCAACACTTCTTTCACTATCAGCGACAAAGAAGGATTTCTCTTTACAGTAGCTGTGGGCAACAGTATATGCTGCCAATTTAGAGAATGACTGCTGAGCAATTTGCAATATTCCTCCCCTTCACCTCCCAAAAAAAAAAACCAGGCCACATTTTTGCTTACAGCATTTTGATTTTGAACAAGAAAACACATCAAGAGTGAAATGAGACAACTACCACTGTATGCTTTTGTAAGTTTTAGGAAGAACAATGCTAACCTGTCTGTGGGAAAGGAGCCTGAACAAAGCGCTAGAGCTTCTGCCATTGGATCTTCTATGTCACTGTCTTTTTCTGCCTTGGAAGATACTGAAGATGCCCATGTTGGAGAAGCTGCTACGAAAAGTAATAAGACGGCAACTTATTAGACAGATACATTTCTACTCTTAAAATGCCAGAAAGCATCCTAGTTAGCACACTCCCAACAAAGCAAGAAATTGTTAGAGTGCTCAGAAGTCTTGGAAGTTCCACATTCTGCATCAGTGCCCAGAACTACCCAGAAAAACGGGTACCTCAGCATAAAACTTATAAATCCAGTAACCCACAAAGCCGAAAACTGAATTCAGGACATACTCTGAGACACAAATTTTCCTGAACAAAGATTGAGCAATTCTTCCATGTTCTGCTTTTTGTTGCTGCTGGTATTTGGCACGTGTTCAGATTGACTGCTAAACTGTCCCGAACACAAGTCCAGTAATTCATCCATATTGGCATCCATCGCATTCTCATCCATACTAGCCAGAGTCAGCTGATGCTTTGAGGACTGGTATTTACTCCTATGTGGTCCAACATTCAAGAACCTAAAAGACAGACTGCAATTAGAAAAATCTTGCCGGTCTGTAGGTCCTATTTCTGCTAAAGGGCACAAAATGCCATCCTTTACATCTAGTACTTACCCATCTGCATCAAGCAGCTGGCTCTGAGTGTCATCTTCCAGAGAAAACTGAAACTCTCCAGTGCCTGGAAATAAACTCTTAGGCTCAGGAGAGGCATTATACAGGTCCTGGGAATCTTCTATGGGAAGAGAAGGCTCAGACATCTTTCCTGAGCTCTAGTCAAAGGCATACAAAAATATTCAAGTTACTTGTTTTGCAAGCCTAGAATTCAAAAGCAAGAATGGGATAAACCAGTTAAAGGATTAGCATCGTGCAGGAGTCAAGTATGTCCACACTGTTCTGATAAATCGTAGGAGGTCATTCACATCAGCTGTTGTATGACCCACGTAAGTATGCTTAAAAATATTTGCAATGTACATATTTTACATATAAAAACCAGATTATGGCATCCTTTATTTGATGTTTTAGAATGGAAGTTTTTAGAGTGTCGTTTTTAACCATTCCAATGTGGAGACATTTTAAACTCCCTGGACAGTTTGCTTTCCTGAAATCTTATTTGCATAAAAGCATTTGCCTAGATGCCGCCTTCTGGTATTATTTTTTTTTTAAACAGATCTGACAGTCAGGATAAAATACATTTATTCACTACTCACTGGGAATAGGACTGAGAACCTTACCTTAGAAGCAGAGCTGATAAAGCTTGTTTTGAAAAAGCCCGGAGAAGGTGACCTGAAACCTCCTGCTGCAGGTAAGAAGTTCCCACCACGTGATGTCTGTTTGTTACAGGGCTGATACGATGGAATCATGGAGCCAATAAACTCAAAGCTGCTGTTATGGCTGTTCTCTTTTGCTAGCGTTGGTAGAGAAAACGAGTCATCATCCTCTGAAAAAAATAAAATTCAATAGAGCACTTAAAAGAAGTTAAGTGATCAGTAGAACCTCAAGATCCTGTTTTGCAACACTGACACCTTGCTAAAAATTCATTTTTTTGTGCTCATGTTGGATTTCTTTCTTCATAGAGGATGCACATTACACTATTTTACTGAATTTCATCTTATTGATTTCTGACCATTTCTGTATTTTTTTGCAGTATCATTTTGAACTTTATTTTTCTCTAGCTTTTTCAAGCTCTCTCATTTTTTTATCAGTCTTATAAACTTTTATAATCATACTGTATACAGGTGATGAAATAAGAAAAATATTGAATACCAGTCTCAAATCGAAACTTCTACATAGGCCACGTGACAAAAATGCTAAGCTATAATAATTCTACTTTACCTAACTTGGTAGGTCCTTTGTCTGCAGATTCTTCCATTTCAAGTTTCTCATCAGGAAGAGAATATCTGCAATTCATTAAATAAAATTTATTTACCAATATATACAAGATGAATTGCTATTGTCTGTCAAACCTAACCTAATTGCAAAAAACAAGGTAGCACACAAAAATACATTTAATACACTTTGATTAAGAAACAGATTATTCCACTAAACAGTCATTAAGTTTTTTTTAAAGAAAGCATTTATGAATGCACATATAACTACTGAAACAAGACAGAAAATATACTTTATAGAACTACTTTAAATCAAAACATCTATGTGTACTCATCAAATTTAAAATTGCAGGCACCATTTTTAAAGCTTGGCTTATTTTGGCTTATTTACCCCATTTTTGAGGAGCTGTCCTTAAAGAGCATCAATGTGGACTCTGTTGAAGGTGGTTTGGGGACAGAATCACAGTGCACAGATTTCTCTAGCTTTTCTCCATCGATCGATTCTTTGTCAGTTTCTTTATCACCATCTTCAACATGTTTCTCTTCTATATCTTCATTATCTTCCTCTGCTTCATGAAGCAGAAATTCCACATTCTAAAAAAACAGCCCCAAACATAGCACAGATACGGTGATTATTGTTTTGATCTGTCAAGTGACTCGCATACTTTTCAAGAAAATGTTTTAGCATATATAGGATGAAGCTGAGCGACATTCACAGTTCTTAAATGCACCTATTCCACTCTCAGACGCTTGAGAGGCACTTGAAACAGCCAAGATATTCTGATCCTTTTTAAAAAAGGAAAGGCCATGGCAAACCCTACCCCAAATTGAGCAGGTGACCTCGGTTTTTCCCCTGCTAGCAACGAGCCAGGATTTATAAAAAAAGAAAGTAGCACCAGAATCTTTTATACACTTATATTTGGTTTTAACACTGCTTAGACAAATAAGGAAAATACTAATATTTTTATGGCAGTTTTAGACAATCCAAATGCTGAACACGCTCACCATAGCAACTTTTTAGCTTCTAGGAAGAATTTTTGGCAGTTTCCCTCATATTAATAGTGTACTAACATCTCATTTCATTGGGGAGAGGTAGCAGAAATGAGAAGCTGACTAGGTTATGTAAAAATGCTGCATACAGACCTCATGATTGCCTTCTTCCTCTTCCTCAGACTCATCTGTCATCTCTTCCTCCTCCTCCTCTTCTTCCTCTAACATGTCCTCGTTATCCAGTTTAAACAATGCTTGCCGCTTCTGGCGTTCCTCAGTCCTGCGCAGTTTCATGGCCTCCTGGAGTTTAGCCTTCAGCACTTGCAGCTTTTCACCTGGACAGAAACGAATACATTAGATGTATTAGATGCAGTGAAACTTCAACTTCACCGCCTTCAAGCATCCAATCTAATGTAACTACACACATAAAAAGGGAATTTAAAAATTACTTGGGTTTAAAATGCTTTTATGAATTGATCTGTAAGAGCTAGAGCAGTTAGTTTCAATGAGCTCAATTTAGAGAGACAACATGACCTCATGAATTATCAAGATTCCTCATTATCCATAAATGCTACCAGTGCAATGCTCTGAATGAGAATCAGGTCTGTCTCCCCACTGTGTCTTTCGGGAACAAGAGCATCCAATTGCCATGGGCAGATGTGCTATATAGCCCATGAATTAATGAAGAGCGGCTAAAAATAATGCATGCCCATAGAACTCACCAAATAATCTATTTTCTTCAATAGATACTACAGGATAGTCACTTTCCACACGTATTTTTGCTTGCAAATACATACAGTTCTATTAGAAGCTGCAGTATAGAAATAAGTAAGCATGAGCGAGATCTAACAAATGGTAGTAGCTCACAAGGAGTCTAGGAAGTTACATTCAGAGGGCTGATGGGAAACAACATTGCGGATGTTTCTAAAATGTTCTGGTACAGACGGGGAGAAATCCAGAGAACCAGTCACAAAGATCTGACTGAGGCTGTTCTGCACTGGCCAGTGCTATTTCAGAGGTCTACTGATTTCACAGACGAAGATCCCTTCATCTGTATTTCATAGGGCAGTACTGGGAAAGGGGAAATGAGAGAGAAAAAAAAAAAAAAAAAAAAAAAGGCACAGCATTTTCCAATTCAATCATCATCACTTCTCCCAAACCAACCTGGCTTTGTGTGGACCGTTTCATCCAGGCTCTCTGCAGCTAGCACTGCTGGTACCACATCTGCTTTCAATTCCTCTTTCCCTTCAGATGTAGTCTCCTTACAAATAATGTTTATGCTTATGGTCTGTTCAACTTTGGATTTTGACGTTTGAAGAGTGTGCTTCAAGAAACGTGCTTTCAAGGCTTCTAATTCTTAAAACACATATTAATTAAATTTCAAAATGCAAATGAAATTCATTTGATAGCATTTAAAAGCATTGAGTGTTGAAGCTGTACCAAGAGTAGGTCTTCAGAATTTTTTTTCCAAAGGAAGTCAGTTAAAAACTCTAAATGTCCAATATTAAAACATTTGCAAAACCATTCTATGTGACTAATAAAACAATAAAATACTACAGAATATTTTTGCTGTAACTTGTACTTAATGGATATTAGCTATTATTAAATTACCTCACTATTGACTATGATTTATCCACAAGACTTCAATCCACTTCCAGTCTAGCCTTCCAGCCACCAGGCAAGTCTAAGTTTCTGTTAACACATATATCTAAAGCCGGACTGATGGCTGACAAAAAACACTGTTTCTTGGCAGGGGTCAGTTTCCTCCAGGCACAGAAGTAGCATCCAATCCAGACACTCTCTTAACACCTTCTAATCCATCATAGATTTAATGGAATTATAAAATCGCCTAGTCATTTGCAATCTTTCCCTGAAACATGGTCAATTATTTAATACTGACGAATAGATGTTCACATTCCAGTACCTAAAAGACATTCAAAACGTTCTTGCTACAAAAGTAAATTTTTCCTTGCTATCCAGCCTTGCCTTTTAACAAAATCTGTAGTAAACACTCTGGAATGCAGGCCAGTTTTGTTTCCAGATAATTACTGCATGTCTCATTTTTGAATCAATTTGAAAAAGTGCTCCCATGTGCTTTAAGTACCAACATAATCCACTACAGCAAAATGGAAATAAATCATTCATCATTAAATAGTTATTACTGAGCACTCCTTCAAGCTTTCAGATATCAAGGACTCGGAGCTTCCTTTTTAAACACTGGCTGAAAGAAAAGGGATACCAACATTAAGCAAAGAATCTGTACCAGTGAGTGAACACACCTGACTGTTCTGTCACCTAAACACTTCTCAGAGATTTTCCAGTTAAAGTCAGATCAACTCTGCTTACTTGCACAGGTATGACAGGATTACAACAATAAAAGCAATACCTTTATTGGAATCAGGTTCCTCAAGGTTTATGAAGGATTCATTGCCAGAGCAGATTCTTGGCTTGATGGACAGGTCTATTCCCAGTTCACGAAGTTTATCCAACTTGGACCTCCTCGCTTTTTCAGGTTGTGCCACCAACCCAGGCCCCACTTGTTGATTACTTTTTTCACTTCCTAAGTCTGGTGCTGTTTTGTCTCTTTGTTCAAGGGCATCTCCTTCAACTGCTGGAGGAATTTCTTTCTCTTTTCGTTCACTACAATCAGCACTTAGGAAGTTAGAGCACTGTTGTTCTTCTGTATTATTATCAGTCCTTTCAGTCCTAACGGTATGAGAATCATCACTGTCCTGTCTGGGCTCTTCAGCACAGTCTTCTGTTAAGTTCTTCCCTACATCAGCAAGAGGCTGGCTCACAGTAGCATCAACATCTCTGCTAAGGCTTGTTCCTGGTTCATTAGCTGTTGATTGATTGCCTGCTATTCCCCCATCTTTGCAATCCGTGCTCAAGTTCTTAGTGCCTGCAGATTCTTCATTTAGGGATAGCTGGTATTTAGCGGACCTAACGAAAGAAATGTATCACGCATGGCTATTGTGAAAGGGGAGAAGAGGCTGAGAACAAACTCAAAGAGAAAGAAATCACTTTCTAATTATTGTCATTAATGTGTAGGGAGAGACAAAGGACAGGAGTCTGAAAAACTTCATTTGGAGGAAATAAGGAATTGTAGAATAGTAAGCGGTTTGTACCAGTTGGTTATATTATCACAGTATAAAATTCTGAGAGATTTTGTGACCACGGTAGCTGAAGTATTTTACTACACATTACTCGAAATAATTAATATACCAAGTAAAATGTTGGGGTCCAATGTAAACCACATTAAAGTAACTTTGCATGAGCATGTTACTTCACCTGGAGTTACTACTAGACCCTGATTGCTTCAATAGCACAACTGTGTCAGACATGCAGCACTGCCTTATGTTAACAGTGACATATTCCTGGTTTCCAGGTGTTCACAGAATTAAAGGAGCCTAAGGAAGTTTCTTAATAAAACTTTCCAGTCAAAGCAACAGCCACAATCACACCAGAAAAAAGCTGTAACTGTACACAGAACAGGTGCATGGGTCATACAACCCCTATAGCATGCAAAAGTCTGGTTATCCTCAAAAGCAAAGCTGGGATTTTCATCAAAATATATGAAAAAATATGACAAAGTTGAAGTACTTACTTCAGTAATGCCATGGCATTTCCTTGACATACTGGTCGAGGTCTACGCTTGAAGAAGTCATGAACGCTTTTGGTCTCAGGCATGTGATACGGGAGAGACACAGATGATTCTACCAGAGAAAGGAGGTGAAAAAATTTGAAACGTCACCAGAGGCATTTATTTGACATCTCTGAAATTCAGAGCTTGACACAAGTATTTTGCAGCAAAGACATCTGACTGGGCACAAACAGCACAATTCAAACTCAAATACAGCAAACACTGCTGTCTGGGAAAGAGCTCCAACAGCAACAGTCTTGGAGGCCAAATTTACAATATGTCTATGGATTAATTAGGAAATGAACTGTGATGTTAATATATCAGAATGGCAGGAATGGTTTCAATTTTATTACATGCCTATCAAACTCTTCAAACGTTGCACTAACTTTACACAACAAGTTTACAGGTGCAAGTGTTTGCACAATTTTTTTTCCCCATTAGTTACAAAGGTATCTTTTAACAGGTCCTTGAATAAGTCACGCTAGGTGAAAGAAGGTTCTAACCTTTCAGGTAAATTCTTTACATTTCTCTCCTGAATTTCTTAATAGTTTATACCCCTCCACATACAAAGAATTTACCTCTTACAAGTCGTTGGGTCTCACTGTGTAGTTGTTTAATGGCTTCTTTACTTAACCTTGCTGCTTTCCGCTCCTTAAGGAAAGAAAAGAAAGTCTTCTCAAGTCAGGAAACAAAATATAGGGCTATGTCTGTGCTTTCTAAACAGCTTATTTTTCTATTTCAAACAGAAAAAACTCAGAATAAAGCAGCCAGTTAAAAAAATGGAAAGATTAAAAACAAGAAAGCAGCAAAAAACATTGGACAGCATGCATACAAAAAGCATTTAAGACACTACAACAAACAATTAAGAGCTTTAAAAAGATGAATCTTTCACCTTCCTTTTTGGTTCTTTTAATACAGGCTCCTCGCTGTCATCGTCAGATACATGCTTGTAGCCTTCACCCTCAGAAAATCGTTCTTTGTTCTACAGTGCATAAAGAGATTCATTTATTTGGCTAGAAACACGGGCACTACCAAGGGCAAACAAGTTAAAGTAAAAAATAATAGTACAGAATCGTCACTGGTCAGCAAACCCAAAAAGTATTCCCATAAACCAACAAAAATCCCACATAATACTTATGGTAGATTTCTGAAGCTCCTACTACAGCTTTGTAACTTGCCAGGACAGTGTCCCTCCATCTTTAAGAACAAAAGCAGAGGACTAGTCTCTCCTCTCACAGCAGAAGTTCACCATTGTTAAGAAGTTTTAATACATGTTCAGGTACAACACGTCCCACTAACGACCAATAATCTTGTATCACTATCAAATGTTACCTTGTATTTTTTTAGTTTGTTTTTCACTGCTGCTCGTATTGATTCTATCGACTCTTCATCCTCTGGAGGGTAATCCTTTTCCTCTTCTAAGCCATTATCAAAAAGTTCTTTGTCATCAAGAAGACACCCACTGTCATTAAAAGGATACCTCTCACCACCAACTACCTGTGAATAAAGTATTTATGTAATTCATTTCAGCAGGTCCCCTTCAGTTCGTTGACATTAATTTAAGTTTACTGTCAAAAGGTCTTGGTGAAAGAAGTTAGAAAAAGTACATGCCATCTTTAATCTAGCACCCTGTGTGTCCTGTAAGCCAGTCACATTCACTTTATAGCACTGCAAAGCTGACAAGGTAATTCATGGAGCAGTGCTCCCTACGTCTACAATTAGCAGGGAATTTCAATAATTACTGAAGACCAAAATGGCTCAGAGAGAATAAATTAACACTTAAAATACACACTTTATAAATAGCAACAATACGAAATCTCCCAAGCAGCCTTTTATTTAGACCAGAATTCCAATGTGAAAGTAGACCAAGGCTTCTTCCAGAAACTAGCACAGCAACGTAGAGAAAAGCTGAAATAACCATCAAAGCAGTTTCTGCAGGTAACAAACCCCCAACAAACCCAAAGAACGCACAGAATTTCTGCCTGGCTAACAAGCACTGACATTAAATCAGCAAGCGTTAGGGTTTTTGCTTTCTTTGCAGATGAAACCAAGAGACTTATATGGTGTTTCGTGGATTCCTGTGGATACCATGCCTGCTGTAGGAATGTGGACACTAGCAATGCTGAAGCACTGAAACATAACAACCAAACGCAGCAACAAAATTGGCTTAGTTGAGAAAACAGATGAGATTTTCTGCCAAAATGTATACCTCTGTTCTAGGCTTCTTTTCTTTCTTCAGTTGTTTAATGGACTCTGTTCTTCTCTTCTCCTTTCTTCTTGATTCTCCTACAGCTTTTTTTGCTGTCTCTTCTTCAAAACCATGTTTACGTTTTCTGAACTTTTTCCCAGATTTTAGGGGTCTCTCCTCTTCCAATTCCTCCTCAAGCAAGCCAGACTTTCTGCTTATTTCAAGGTTTTCAGTCTGCAATTTGTCACCAGTGTCACTGTCATCACTGTCTTGCAGGCCTTGGTGAATCTGATGAGATTTCTTGTTCCTCTTGGCAGTAATACTCTCTTTTTCCTCTCCATTTTCCTTTTCTTCACCCAGAGTATCGTTCCACACAGAAAAGCCACCTTCCTCTCCATCTTCACTCTCACTGTCCTGAAGCACCTTCCTGTTTTTTGCTTTTTTACGCACTAAAACCTCTTCCTCTGAATCTGACAGAAGAAAGAGAAGAAATGATGCATGCTATGGAGAGGAAACCTCCACAAGTCAATTAACAAAAAATCAGTTAAACATGAAGTTATGTATCTTAAATCTCACAGGTGTCAACAGCTATAGCAAATTAGTTTGAACTCAAGTTTTCAAAATCCACTTCTCCCTGTGGTGCAGTATATAACTGACCCAAAACGATGTTACAGATTTTTAACCTTTAAAAAAAAAAAAGGCAAAACTGAAAAACCTTCACTGATAAGATTGTGACTTGCCTTGAAATAGCAGTAAAACCCATAGTAACTAAACACGTGCATAGATTAAGCAAATCATAAAAAGGAAGGAAATAATCAATTAAGACACTCACATCCCATTTACTATTTCTCTTTCCACAACTCAAAAATTGCTTTTCAGAGATTTAAAGACATCTACCCACATTCTGAGCAACAAAAATAAGGCAGTTTGGATTCCTACAAGCCAAGCAATGATAACTTCCTAAAAAGATATTTATAAACCGAAAAATGCACCGTTGAAGGCAACCACCACCAGGCACAATTCACAGAAATATTACAGACCTCTGTCATCAAGAGACGCTATCTCCTTGCTGAAGTGACCTGGAGAGGCTGTTTCACAGCTGCCCTGTCCGCTGTCAGAGTCACTATCAAGGGTTTTCTGTAAGTCTGAATTCAAATCTTCTAATGAAAACTACAAAGCAAAATGAAATTTTCCTTATTGTAAGTGTTGTTTATGTAGTAATGACTCTTGGTGTCTAACTTTGTTCCAAAAATGGGGCTAACCCCTTACACACAGTGATACCGGAGGAATTTTAACAGTGTGCTTAACTGTAAATGTTGCCACTGTGTATCCCAAGACGTGGCCCAGCTGTAAAGTGCTGTATAATGTAGTTTAGCTACTAGCAGAACGCTGCATTGTATAGTTTAGCTACCAAGTAGATAAGAACTGGTCCAAAACCAAGACATGAGCCAAGAGTGCTGAAACATGGCCAGAAGGTTATGAAAGGATGAGAAAAAGAAGAGGAAGATTATGAAGAAGAGGATGAAGATGTCCCAAACAACCACCAGAGGACCCCCGACCCATCAGGCCACACATGCATAGTAAGAATGTAGGTATAAGTAGTTGATGAACTGTAATGAATATGTTAATAGTTTCTCAGAAATGTCATTAATATGTATAGATCAGCCGTATAAAGATAAAAGAGTGAATAAAGTCAGGATGCATGTTGGGTGGCACTTATCCCCTGTGCATCCAGTGCCGGAAATAAAGAATTTCTGCCTTTTAATGCTTGAAACCAGGTATTAAGGTTGTTTTGTCTCTGATTTTTCAGTATCAATAGTAACATACACATATCCTTACATTTTGACAGTTTATTGGCATTTAGATGAAGGGAGATTACATCAACTTTTACTAGAAGGTGTGCTTGCACACCGAAAAAAAAAAATCCACACACTGGCAGATCTCCATTATATTATTCAAAACCATCAGAATGAAAACTTTATTCTCCTACAGCTGCATTTCACCTAAATTAATTAAATAGAGACCAGAGGGCACTTCCGGCGGTTCTTTAGGAAGGCTCCCCCGTGAGGGTGCCCAAGGCCGGTGTGCGATGGAGGGCCCCCCCCCGCGTCCCAGGATCCCCCTCCCAGCTGAGGCCCGCGGGGCCGTCACAGGCCTGGCGCCACTGCCGCGCCGCAGGGGCGGCGGGCCAGCAACGCGGCCGGGGCGCTCGCAGCCCTGCCCGGGGCTGCAGGCGCGGCCCGTGGGCGATCGGCTCGGGCGGGGACGGGACGCGGATCCCCTCCACGCTGGGCCCGGAGGTACGACCCCAGTAAGCGCATCCCGTCCAGCATGCACCGCGCCCGCCCGGGCCCCGCACCGCCTTCCCGGCATGCACCGCGCCCACGGCCAGTCCCCGCACCCCCAGCATGCACCGCGCCTATGGGGATAGGCCGAGCACAGTCTTCCCAGCACACACCGCGAGCGTCAAGGCGGAAGGGAGAGCCGCCCGGCATGCTGGGAACCGTAGTCTGTGGCGGGAGGAGCCAGCCCTGTGGCGGCACCGTACCGCCCAAAGAGGCGCCGCCGCCGCCGCCACCGCCACTTCCCTCGCGACCCCTCCCAGCCCTCCGCCGCGCCACAGCCAAAGCAGCCCCGAGGCCGCAGGCAAGCCACAAGCTGCCCCCCCACTGGCGACAGCCAGCCGGTTGCGCGGAGCAAGGCGAAGCGGCAGGACTCACCTCAGCGGGGGCCGCCGCCATAGCCCCAGACCACCGCCGCCACCCGAACACTTGGCTGCCCAACCGCCTAGGACACGGCTTCAATTCTTCGCGCGCTGTTCTGGCCCCGCCCAGCCTAGCAGATAGCCAATACATGTCCAGTGCTTCCCCAGGAGCCCCGCCCCTCGCCTCTTTATTGGGAAATGTACAATTGTGGTCCCGCCCTCTTCACCTGGCCCAATCATTGCTCGTGCCTCGAGGCCACAGCACGCCTTATAAGGTCGCCCCGCGGCAAAACCGTTTCCCACTCCCAGTTAGGGTAAGGTGGCGGCGGGTACGGCCCCGTGGGGCCGGCTGGGGGTGGCCTGGGGCCCTAGGCCTGGGCCCGGGGGGTGTAAGCAGGCGTGCACAGCCCTCCCGGTGCGGCTCTGGGGGGTCTGCGGGCCCCTCGTAGCTCGGGCTGGGCCACAGCTACGGGGGTAGTCTGGCGTGAGCCAGCAGTGGGTGCTGGTTTAGCTGTGGAGGTCACAGACCTGCTCCTGGGCATCTTGCAGGCAAAAGCCTTCCCCTAGCCATCTGGAGCGGTGAGTACAGGAGAGTGAGTAGAGATGCATCTCACACCTCGACTCATTTCTCTAAGTAGGTCTGCTCCACACAGAGTGCTGTGGCCACATAACACCACCAAGCCTGCAGTACGCAGGGCCCCAGTGCTGCCAAAGGGGAACAGACGGCAGGCCAGACCTCAACCCGGATGCTCAAGAAGTTTCTCCAGAGCCATAAAAAGTCACAGGAAAGCATAGAACTCTTTGGGTTAAGTGGCTGTGGGGTGTGTCACCTCTTCATTCACTCCCCAGAACTTGGAACTTCCAGGGGTGTTTGTGACCCACTGGCAGCTTGAGGGAAAGCAGTGAGCTGGGGTGAGCATTGGGGACCTTGGTCTGAGCTAGTTACGGACGTTTGGCACTTTTTCATTGTTATGTTTGCTTTGTCGAACTTGAACTGCTACAGTAATGCTATTTCTTCCAAGTCAAACAGCAGTAATTCGCTGTTACTGAAGGCAAGCCCAGGAGAAAAAAAAAATAAGGCAACATATTCTGGAGTGTTTGGTACCAGTCGCGGTTCTGCGGGGGATGAGGAGCAGATGGACTAACCTACTACAATAGTTCCCATATAGCCAACAAGTCTGGAGTGGAGGAAGTGAGAAAAGCAAATGGCAGTGAAATCCACTGCAAGCATCACAATACAATTCTGGTTTCCTGTAGCTGCTACAGGAGCTACAGTAATCTAATAATTACTATTTAGTAATGAGGGGGGCAGATTTTGGCTCTACAAAACCACTATTAGGCCATATAATTAGGATACTGTCTCTAGCCTATCAAACGGAGTCAGAGAAAAGAAGAGAAAAAGCAATCCTCAACCTTAGTAACAAACAAATGACATTGCCTGCTTTTAAAAAAGGTGCTCACTTTTGTGAACAAATAAAACCGTAGAGTTTTTAGACTGTTGTGCAAATGTAAACAAGACATTCAGCTAATATTTAAGGCCATCTGTCCTCTTCCTGCAGACCACTGTTCTTTGCTGAAGAAGCAGTAACCGTGCAGACCTTTGCTTCCTGATGCTGTTCTCTCACTGGTAACCCACAGTGTAAAAAACGTGGTGTCATTACACTAGAAATTCCTGGAATTTGGTGGTCTTTCTAGGTAGTCTGTCAGTAAAAAAAAAAAAAACCAAACCAAACACCCCAAACAAACCTAGCAGTTTATTATCTGTAACTATAATCTCATTGCTGTGGTAGGAATAGTTCTGAGAGTCAGCTGGCAAGAAAAAGGTGGCAAAACAATTAGCTACCTGCCATATTAGGGTATTTCTGACCTGAAGTTGTGTTACTCATACCTAGCATGCAAAGGCATATGCCTCATGGAATAGGTGACTCAGTATAAATTGCAATTAAGGAGATTCTAAACTAAATCAAAACTTATTTTTAGCACTGGATAAAGTACTATATTAAAACATTCATTCTTTTTAAAGCTAGTTTATGAATCCATTTTTCACTCAATACCATACTCCTACAATTTCTAGCAGGTGAGAAGTTTAGAAGCAAACCTTCAGAACTGAGCCCGTCATAAGCAAATTAGGTCTTACCACTGGGAAACACATAGCTGTCCTCAACATAAGGGTGGGTTTACACACAGAAATAAGGTTCTGACCGCTTTGGCAGTCAGGATGCCTCAATGTGTATGTAATATTTATCAAGCTAATTGCTGACTTTTTTGAATTTATAATGCATGAAGTATAGGCCTGAGTTGGCATACTCAGCATCTTAGAGGACCAAGCCTTTGTATTGCAGGTTTCTTGAGGCTGAGATTGCATCTGTGGTTTTTTTAAAGTACTGTCTGTGTAGCCCTACATATATGAGGTTTTATACCTAGATATGCTGAATGATTGCATGGAAATGTGGCCAGACGTCATGGGATTTTGTTACCAGTCTTGTAAAACCGGTGTTTCCCTCTAAGTAGTCATCCACCACTGTCAGGCAATTACATGAGAATCTTGGATTGCATTTCATTTTAAAATAGGGTTTTGATGCTTCGACTTGGAAAATACCAACCCTGCAGGTTGAAAAAGGCAAATAAAATGGACTCGGCATTTATTATTCATAAAATGTTTTGACTTCTGACCTTCTTGTGAGTCAGCTGAGAATTGTTGGCTAAACAGAACCCGCAGGCTGCGTGAGGGAGCAGGTCGCTAAGATGGCGTAAGCCACTTAAAACAGCAAAAAATCAGTGACCCCCTTATTTAAGGGCACTTTTTCATTTTTTAAAAAGTCAACACTTTAGGCCAAGTTGTTGCCTGTGAGCCCAGCCCCTTGCCAGTGCTGGCTGACCCTGGGGCTCCTCTCTGACGAGGGGCGAGGGGTGGCCCAGGAGCCAAACACCCAACCGGTGGGTGCCAACCGGGGTCCTGCCACCGGGGCCTCGCAGGCAGCTCCCGGGTGACCTCCCCGGTGGCTACCAGCTGCTGGGCGGCCATCGGTCACCAGCCCCCTGGGCCCCACCTTGTGCCTGAGGGGCCTGGTGGCTCCCCTGACTCCTACAAACGCAGGTTTTTCAGGCGGTTTAAATCGTTGTTTGCGTTGCGCGGCTGCCGCGGGGAGCTACCGAGGGGGTAGTTCACGGCGGCGGGGGCGCGCTGCCGCTGTCGGGGGCCGGTGGGAGCGGAGCAGGCCGGGCCCGGGCTGGGGAGCACCCGCGGGGCCGCTGTCACGGAGCGTGCCCGGGTGCTCGGGACATTAGCAATTACCGGGCGGCCCCTCCGGCGGGTCCCCTCAGGCGCGGGGCGGGGCCGGGCGCGGGAAGCCGCCGCCGTCACCGTCACCTGTTGCCGCCGCGGGGCCGCGCCGGCGTCGAAAGGGTGCGGGCGGCGTGCGCGCCCCCGCCGGCCAGGGGGCGGCGCGCGTGCGCGAGCCGGCGGCGCCGGGCAGCGTGGAGGGGCCGCAGCCTCTTCCTTCCTCCTCCTCTTCCTCCTCCTCGCCCGGGCGGCGGGGGGCGCGCGCAGGGGGAGGCGGCGCGTGCTGGCGGCGGCGGGGGCGCGCGCGGGCTCGGGCTCGGCGGCGGCGGCGGCGGCGGCGCAGCGGGGGGATTGTTTGCGCCGCCGCTCGGGGAAGCGGAGCGCGGGGGCCGCTCCCCGCCGCGCCCCGCCGCCCTCCTCCCCGCGCCCCGCCGCCGCCGCCCCCGTTCCCCCGCCGGGCCCCCACCCCGGAGCCAATATTCCCGAGATCAAGCGCTACGCGGCGGCGGCGGCGGGGCCGGCGGCGGGGCCCGGGGCGGTCGTCGGGGCCGGCGGGGACCGCAGCGAGGCCGCCGCCGCCGCCATGGAGGCGCTGGGACCCGGTGAGAGGCGCGGAGGGGGCGGTGCGGGGGCCCGGCCGCGGCCTGGCCGGTGGTGGGCAGCGCCGGCCCTGTCAGGCGGCGGGGCCGTGCCGGCGCGGGGGGGAGGAGGCCGCGGGCCCGGCCGGCGGCGGGGGCTGCCCCCGCCATCCTCGGGCGTTCGCGGCCGGGCCGGCCGGCAGTCGCCGCGGCCTGTGGCGGGCCGGGCCCGGCGCCGCGCTGACCCCACCGCAGGCCGCCGGCGGGCGGCACGGCGGGCGCTGCCCTGCCCGCAGGAGCTGTCGCGGGTCGCGCAACTTTCCGAGGGGGTTTGCGTGTGCCCGGGCTGCCGCCGCCGGTGGGAGCTCCCGCGGGGGGGGCTACCGGGTGACACCCCCCCGAGAGCCGGCGGGACGGCGCGGGGGCAGCGCTCAGGGGGCTCTGGGGGTCCGCAGCCACGTGCTCCCTGCCCCTCAGCCCTGTCAGCTCTGCCGTCCTAAGTTTTATTTTAGATGTTGAGCCATTGTTTTGCCTGATACCTTCTTGAAAATAGGGTGTTTTTTATTTTTTTAAACAAACTTTTTTTTCTCTTTATCGGTGGTATTCTGCACGTAGCAGTTTCCTACTTGTGTCCGTGATTATCCATCTGTCAAGTGGCTGCAAGAGGTGTCTCTTGACTTAAACGGTCTGCGCATCTTATCCATCAAGTTCCCATTCGAACTACTGTATAATTAAAATAGCGTTAATTTTGGCATGATAGGAAAATGTGCATGGACAGAGAGGTGCGATTCCAGAAGAATCCAGATTTTAAGGCAGTGGAGGGCTGAACTGGAAAGTCTGATGCATGTATGTATGTATGATGTAGCGTGGTGTCCCCACGACTTACAGCTGTAGAGGCAGATCCTCTTTTAGTGTTGTAAAACTGCTGCCTGCCTGAAGCAGCTTGGTGGAGGCTGCTCAGTACGTAATCGACACTGAAGAAACTAGAAGACCTAATAGCATATATAACCCTAGTCAGGCTGGTCAGGCAAAAATCATGGTAAAATAAGCATGACTGGCAGCCTGGCTTCAAATGGGAAAACAGTTTTTAACTTATTCTCTGGAATCCTTTGAGAAATAACTTTAGAAAGGAAAAGGTGTATGCTTTATCTCCTTTGATCAAAATTGACCGAGGTCAGCATTGCCATGCCTGTTTACAGAACTTGTCGGTACCAAGGGAGGAAAATGAGTAAATATAGTTGTCATTTAATCTCTTGCAGGAGGTCACTGCCTGCACTTACTTCAGACTAATTAGCATGGGATTAATGGATCATCTCTCTAGTATCCAAATAAGCACAGCAAACTTTGATTGCCCTTGATGATTCACACTTGTCAAGACAGCTGTAGTTTTTTTAAAGTACTAACTGTACCTCGCAGCCGGTTTAACTACTGTGTTGTGGGTTCCTCCTGGACAGATCGCAATTAGTCAGGCCAGCGATGTGCTGTGTGGGACGTCGGTGGCCCCAGCAGCCACCCTGCTACTGCAGCATTGGGGAGCTGACGTATCAAGTGGGCTGCAGCTGCTTATGTGCTCTAAGTATTACTTCTGCTTAAAAATATTCTAGGGTTAGATCGGTAATTTTAACTGGTAGTGCACTAGCCATTGGATAGCTTACGAGCCCAGTGTAGAAGGCACCTTGGATTTGGTCCTGGGTTTAGTTTATGTTTGTGTTAAAGTTTGTTGCTTCACCCTGAAGTGCACCCAAATATGAGTTTCATCCTCCCACAGCTTATCTGCCCCTCTTAGATCCTGGTGTAAACTGTGAGCCTTTGACTTAAATAGATACTGTCAGGTTGACACACTCTTGCAGTACTAAATTTGCTCGAAGTTTTACGATCAGTTTATTACTGCGTTCTTGTAATACTTCTCCCCCCCACCCCACCCCCACCCCCGCAGCAGAGGGAACAAACTTGGATCATACCAAGCACTGGTAGACATAGACAAAACCATGAAAATATCCCAATTCAATTTGCTTTATGTGCAGTGTCAACTGAGGCTGTGATAGATTTAATAAAAAAAAAAAGGTTGTTTAATCTGGTTAACATGGTATCGCAGATCTTAACACTTTGAGGAAGTTAAGACTTAACTAGCGACTAGCTTGCATGTGAGTACTTTTTCAAGCCTTTCATAATTTCCTCTTGGAACTGTTCCTGAAGCTCTTACTTTTGTCCAAATAAATTACCGTCTCCAGATCTGTTAGGAGTCTAGACCTGTCTTTATGCTTTCTCCCTCACTCTTCTTTTAGGAGAAAGCCTAAACCTTTCCTCACTCCTTACTTCGTGTTTTAAATTGGATGAAATTGCTCTAGGGGAGAAGAATTTTGCTATTAACAAAAGTGATATGTTCATGATGTAAAGGAAATGACAAAACAGTTTTAGCTTAGATCCAGGATAGAAATATGTTTTTAATTTAGTTGAGAATAAAAATATCTCTTACCCATTTCCAGATAATACAATTTTCAGATAAATATTGGGGGTGTATGTCCTAAGTATGCCAAGAGCGACAATCCTTAACATCCGAACTTTAAGCCTGTAGGGAAAATAATGAAAAAAGGTGGCTTGTGTGGCTATTGGCTAGTTTAGGAGTGGTGGTAGGAATATATTTATCTTTACATTAAATAAAAATACATAATATGTAAATGGTTGTATTCCATCTCAGGATTCTGTGAAGTTCATAACCACAGTAATGAATAAATGTAACAAAAATTTTACGAATTAATTATGGCACTAGCCTATAGGTGCTGTAGGGAATGCGCTTTTTTTTTTTTTTTTTTTTACACCTGGAAGTTCCAAACAGCTGGAAGGCTGAGCCACTTGGAACACCTCCATTTGCGACCTCAGAAAGCTACTTAAGATTTCTTTCTACCCTGTCAGAAAGTCAGTTAAAGTACACCTGAAAGGATACTGCACTGAGTGATCAATTACATCTCAATACATATTTACTTGATTTCCTTAGGGCCCCCGGCAAGCCTTTTCCAGCCACCTCGTCGCCCAGGCCTGGGAACTGTTGGGAAACCCATCCGCCTCCTAGCCAATCATTTCCAGGTTCAGATCCCCAAGATTGACGTTTATCACTATGATGTAGATATCAAACCAGAAAAACGCCCCCGAAGAGTGAACAGGTATGAGTTGCTTAATAAAGAAAATGAAAAAGTGTATATGCTTCAATTTAAGGACGCTGTACATCCTCTAAATTCTTCAGCTGCTCAAGGCCAGTTTATGTTTGTACTATGGTTAGCAGTTGCTTTTCAGTGAACTATAATACAATATTCTCCCTATTTTTATTAAGATGTTTTGCAATTGGCCTGTTATCTGGAAAGCTCTAGGAAATGTATGAAGGGTTGAACTACAGCTGTTTTAATTTTACAGTCTACAAGTGAATGTCCCTGATAATTGTTCCACAGTCTGTTATACAAATGTGTGTTGGCAGCTGAGGGGAGGGAATTTGACTTGCAGATCGATGCCAACGTTTTAGGGTTCACAGGTGGGTGCTTTGTCAGTAGAATCAATCCACAGAGCACCCCCCTCACCTCAAGGCAGAGGTTTGTATTGGCTCCTGTGCTTGAACAGCTCTTCAAATTCCACTGCCTGTTCTGGCCGTATCTCTGCTGACAGTACGTATACCTGCCTTGTGTATAGTCACCTGTATGGTGAAACTTGGGTGCCTTCATCTGGAGGTGACTTTTATAACTCCTGGTATTGACTTGTGCATGCTGCAGTGCATTGTTTCCATACCTTCCTCATTTAAGAAAATGTGAAAAAGGAATTAGAAACTGTTTAAGACCGTTGCTGGATTTTCTGTTCTTCAACCTAACTCGATAAATCCTTCTGTAGGGAGGTGGTGGATACTA
This sequence comes from Falco naumanni, assembly GCF_017639655.2. NCBI lineage: Eukaryota > Metazoa > Chordata > Aves > Falconiformes > Falconidae > Falco > Falco naumanni. The sequence continues at coordinate 3,674,508 of NC_054056.1, read as the reverse complement.
TGGTGAGACATTTCAAGATGCAGATATTTGGGGATCGGCAGCCTGGATACGATGGGAAACGGAACATGTATACCGCACACCCATTACCTATTGGCCGGGATAGAGTAAGTGTTACTGTAAGCAGTTTAAAGTTTCTGTGGGAAAACTGTTGCAGTGTCATTTGGAAAGTGTTCTTTTATTGACATAAGTGCAAAATGCTGTCACACATGTTAGTACAGTCTTAGAAATGACAGGCAGTGCCAGTCAGGGATCTCTAGGGACTTACGGTGTTTTACTGAAGTTTGTTGTCTTCAGGTTTCTAGTTCCCAGCTCTTTAGTTGGAGAATTTGTCAGTGATAGTGTGAATAAATGTGTTGTGTTCTTTTGTCTGCAAGCAGATACTTTTTTTCTTTTTTCCACCCAGATAGAAACTTCCCTTTTCTCTGTTCTAACCCTTGTTCTGTTGCTAAATGATAAAGTAGTTGTAGATGACAAATAACGCTGGTTTGGTTTGGCTGCACTGTTGAGATACATCCTCCCGTTCTGTAACAAGTACTAGATCAGCTGCTGGCCCTTCACGTCCTGGGCCGTGCTCGCCAGCACCCTGGCTCTAACAGTTTGCCATCTATAGTAACCAGTCCTGATGCACAACTTAACTCCCATCTACTCTTCTCCCCACAGATGTGGTTATTGCTGGTACAGTGCCATGAGGAGTACGTAGAATGAGTTGACATTTACCCTTTGGGCTGAGGGTGTGCGAGAATAATCTCAAGCGCTGTGCTAGAACTCTTGACATCTGTGTTTCCCAATGAGTTCTTTTTGACCAAAAGTTTTTCTTGCCTTCCCATTTGGTTAGCAAGACATCTTGCTATTAATTGGCTGGCTTAAAAAGAAAAAAAAGGTGACTCACAGTTTTCCAGAGCTTTGATATCACCATACAAATTACTGCTTCAAATTTACATTTAGAGATACCTCAGTGCAGTTTCTCAGATGAATAAATTATAAGCTTTCAAAATCCTAAGGAAACCAATTCTAATATTTAAAGAGAACTGCACAAACTAATGGTCAAAAATATAGATTCAAAGGATACCTAGGAGAAAAACATAACATTGGTTAGTGTTGCGATAGTCTGCAGTCCGTAACAAAAGCTTGTGCTTAATTCTGTTCTGACCGTGTCAGGTGGATATGGAGGTGACGCTTCCAGGAGAGGGGAAGGACCAGACTTTTAAAGTATCCATTCAGTGGGTGTCAGTCGTCAGCCTTCAGTTGCTGCTGGAAGCTCTGGCAGGGCACTTGAATGAAGTTCCTGAAGATTCTGTACAGGCACTTGATGTAATCACACGGCACCTTCCTTCCATGAGGTGGGTGCTTTGGTGCCTTCGTGACTGGCTTTGTCTTGTATCTGTCTTAACGTTTGTATTAGTTATTACTTGCTGCTATTCTACTGCTATTACACTTCGCTAATGTAGAAGGGATGAGGGATGCAGTTGTGTAATTCAACGCCCGCCTTACGAATTTGCACTAGAATAGGGAAATCTGATCCGAACTGAGGACTTGTATGTGCCGGTCATGTTTCTAATGGGAATTTGCTGTAGCCTTTCCAACTGCGCTGTCGGTGAAGGCTTTGTATGCTTGCCATAAGGGAGCTCTAACTGTTCTAACGTGCTGTAGAAATGTGTTTTAAACACCATAGCCGTGAATGTAAAAAAGGCGTATTGGAAAGGAATGATCGAAGTATTAATTTTCTTTTTTTTTTTTCAGGTACACTCCTGTGGGTCGCTCCTTTTTCTCCCCGCCTGAAGGTTATTACCACCCCCTGGGAGGCGGCAGGGAGGTCTGGTTTGGATTCCACCAGTCTGTCAGGCCTGCCATGTGGAACATGATGCTCAACATCGATGGTATGTAGGAAATTGTGTCTTGCTAATGTAATAGAGTTCGTTCTGCTTCTAAATTGAACGTCCTCTTTTCTTTTTTTTTTTTATCTTAGTGTCAGCAACTGCTTTCTATCGTGCCCAGCCTATCATTGAGTTCATGTGTGAGGTCTTGGACATTCAGAACATCAATGAACAAACCAAGCCTCTGACAGACTCCCAGCGTGTCAAGTTTACCAAAGAAATCAGAGGTAAAGGCTTGCTCTGAAGCTGCTGCAACAGAATACTGGAAACGCGCTCATATTACGTTGTAATGAAAATTTGCAAGGCACTCAGGAAGCTGGCCTATTCCTTTTTGCCTTCATCTTTCCCAAAGGCGACTCCTGTGCCTGAATTTATTTAGATGACTTTTGTGTTGGGTTTTCAGGTCTAAAAGTAGAGGTTACCCATTGTGGTCAGATGAAGAGAAAATACCGGGTTTGCAACGTTACTCGGCGACCAGCCAGTCATCAGACGTATGTATACAAGCATTTTCAGACAGTTTAAAAAATCTTGAACCTATTAGGTATACTAATAGGTATCTTGTTTATGCAAGAACAGTTGATTCTGGCAGTGAAGCTTTACAGGAATGTCTGCTCTTAGTGGAGTAGAGGGATAGTGTGGGTTTAGACCACTGCTTTATTTCCTTTAACACAGGAAAGCTGAAGCTGTATCCTGGCTTTCAAATATAGTTACGAAAGGCTGTAATTTTTAAAATAGCTGTGAAAAATTCAGTATATAGTCTATAAAATCCTTTTCATAAAGGAGAGATCCAGTAGCTAAGGAAAATAAATGTTTCCAGCATTTCTAGTCTGCAATAGATTTTCCATGCAATTTTTTCCTTTGAATAAAAACAATCTTAAAGTCTAACCAGAACAAATGTCCTTTATAGGTTTCCTCTGCAGCTGGAAAATGGGCAAGCTATGGAGTGTACGGTAGCTCAGTATTTTAAGCAGAAGTACAGTCTGCAGTTAAAATATCCTCACCTTCCCTGTCTCCAAGTGGGACAGGAACAGAAACACACATACTTACCGCTTGAGGTAAGAATCTTAACTTTGCCTTGCATTGCGGTATATCCTCTGTTAGGCGGTATTACACCATCTCTCACTGTTCCCATGTAGGTGTGTAACATAGTGGCAGGCCAGAGATGTATAAAGAAGCTAACGGACAATCAGACGTCGACTATGATAAAAGCAACTGCAAGATCTGCACCGGACCGACAGGAAGAAATCAGCAGACTAGTAAGTGTTTTGTCCAGCTAAACAACTTTTGTCACTTCTTGCTGTTCTTCCAGAAGCGCTGTAGTGCACGTAATGATAAACAGAATGACCAAGAACTGCAGAAGTTAAAAAACTGGACTTCTTTAAGACCAGTCCTTTTAAATAGAAAGCCTGTTCATGGCAAAGAGGGCAGAGCCACCTGAAGCATTAGGTGTAGTTACATAAATACTTTCCTTGTCACCAGGTGAAAAGTAACAGTATGGTTGGTGGACCTGATCCATACCTGAAGGAGTTTGGTATTGTTGTCCATAATGAAATGACAGAGTTGACAGGCCGAGTTCTGCCAGCACCAATGCTGCAGTATGGAGGCAGGGTGAGTTTTCCATGCCTTGTAAAATACCTTGTCCTGAGGTTATTTAAATTCATTAAGTGTTTTGTATATCTTCTCCTGAGGTGTCCTTTGTATGAGCGTTGTTCGACTATATTCAAAACAAAGCAGCATTTTATTTTTAGTTTGCCTTTGGTTTTTACCTAGAACAAGACTGTGGCCACACCAAACCAAGGTGTGTGGGACATGAGAGGGAAACAGTTCTATGCTGGCATTGAGATTAAAGTTTGGGCTGTTGCCTGTTTTGCTCCTCAAAAACAATGCAGGGAAGACTTACTAAAGTAAGTATTTTCTTCTTTATTCACGATACCTCTTTCAAGGTTTATTTTCCTCATATTTCTGAAAGGTGATATGCAGTATGAGTTGCTTTTCATGCATCTAATAGTAAAAAGAGGAAACGACTTCTGCGGTGTCTTAAATATTTACAGCTTGGGAGGAGACTACGACAGAGTTCATAAACTAATTGGCCAGCTAGGAAAAGCATTAATTCCCTTACAGCTGAGGCTGTGTTTCCTGCTCTGGAGGCTGCATTCCACTCGTGTTCTGTTGTTTTTACAAATAACTGATGATGGGTCTTTCATTCTAAAACCTGAACTAATTTTTCCTTAACTTTCACTGCCTCCCAGGCAACATACGCCATGTTTTTTCCCTTGTCCTTCAAATTACGTTACAGAATCCTAAAGATACAGGTTGGGTGAACTACTCAAATGTTTGGCAAGAGTCCTGGTTGCAGTAATGCTCAGAGAAGTTTGGTGAATGAGTGAAAAATCTACCAGAGCATCAATATTAATTTGGGAATCTGCCTCAGAATGTTCTACTCGGATGTGTGTTTGTTTCTGCAAGACTTCTAAAATTACAGAAACAGAGGCTTATGAAACTTCCTCTGACAGAATTAGAGTTGTATTAGTGAGTTCCTTATAGTGATAGACTTGCTAAAAAATAATTACTTTAGCGTTAGATTGGAAGTGCTGTGAAATAGCTGGAATAGCTTAGATCTTATTGATAAAATGAATGGTGAAGTGAAACACAGTGAAAATCCAGGACAAATCAGTTTGTATTTCATCTACAGGAGTTTTACTGACCAGCTGCGCAAGATCTCCAAGGATGCGGGGATGCCGATCCAAGGCCAGCCCTGCTTCTGCAAATACGCCCAGGGTGCAGACAGTGTGGAGCCCATGTTTAAACACTTAAAACTGACTTACGTTGGTCTGCAGCTGATCGTGGTGATTCTGCCTGGAAAGACGCCTGTGTACGGTATGGAGAAGAGGCTGTAAAGTGTTAATTAGTTGTACAGCAAGTGGGGGCATCATATTATGCGCTTCAGCAGTAGGAAGGAGGCAGAGCAGGCTATACGTTCCGTTTAAAAGTGGGGTTTGGTGATGGTTTGTCAGGCCTGATTGGAGTACTTCTGTATTACCAAAGAGCAAACTGAACCTTTGTCAGTGAACTTCTAAGGATCTAAATTACAGTAACGTTTGGGGGGAGGGGGGAGAAAGCAGATGGAACTACTTAGTGACTGTTCAGGTATTGGAACCACTAACTTCTTTTTCTGTCACAGCTGAAGTAAAGCGGGTTGGTGACACTCTTCTAGGAATGGCCACTCAGTGTGTTCAGGTAAAGAATGTGGTAAAAACCTCACCACAAACGCTGTCCAACCTGTGTCTGAAGATAAATGCAAAGCTTGGAGGAATCAACAATGTACTTGTACCTCATCAAAGGTGAGATGAAAGCTCTCCTTGTAGTCTGGATTGTCAAGCAAAACAGCCTTGTTTTGTTTTGTTCGCTAAAATGATACCTTTCAAAATACTGCGTGCTTTAGAAATGCCCACAGTCTGAGGTGAACAGAAGGAGGCTCCTGCATTCAGAGTCTGCCTAGGAAGCCCTGTGCTGAGGATCATCTCTAGTGTTAGAGCCATCCAGCAGTGTGTGTGGAAACAAGCTCTCAAAGGCTTTTTTTCCCCATGTCTCTTTTTCCTGCCTTTGTGTTCGTTTAGTCTTAACCTTTTCCTCTTGCTACCTCCTTAAGCATACTGTATTTCCTTCCAAATTGAAAGAAAACGAGTGAGGAGGAGTGACTTACGATAAATGCTTGTGACTTTGCCTTTGGTCCTTTTCATTTTCTGTTCCCTCTGGACTGTGAGAGGCAGATAACTTTATCCTTAAAGATTCTGACAAGGTCTTGGTTCTGTTGAATGGTTTGGATATACCTTAACTGTAATTATTTTTTTCTCTTGCTCACCCCCCTCCTTTGTATTATTATTGTTGTTATTTATTATTTAATAAACCTCAATTGTATTATACAGGCCATCGGTGTTCCAGCAGCCAGTGATCTTTTTGGGAGCAGATGTCACTCACCCTCCTGCTGGGGATGGAAAGAAGCCTTCCATCGCTGCTGTGGTAGGCAGCATGGATGGCCATCCTAGCCGTTACTGTGCCACGGTGCGCGTGCAGACCTCGCGCCAGGAGACCTCCCAGGAGCTGCTGTACAGTCAGGAGGTGATACAGGACCTGACTAATATGGTGCGAGAACTATTGATCCAGTTTTACAAATCCACTCGTTTCAAGCCCACAAGGATCATTTACTACAGAGGGGGAGTATCAGAAGGACAGATGAAGCAGGTATTGTCTAATGACATGTTGTTGCTTATAAAAAGGGTTTGGCCCTTGAAAATATATATATGTATACGTGGACTGCATTTGTCAAGGGGATAATTAACGGTTTCATTGAGTTTTCTTGAGCAGGCACAGTGTATGGTTATCATGTCTATCGTGTTCCTTACAAAGTGGTATTTGTAAAGCATAGAAATGAAAATAATATTTTATCTATTCAATTCAGCACCTGATAGTTCAATCTTCTACTTCTAGGTAGCTTGGCCAGAACTGATAGCAATCCGGAAGGCCTGTATTAGTTTGGAAGAAGATTATAGACCTGGAATAACCTACATTGTTGTGCAGAAAAGGCATCACACCAGGCTATTCTGTGCTGACAAAACTGAAAGGGCAAGTAATGTTGACTACATAAGAAGGAGGTGATGGCAACAGGAAAGTAAGACTGTTTGGTTAAGTGGGGTGGTATCCATCTTGCCCACTAAAATTGAATTAATCTGTAGAAGCAGTAGCAGTTCTGTGCAGTAACACGCTTTCTCTACCAAAATAACCAGTTCCTCCCCCTTTTTTGTAATTGCTCTAGATCAAGCGGTCAAATGGAACAGCTTGTTCCCAGCCTGTTTTGGAGTAGGCGTACTCTATATCCCTGTATTTGTGTACTTGGAGCAGTAGCCTGGGTTTTTATAGTCTGGGATTCCTGACTATAAACTGAACTGGTTGTTCAGTTTGTTGCCTGTTCTGTCCCCAGATGCATCTGTAAGATTTGCCTACGGCACAAATCCACAAGTCAACTAAGGAACCTTCTTTAGGAAAGTTCTTGATCTCAGGTTTGCTTAAAAAATACAGATCTCTCTGGTGGGAGTGCGAACAAGGGTATGACATAAATTTATTTCGGAAAACTTGCATTTTCAGATCCTGAATTACTTGTGTAGGCTTTATCCCACTCTGCAATTTTAATGGTACTGGCAAGTATTTTATTTTTCTCTGATGACACACCAGTTGGATGTGGTGAAGTTTCTAAAAATGAACTCACAGAGAACATTTTCATTCCTCCTATGTAAATGACCTTAATATTTTTCCACCTTTTTGAGCAGGAAGTTCTCAAACAGCTTGTAAGTAGAGCCTGCCTTAGGAGGCATTTTTGGGTCACTTCCAAAAAGACCATAGGCTAATAATAAACTTTCCTCAATAGGTGGGTAAGAGCGGCAACGTACCAGCAGGCACTACTGTGGACAGCACGATCACGCATCCTTCTGAATTTGACTTTTACCTCTGTAGCCATGCAGGAATTCAGGTAATGTTTCAGCTCTGCTGCGCTCAGGCCATAGGACTAAATCCTTACACTTGTCCCGATGAGTAGTGTTGCTTCTATTTATAGCTTGGCAGACTTGACAGTCGCATCAGTTCAGTGCCCGTTTGGCACTTGCTCCTCAGCGCACTGGTAGAAGGTACAGCCTTCGGGTACCGCCTCTGGTTTTGGTGGTGCTCTCCAACCGACTGTTCGTCTGTTCTCCGCAGGGAACCAGCCGGCCCTCCCATTACCAGGTCTTGTGGGACGACAACTGTTTTACTGCAGACGAACTACAGCTGTTGACGTATCAGCTGTGTCACACGTATGTCCGGTGTACGCGATCAGTCTCTATTCCAGCTCCCGCGTACTATGCCAGGCTGGTAGCGTTTAGGGCGAGATACCATCTTGTGGACAAGGATCATGACAGGTAAGGAACTGTGTGCCTCGTCGTCTTGGTAGCCAGCTCCTGGGCCCGAGTTACATACGGCTTGCCCCAACTGTTCATGGTTCTCTGTATGTGTCTGCGTTTTTACAGTGCTGAAGGCAGCCACGTGTCAGGACAGAGCAATGGCCGTGATCCTCAGGCTTTGGCAAAGGCAGTGCAGATCCACCACGATACTCAGCATACGATGTATTTTGCTTGAGAGCATCTGGGAAGATGAGGCAAAACCAACAACCCATGCAGTCCTGAAATGTTTTGAATGCCTACTGCTATAGCTAGGGCCCAGCTGATTTCAGGCTGCCCACTACCAGCAGCTCTGAACAGTCGCACTGAATCTGTACTTCACAGCAATGTCTGATGCACCAACACAATTGAGCCATTTGTTTCATTGTTTTATGTAATAGAAATTCATAGACTGTCTTTTCTGATGCATTGGACTGAATTTTTACCTCAAAGCGCAAAAGGCCGATCATCCTGAAATTTTTAAAGGACTTGGCACGAAAGGTTTCTATTGAATATTTTGCTAGCTATCGTTTTTAAGTTATCTTCCCATCCCATTAGCTTATCATGACGACTTGATTCCCTGTCTTCATGCACTGCTTAGTGAGTACGCGTATTATGGCAAAATGTTTTACTCCGGTTAAATGTAATCGTTCTATTGTGTGGGGCCATAGATTTTTTAATGGAGATTTTAGACTTCACTACTGTAAATGCCTTTTAACAAACATAACTTTCACAGGTATTGCAGTTTTTTGTCAGTTTTACTAACTATCTTTTTAATCTCTGCAGACTTCGGCTGCAAAGCAATTGCACTATACTGCGAGTTCAAATAGGTGGTTCTTGTTCTGTGAATGTGTAATATAACCAGATAGTGATGCCTGTCAGTAGATTTTAATTATAATGGTTACAAATAATACTGCCATGGTATCGTAACAAGTACTGAACCATCATTTCCCCCTCTAAAAATTATAAAAACAAAACAAAAAAAATTAGCTTTTAGGTATTTTGCAAACTTTTACAAAAGTGCCCACTTTATGCTGCTGTGTGGTTTGATAAATCTAAGTGATTTTAAAACTTTTTTCTCATAGAGGGTTTAACTTTGGCAATAAATATTTGTTTTTTAAGCCCCCCCTAACAGTGTAATTTTCTAGCTGAGGATTGTGCATGAGTTTAACCGACATTCTCGTGTCGTTTTCTGAACACACAATTTGGCAGTTTCTGAAACTAATTAGAAAAGACGTACTTCCATGCTTTTTTTAAGAATTATTTTTAACTGTTTTATATTCACTGTTGGTGTCCTGTCTACATTTTTTATAAGCTTGGAAACTGGGTGTTACATGTAGGAAAGGCTTGCCAATCTGTACAGTCTAAATGTATTGTGTGACAGGCAACCTAAGGACTTGTACCAGCATTTTAAACTTTTTTTTTTTTTTCCTCCCCCCCGGGAATCTAGGTTGCACACACAACTGCATTCAACAGCATGTTTAACAAATGTAAGTCTCATATACTGATTCTGTCCCAGCCTAGAAATTAGGGGTTTTTAATCTGCTTGGCTTTTTTCAGTGTAATAAAGAACAGGGGCTTGGTTTCATTGAATAGTCTTGGAATCTGTAGTACATTAAGACTAGATTCCTCTTAGTGTTAACTTGAGTTAGCACAGATTAAAAGCTTATTCCTAAACTGAGGAGAGCCAACACCACTACTTTGATAACAGAAGTTTGAGAAGTCCAACGATTGCACTGTGGTCTCTGATACTTGTGTGGGGTTTGCTGCTAAGTTGTCTGCTGTTCCAAAGCTTAGGAACCAGCCCCCTCAAAATTTCAGCAATATGAAATGCTGTTTCCTTCGGTCTTTAAGCTTGTAAATAAATTGAAGTTTACATTTCTAAATGCTGGGTTTTTTTCAGTTGTACCAGAGTACACTGAACTCAGTCTTCAAACAGTTTTATAATATTCTTTCAAGTAGTACGTCTCATTAAATTAAGTTTAAATTTTTTTCATTTTTGTTGAAAATGGGACTGAAGTGAACTCTGCTCCTGGCACATACCGTGGACAGGTTTAGATTGAGGGAAAAAAAAGATTCTTTTTAGTTGTTTTTTTTTTATTTTAATTTTTTTTAAAGAATACCTCACTTGTGTAATAAAATCAGGACATGTGGGTGGGAGACTGACCGCTGCTTCAGCTAGATGGCTGCTTTTCTCAGTACTCGTTCAGGGAGAATACAAAAAAAACCCTTTTTAGAATGAACTCTGACTGACCCAACACACATGGAGAACTTCGGCACCTTGAAAAGAAACTGAGCACCCTTTTTAGGTTTATAGGATCAAAGATCGCTATTTTGAGTTTGTGCACTAGGCAAGAATGTGACTGGTTTAATCAAGGGTGCATAAGAAATATTTAATTTTATCACCAGTTGGTTGTCCAGTGCCAAGCACTCCTAGTTCAGATTGAGTGAAGTGAGAGCCTCTCCTTTGTTTGCCTGTGACTGGACTGAATATTTAACCTCAGACTAGGTGGATTGTTAGACCTCGGCTGGCCCTGGGACACAGGGCGAGGACGTGAACCCGATCTTGTGTTAAAACGCCGCTAAGGCCGCGGTGCTGTGGCTCTGGGAGAAGGGCGCTGAAGTTCAGGACAGTTGCGTGGTGGTAACAGTAAGATCAGAGTTTCGACAGTGCTGTCCTACGTAGGTCTGAGTCCAAGTCTGGAGGTTGGGCTTGACGATCTGGATTAACCCCTTGGGCCTGACTGAATCGTTATGCATGTGTCAATCAATGGGAAGATGTGCATTCTGTAGATGTAGTTCTTAGGGTGTTTTGGTTTGGTTTTTTTTGTTTGTTTTCTTTTTTGTTGTTTTTTTTTTTTAAATAAATAAAGCCTGTTGGCCACTGTTTAGCTATGTGGTGTGAAAGATTTTAAATGTAGCAAAGTTTAAAGAATTGGGGAAGGGGGTGGTTGACATTTAAAAAAAAAATTAAAAAAAAGGGGGGGGGGGGCAGAAATCCCATTTTCAAACCAGTTCTGCTTGCTTTGTGAACAGCTGAATTCTGAACAAGCTCTGGCAATCACTAGTTAGCCTGTCTCAAACATTTGAACAGCCTGGCTTATTTATTCTTGTTGTAAGTATCACGGTTTAGTGTAGTGCCTGTAGCTGCGTCCAAAGGGCGTAAGAGGCGGCGATGTACAGGCAAACGTGCTTCATGCAGTATGTCTCTCGTCCCGGACACACGCGTCAGAGTTGTTTAATCTCTATCAACAGCTTTGCTCTTCGGATGGGAAAGGGCACCTTTGTTCAGATCCAGCGTTCGACAAAACCTACCCCCCCCCCCCCCCCAACTACCTTTGTGGATGTGCTGTAGGATTTTTTCTTGCTCAATAGCAAGGGAGTAACTCTGCTTTCATTTTAGGAAGGCAGGGTTTGGAGGGCATTGTATCAATACTGTTTCAACTACAAGGTTTTTTCCTTGTGCACTGGAGGAAAGATCTTGTAATATCACTTAGAGATTTTCTTATACCTTGCTATTGACATTTTCATATTTCTATGTCTAGAGGCTGAAACTTTAATGTAAAATGTTTGCATTTGTTCATTTTGACTTATGATGTAATTTTTGTTTCTATATTGTTAGACTTGTAATGTTAAAAATTGTATTTTATTAAATTTGGACTGGATGTATGTCTATAGCAATACGAGGTACTCTTTCTAAACTGTTATGGATGGGTTAGCAGCCCCATGTTGCGGTAAGATGCTGGTCGTGTACAACTTGCAATGTATTCTTTTCTTTTTTTTTTTAGCCTGCAGGGATATTTTGTGTTCATGTGTCCAAAAATAATAATAATAATAAAAAAATGGCATTCTTGTGCCAAATGTTCTGTTTTTCCTTGTTGATGTCTAATAAATGCAATGTACAGAGTGAGCAACCGATACTGTTGCCTGTAAACAAATGTCTTAAATTATTTAACTTTTAATTAAAACTTGTACACAATGTGTAACCTGTGGAACTCATTGCCACAACCTATTTATTTCTGATGTGTGAGGATTTAGAAAGGGATAGAAATATGCATGGATAACATCTCTAGCGATCCTGAGAGGAGGGCTTAAATTATCTGTTTTCGGAGGCTGTGCTAACTGCAGGGGGAGATGTTAATAACGGGCGTATTTTTTTAATGTTCTCAGAAATTATATAGCGATGTCTAGAGAAAACAAGGTGTTCACAGACTCTGTATCTGCCTGGAGAAGTGATTCTATATTAGAGAGCCCCAAATTAATAAATGAAAGAGCTGTTTGCTTATTCATCTTCTCTATTTCAGGTGAGGGTTTGTTGTGTCCTCAGACAACCGTACTCCACTAAAAATACCAGGGTAAGGACAGAAAAAGGCTGAAACATGACAGCTATAAATGAACTTGGGACACATGATTGCTTAAAATAACCTGCCTTTTCAGCAAACCCCCTGCTTCCAGGTTTTAATTTTTTTTTGCAGCGGAGATCCTGTGGGTTTGGGAACGGAGACTGCGGCGCCTCAGGTGAGCCCAAGCAGCTTAAAGGTGGATGATGGCTTTATCCTCGAGTCTTCTGAAAGTGGTGTAAATGTGGTTGGGGGGCCGTGGCTGTTACGGGTGCCCGCCCCTGACGAGGGTGCGGGATGGGTCTGGGTCCGGTTCCCACCGGTTTGTGCTGCTGCCTCATGCGCTGCTGCCCGGGGCACGGACCTGAGGGGACATGGCCGGCCCGAGGGGATGCCCCAGGCCTTTGGCCTTTTTATGAGCACTGTCAGGCCGCAGCGTGGCTTTTTGTTCATGTTTTTGCTGTGGGCCTCGCCTGGGAGGGAAGGACTTCACGAAATGAGCTGAAAAGCCAGGGTTTCTGCCCAGTTTCGCCGGGTGCAGGTGGCGTGGCCCACAGCGCCTCAGGAGCCGCAGAGAAGCTGCTCCCGCCCGCCCATCGCTGCCCCCCCGGCCTGGCAGCGGGAAGGACTCAAAAACAGGTGAAAACACCCCAAAACCGCCTGTGTGGCGGTGGAGTGCGGGGCAGGTCGAGCGCGGGCAGCGGGCGCCGCGCCGCTTCCCGACCCCCGGCCCCACCCGGTGGCGCCCCCCTCGCGCCGGTGCCCGGCTGCCGGTGCCCTGTTCCCGCTGCCCGCCGGTGCCCTCCAGGTGCGGCCCCGGCGCGGCCGCGCCGCCTCGCACGGGCCCAAGATGGCGGCGGGGCCGTCGGGCGCCGCCTTTGTTGGGCGCGGGGCCGGGCGGCGGCGGCGGCGCGTGCGCGCTGGGGCGCGGGCAGAGGCGGCTGCGGCGGGGCGGCGGTGCAGCACCGGCCCCCGCCCCGCCCGGCCCCGGCCCCGGCCCCGGCCCCTGCGCGCGGCCCCCGGCTCGGAGCGGCGCCCGCGTGGATGGGATGGAAGCGGGACCCTCGGGAGCAGGTAGCGGCGGCGGGGGAGGGGCCGGGGCGCTGCGCACCGGGGGGGTGAGGAGCGTGTAACGGCGGAGCGTGCAGCGGAGGGTGAGGAGTGTGCAGCGGGAGGGGGGTGTGTGCGGGTGTGTGTGTGCAGCGGGGGGGGTCTGCGCTGAGGGGAGTTGCAGTGCCGGGGGGCTGCACAATGCGGGCCGGGGGGGCTGTAACGTGGGGGCGCGGGGGGCAGCGGCGGGATGCGTGGCGGGGGCTGCGGCGGGGGGAGCCCCGCTGCGGGGTGAGGGGGGCGCGGGGGGGACACACGCCTGTGCAATGGGGCGCTGCGGGGAGCGCTGCTGCGGGGGCCTGGGGGCGCGGGGGGGCTGCAGGGCCGCCCTGTCTGCCTGGCTTGTGCCCCAGCGGGCCTGGGGGCCGGCAGCCGAGCGAGGGCAGGGAGCAGGAGAGGGGGCGATGGTGGGAGGGGACACAGCACCCGTGGGAGTGGGGTACGGGGCTGGGGGGGGCAGGGGGTGCCCCCAGAGCGGTGCTGAGCCCTGCGCAAGGGGCCTGCTTCACACGGAGCAGCAGCTGCAGCAGCTCCCCGTACGTCCCCCCCAGCTCCCCATCCGTCCCCCCAGCTCTCTGTCCCCCCCCATGTCCCCATCCGTTTCCCCACAGGTCCCTGATCCCCCCCAGCTCCCTGTCAGTCCCCCCACATCCCCCACAAGCCCCTGATCCCCCCAGCGCCCTGTCCCCTCCGTGTCCCCATCCACCCCGCCCGGGGCCCTGTCCCCCGGTGTGGTGTTTCGGGGTGCGGGCTGGGAGCTGGCACAGAGCCGGTGATGCTGTGCGCCGTGACAGCACGAAGCGGCTCTTCTCCCTGCGCCGGGGCATGCGCGGAGCCGGGGCAGCGCACAGCCGGCTGCCGGCGAGGGGCCGCGGGGGCTGAGCCCCAGGGTCACCCCGTGCCCCCCCAGCCCTGCCTTCGCACCCCTGGCTGCAGGCAGAAGCAGCTGACGGAGCTTTCGGTCCGGGCCCCTTGGTGTCAGGCAGCTCTGCGGGGGTTTGGAGAGCCCTTCCCCGAAACTGGCCGGGCTGTCGCCTCGGCAGCGGCTCGCTGCCATGCCCGGCGTGAGCATCGCTAACCTGTGCTGCTCTAAGCCGCAGAAGGATTTTGGTGCCTAAAATAAGGCAGGAGGAGGGCAGGGGGTGGTGGGGACTGGGAACTGCTGCCGTTCTACGGCTCTCAGGCTGGCAAGTTTGCTGCCCACCATAATGTAGCGGCGTGGTGAGATTTTAACGTGGAGCTGGTGCGTGTTTACAATCAAACTTTGGTCCTTTCTTACAGTATTTAATTTTAAGTGTGGCATGGAGATCTCTTGATGTCTGTGTTACCTTCTGGCTGCTGGCGTTTTGTGTTTGGGGCTGATTTATTGGCCTCTGGAAGCCGTGATTTGGCGCAGCTTGGGCTTTGCCGGCGCCTCGGGGCGATAGCAGTGCTGCCGCCTTGGGCGATGCAGATAACGCTGCCGGCGCTCCTACACCCTGCTGCCACCAGTCGTACCTGATTCTGTTCAGGTGCTTTATAAAACGATCTCTTGGATGGGATGGGGCCACACTTAGGTGTGCTGGGTTTGCGTTTCGGTCCCACTGATGGCACAGGGGTCCCTGGGGGGGGGGCGGGGGGGGGGCTGTACTTTTGGGAGTTTCTCCTTTCCTCCTCAAATCTGGCTGGGGGGATGTATGCTCCCACCCGCGTCACCCTGCGTGCAGGGGAGATGTTTACCCTGTGTTGCAGAAACCGCTGCGGATTCTGCCCTGCCTTGGCACCCCTTTGCCTGCTGACGGTCCCCAGGTATAGGGCTGAGCCTCACATATGAGCCTTGACGGTGCCAGGCTGCGACCCGTTGGGGTAATAAAGCAGAAACTTCATGTGTGCCTGGAAGTGCACAACATGAAGGTGCCTGGAAAGGCAGTGGGAGAACCCGGGACATCCTCTGACCTGCAGGCACTGCTTGGGGAGGCATGCTTGTGCAGTGGGTTTAAAAATTAAACTCGGTTTCCCCCCAACTTTTAGTTTTCTTTATCCCTCGCAAACTTCCTAAACGTTGTTGACCTTAACCGTTGTCTTCCTGTGCTAAACCCTGCAAAAACCCCAAAGCTGTTCCGTCTGTTGGATCTCTTTATCTTCAGGAAACATGAAATTGCATGTGCCTGTTTCTGGGACAGGATTATACCAAGAAACAAAGCCGGGAGAAGCACCTTGCCTGGAGACACGGCATGTATGATTTATCTCTAAACGCTTTCTGCAGCCTCTCTCTAAACCCTGAGAAGAACAAAACAGAGACAAGTTATTAAGATGGCAGACGTTAAAAGGAAGCCAAATCAGGCAGAAAAGCGCTGCTCTTTGGGCAGGGTGATCTGTGGCAGAGCTGCGCGTGGGTTTTAATCTCCTCACTGGAGCCCCTGGCTGGCAGCTCTACGGGGCTGACTGTGGTGAAACGGGGCTGACTGTGGTGGGACATGGAGAGGAGCCGGTGTCGCCTTTGTACTGTGCCCTCAGGCACTGGGGGCTGCCTTTGTCTGTGGCTCCCAGTTCTGTGCATCCCTGGCTGCTGCTTGGACAGTCTGCGGGAACAGTGTGAGACCCTGTGGGGCTGGCAGGAGCGGGAGCAGCCTTTACCCAGTCCAGGCACCGCTTGCGGGGACCCCAGGCTTGTGATGTGGTGTCACACAGAGTCTGGATGAGCCACCTGGTGCGTTTGGCAAAGTGGTGGCACTCATAATGCCGGGTGCTTCTCACTGAAAAGGGGGATGTGGAACCACTGGGCAGCTGGGGCCAGCTCAGTAAGAGCCTTGCAGGTTGCCTCATGCCACCTCTGTGCCACTGGCATTGCCGCGCTGCTCTCCCTGGAGCCAAAGCAGCTGGTTGGCGACCCCTGTGAGTGGGTGTGGTGGAGGCGGCGATGCTCTTGCTGCTGTTTGTTCTGCTCTGTCGCAGCATCTGCAGGTTCACCTCTGGCCCAACGCGGACAGTGGGACTGTGTGTGCTGGGGTGTGGGGGCGCTGGCCTCGGTGGCAGCAGGGCAAATTTTTACCTTGACGCTTTAGAGTTCACTGCCCATGATTTCCAGGCGGAAAGCTGAGGTTTGACATGGCACAACGATGCCCTTTGCAGCGCTTGGCACTCGGTCTCAAGGATACAAAGAACTGAACTGCTTTCAGAAGTAAATACCGTAGTAAACCAGATTAGAGCCTGTTTTGGCTCATTTCTTGGATGCAGCCGCCACAGCATGGGGCAGGAGCAGGGCTGGGGCAGCTCAGACATTCCCTCAGAAGACGGGCTCTGGTGCACAGGACGGGCTTAGTGCTGCGTATCGATGGCTGCGGCTGGAGCCCTCTGCCCCCTGTGGGCACGATACACTTAAACTCGGTTTAGTGTTGAACCAAAAAGCGCCTGCAGCTGCGTGAACCTGGTTGTGCTCATGGCAGCTTGGGAAGGAGCAGGCGGCGGGGGGGGATGTCTGGGATGGCAGAAACGAGATGGTGCTTTTTGAAGTCTGGGCTCTGTGGGACAGTGTCGGTCGCTGCTCAGAGCTGGCGGTTTTGAAGATGTTGAGCCTGGAGACTGGGAAAGCCAATCGCTCGCCCTGCCAGCAGTTGCCTTTCCTGCTGGTGCTGCTGCTTCCTTTGCCTGCTGACGGGGTTTTCACTTCCCTGGGGGTTTCTGGGACCCAGGTGGATCAGGATGGACCATGCCGTGTGTCCAGCAGCATTTGGCATGCCGCAGCCCCGCTTGCTCCTCTCCGATTGCCGGCTGTGTTTTGGCGGGGCTGGGTGTGCGGGGAGGGGGCCATCGCAGACCCGCCGCCGCCGCAATAAAACTCCCTTTTGTCTCGGCCTGGTTCCCGCGGCCCCTCGGCTGAATGTGGCGCTGGAGAGGATTTAAATGACATGGTAATTTCATGCCGTCCCACCGGCGGCTTTGCTGGGACACAGGCAGCTGTTGGACAGTGGGTCGTGTTCCCCAGCTGTTACAATAAATAACAGAAACAAAGCGTATTCCAGTGCTTCTTACCCCAAACGGACTTCTCCCTTGGCAGCGCTGCCCTCGCTGCCATCTCTGCCCACCGGTGCTCCGCGCGCACCTGGCGAAGGGATGGTGGTGATGGCGGCAATGCTCCCGCCACCAGCGCATCCCCAGGGCACGGCTTTTGTGTGCGAAAGTCTGTGATTTCTCCCGGGCCGCTGAATTTATAATGGCAGGCGGATTTCATCCTGCTCACTGGCCGCATTGTGCTGCAGGAACAACACTCGGCCTCCAGCCCCCGGCCCGGGCGCCTGCATTTACATGACAAAGTGGGAGCTTGTGCAGCTTCGCCATGGAGAGTTGAGGTATGCAGAAGCCCCCCTGTCTCTGGGTGGTTTGGGTCGCTTTTTAACGAGGCTTCTACCGAAGGGGAACTGGCACGTTTCGTCACTGGCCCCTTCTCTGCTGCTCCGAGCTGCAGCTGGGGGCTGCAGGCACCAGGTGCTGGCAGATACCACGTCGCACTGCCTGAGTTCCTTGGCACAGTGTCCTCCAAGCCAGGCAGAGGGTGGCTTTCGGCAAGATTTGCACCTAGGCAAATTGGGGGGAGACCGTGAGCGCCCTGGGGTAGGGACATGGCATGGGAAGGGGTGAGCCCAGCCTGCATGTTCACCAAAGTGCTTTGGGGTCTCTCCCACCTGGGCCAAAGCAGCCAAGGCCAGGCAAGAGCCTGTTTCGCACGCCAGAGGTGCTGGATGCTGCAGCTTCCATCGGGCGCTGAGCATCACCCCTGGTCCCCCCTCCCTGCAATAGCTGTGTCTTGGGTAGGCACCACTGTGCCAGGCTGTGCACTTGCACTGGAAGATAATGGCTTTTTAAAAATCTTTGGATCTCAAGGTAGTTTAGAAAGGAAAAGTAATTATCACTCCTCACTTTGCTGGGCGAGCTCC
Source organism: Falco naumanni (assembly GCF_017639655.2). Lineage (NCBI taxonomy): Eukaryota > Metazoa > Chordata > Aves > Falconiformes > Falconidae > Falco > Falco naumanni. The sequence continues at coordinate 3,656,305 of NC_054056.1, read as the reverse complement.
GGGTGAGCAGCATGAGCTTGGGGCTGGGCTGCTGGGGTGGCTGCTCCGGCTCGTCGCATTCAAGGACGGTGTATCTGCAGTCGCCAAAGTAAAACCCTCGGAGTCAGCCCAGGGCTGAACTTCCCCATGCTTGACGCTGGTCTTGTGTCCTGCTTGGTCTTTGCGGAGCATCTCCCTGCCATCACGGTGCTGCTCCCTCCAGCCAGGCTGCCCATTTATATTACCTTGCGTTTGCAATATCTCGTGGCTCACATGAAACTCCTGAGCCAACTTTAGCGTTGCTGGAGGCAGGCTCCTTCATCTGAGATTTATGATCCTAATTGCGAGGCTTTTTGTTCATAAAGCATCTGGTGATCCTCTGGTGAGAGGGTTTGTACAGCAAAGTGTTATTTTCGGGCTGGCCTGGCCAGTGCAGTTGCACAACGGCTGTGGGACTGTTCGGTCACTCCTCCTGCCAGCCCCAAACTGGCTTCAGCTCCTCTCTGGCACTGAGCGCTGCCGGGCGACTGATCACCTGTGGCTGCTGCCCTGCATCCCTGGCATCCGTGGGGACACCATGGGCATGTGGAGATTCTGTCACGCTCACTGCTGCCAGGATTGTCTCGGGGTTGAGAAGGTCCAGAAGAGGAGAAACTGCAGGTGCTGGCCTTGATGTGGTTGCAGGAAGGGCAGCGGGGAGCTGCTGTCCTCCGGCAGGTCTTGTGAGTGGGCTGTGCAGTTTCTTGCTCGAAAGGCAGAGCAGGGACCGGAGGCTCCAGCAGCGCTGGCAAATGCCTCTTTGATTGCGAACCATGATTTAAAAATGCATCAGCTTGCAGCCAGGGAGCTGGCGATTGCCAAGATATGTTTGTCATGTGGAGACATGAATTACACCACGAGTAGCTCATCTGAAAATCAGTTTCTTAAAACAAGCTGCCCCTGGAGCACAACGCAGCCGTTTGTCACGGGGGTGCTCGCAGTCACCCTGTCCCAGAGCAGCTGTGAGTGCCTGCAGGGCTCCGAGCCCCATGTTGGCCTCAGAGATCCCAGTCTTGCTCGTCAGACTGCTCTGAGTCCTATGCTGCCTTGTCCACAGAGGTGCTGGGGCTGGCTTAGCCCCAGGCTTGGGGCTCTCAGCAGGTTGTGGAGCTCCCGGGCTCCTGCCACAGGCCAGGAGCAAGAGCAGAGGTTGGCTTTGCGAAGTCAATGCTGCAGTTCAGCCCCTGGACACTCACAAGGGTCATTCCGTCCCCCCGGTGTCCTGTGGCTAGGTGGCCGTCCATCGGCAGGAAGAGTGTTGCACTGATGGGGTGCAAAAGTAAAAAGCAAATCTGAAGCTTAGTTTGCTGCGCTTCTCTCTTTTTGCTTCTGATATTTTTAGCCTGGAATTGAAATTTAGATTTAAAAAGAAAGTAGATGGGAGCAAAGGGTGCTAAGAGCACCATGTGTTCAGGAGCCTAAATTGGAGCCGGGTCGCTGTCTGGGGGCTGACTTGGACAGTTGGCTACCCAGATGGAACGCTCTGAATATCCACATGCTGCGCTCCCTGCACCCGGCCCAGCTGGCCGAGATCTTGCGGGGTTTGAGAAACAAATCGGAGATACAAACTGGGATAGGTGCCGGCAGGCAAAGTGGGAATGGGGCAGGAAAAGCAGATCTCACATCGGAGAGCAGCAAATATTTGCTGCAATATTTTAAGATAACTTTGTGTCCAAGGGTGCTGTCATTTTAGGAGCGCAGCTCAGTCCTGTGGCCCTGCGCTGGTTCCCATCCCTGCACCTCCGGAACTTCATTAGTAAGTCTGTATAATGGGCTTTGTGGAAAAACTCGTACTTCCCTCTTCACAGGTTTGGGGCCCGTGCTGCTTGAAGTGGGGTTTGGAATTGTTTTTTTTCGCTACCTCCCATAATTCATAGGAGGTTTCATCAAACTGTTTTTAATTTTCTCTGGGTTTTATCGGCAACTTCCCTGGAGTTAGCCTTCCTCTCCGACTTTTTTTTTTTTTTGGCTGAACAGCTGTTGAGAATTACATTGGGGAGGGGTAAAAGGTAAGTTCAAATACCGGGACTTGAGTTATCTTGTGACCTGGAGTTTAAAACACAATCATTAATAAACAGTATAAAACCAAAGCGAGCTGTTATCCTGGGAAATCTAGCAGTTAAATAATCGTGTAGTGCAGATGCAATAACGTGTTTCCTGTTTCTTGTGGCCTCCCTCCGGCAGTGAGTCAAAATTTGCTGCAGGATGGAGGGGAAAATGCACGTGTCTGCAGGTCCTTGCTGATGGAGTATCCAGGGAATTGCATCCCCATGGAGAGGGACAGACACGCAGCTCTGTGCCAGTGGAGCCGGTGCTGCTCTCCCGTTGGAGGTGGCAGATGCTGTCACCACGCGAGCTGGCAGGGAGGCGGGTGGGGGGGGCCACTGCTGGCTCCTTGGCCCCTCGCTTCGCCTCTGGCAGAAGTCCCGGGTGTCTCGGTGGGGCCATATTTCTCTCCTCAGAGCAGACGTGGTCCCTCGCCTCCTCCCACCAGGCAGATCCTCCCCATTGTGCCGGCGCTGGCTTGTAAATCAGTGGGGCAGGGCTGGTCGGTGGGACAAAGGCTGCCTGTGCTTCTGGGGTGTCCTGGCTGAGCTCCCTCTGGCAGGACCCCCCAGCCCTGGCACAGGGGTGGAGGGTGCTTGCAAACCCCTTCCCTGCTAAAACCCACCCTGGGTGTTCCACAAACTACAGTGTGACGTATTTGTAGGAAAAATACGTGGAGGCAAGGGTACTGTGTCCACCAGCCACAACCAACAGATGGAACTGGGTGAGACCACCCTGTTCATGGCAGAGCCCCCTGGCAGCGTTGGATGGGTGCTTTCTTCTTCAGGGTTTGCAACGGCATCCAGTTTCTCCTCACACTGCGACCCAGTAAGTCCAGTGCTGCCTCCTGCTCGGCGCTGTCAGACCCGGGCTATTTTTGGAGCTGCCCTTACAACAAAGTGCTCTGCGCGCTGGAGCACAGCGTGGGTCGGCTTTGATGTTGCCGTCACTGCCGTGCAGCAGGGCAGGCGATGCTTGGCCCTCTCTGTGCTTGCTGGTCGGCAAACACCATCCTGCAGGATGGGATGCTGGGGGTGCCCAGAGAGACACTGCCGGAGGGTTTTCTCCTGCAGGAGCTGGGGAAGGAATGGGCAGTAAAAACACACCACAGCCCTGGGAGGGCTGGCCTTGGTCTTAAGTGTATCTTCACTAATTCAGTGTGCTGACGTCTCCCACATGCTGTAGGTGAAGGTTGCTGCTGCAGACCCGTGGCGAGCTCTTGGCATGGATACGGGGCACTACTTGCTTTTTAAAACCAGGGCTGGAAAGTTTCTTGCCGCTGTTCTCGTTGTTTGCTTATTGCGACATTGCTTGTGTGAAACAGAACTTGAAGTGCAGCTTTGCGGCGGTGTAGCAGGCACTTTCAAAACGCTTTTAATGTGGACATGAGGTACAACCTGTCCTTTGGTGTCAGGAGAACTGAATGTAACCTTCTGTCCCTGCATCTGGTCAGGGAATTGAGTTACGGATATTGTGTATGCCAGGACACAGGTGCGCCCCTGGCTGGGATGGGTAGTGGGAGTCCCTTGTTCTCCCAGATCCGTACTGCTGCCACACATGGCTCGGGGTAAGTTCCTTTCCCTGAGGCAAAGCAGAGGTTATTTATCTGCTGGTGGATGGTTTGACATCTGCACAGCTGGTGGTGGCACAGCAGAGCAGAGGGCTTGGCACTGCCCTTTGACAGCATGGCTGGTGGCGGTGCTTGCCGGATGGTGGCCAGGGAAGCTGCTCTCAGCTGTGCTGGTCTGAATTCTGCCACCAACATCTACTGCCAGGACCGTGAGTAGTGGGAGACCACCCAGTTTGGGATGCAGTGGTGGAGAGTGCTGCGTTGTCTGTCTGGGCGCAGGGTTCCTCCTGGCCCTCCTGACCCATTTTCTCTCCCCGCAGCTGCAGGCGCATACCTGCCACCCTTGCAGCAGGTATTTCAAGCGCCGCGTCGGCCCGGGATAGGAACCGTTGGGAAGCCCATCAAGCTCTTGGCCAACTACTTTGAAGTGGACATTCCCAAGATTGATGTGTATCATTATGAAGTGGATATCAAGCCTGACAAATGTCCACGCAGAGTCAACAGGTAAGGCAAGTATTAGAGGTTTTGGCGCTCGTTCCCCGCTTCCAGTTTCCTTGTGGAGGCTCCCTAAGTGCCTGGCTCTGTCTTCACCAGTGGAAGCAATCAGGGTGACGTGGTGGCAGGGGTCACAGCCTTGTCCAGGGCCTGTGGGTGGCTGGAGCCCACAGCTTGTGCAGCAGTGCTGGTTCCTGGCCCTGACAGCCTTGGAGGTCCTGAACCTCAGCACAGTCCCCCTGCTTCTTCAAAGCAGCTGTGCTATTTTGGCAGCAATCCTGTATTTAAAAATAGCAAGCCCAGACCTTGGGCCATGGCGTACTTTTCTTTTCTTTGTTTTTCTTTTTGATGTCCTGCTCACTGCCTGTCCCCTCCTGCCTTGGCAGCCTGGGTAGCTCTGCCATCTGAAGGTCACCAAGCAGATGCTGCACATGCTTTTGGTGGCCGCAGGCAGTGGGTCGCTCCCTCTCACCCTCCCGGCACGCGCGGCGGGTTCGCAGCCAGCTCTGGCGGGTGTGCGTTCCTGCATGCCCTGTAAACGCATTCTGCCAAAGCCGATGTGCCGAGCTGTGGGGCAAGGCATGTGGCTGCTTGTCTGGGGGCACTCCTGCCTGCGGAGCGCTCTGCTCTGCTCACTCAGAAGTGCCCCAGATAGGGAGCCTGGGGACCGGGCAGGTCATAGGAGGTGTCAGGCTGTAAAGAAACTGGCAAAACGCACCTTACCCTTCTCTCCCCCTGCCTCTCTTTCTTGCCGCGCTCACCTGCATAGGGAAGTTGTGGAGTACATGGTGCAGCACTTCAAACCGCAGATCTTTGGCGAACGAAAGCCTGTCTATGATGGGAAGAAGAACATCTACACTGTCACGGCCTTACCCATTGGAAATGAGCGGGTAAGAGGGGGTGGCAAGCCCAGTGCAGGCAGCGTGACCTGCCTGCTGCCTGGGAAGGACCAGCTGAAAATTACCTCCTCCCCCTTGCGTCAGCAGGGATGCCATGATTGCTTCCCCTTCCCTTCTGCACCCAGGTTGACTTCGAGGTGACGATCCCAGGGGAAGGCAAGGACAGGATATTTAAGGTCTCTATCAAATGGATGGCCATTGTGAGCTGGCGCATGCTGCACGAGGCCTTGGTCAGCGGGCAGATCCCTGTTCCCCTGGAGTCTGTCCAGGCGTTGGATGTTGCCATGAGGCACTTGGCTTCCATGAGGTACCTGCACCGAGGGGTAGCCTGATGGGTGGGTGGCCCGATGGGTGGGTGGCAGGGGCTGTGCCATGAGCACTGAGTGTGCCAGGGAAGGAACCGGCTGCCCTTGGCAGGCTGATGTGACTGGGACTGGCCTTGGTGGTCTTTGGGAGGAGGCAGCCACGCCTGCCATGCCGCTCAGTGCCATTGCTGTGGATGCAAAATAAATGGGGAGATGCAGTGGTGGGGGCAAGTGATGGCTCAGAGGGGCTGGGGGTGCTGCTCGGTCACTGCTGGTGGGGCTGGTGTGTGCTGTTTGACGTGGTTTGCCCTGGTTCGCAGGTACACTCCTGTCGGTCGCTCCTTCTTCTCCCCTCCTGAAGGCTACTACCACCCCCTGGGAGGCGGCAGGGAGGTCTGGTTCGGTTTCCACCAGTCCGTCAGGCCTGCCATGTGGAAGATGATGCTCAACATTGATGGTGATGTATTTTTCGTGCTGGGGAAGTGCACCAGTAGGGCTGGGTGCCGTTTGGGGAGGCTGGATCCAGCTGGCTCTTGGCCAGGTCTGTCTGCTGGGAGAGAGCAGAGACACATTGTCATATCTGTCCCGCAGTGTCGGCTACTGCCTTCTACAAAGCCCAGCCTGTAATTGAGTTCATGTGCGAGGTGCTAGACATCCGGAACATCGACGAGCAGCCGAAGCCCCTGACAGACTCGCAGAGAGTGCGTTTCACCAAGGAGATCAAAGGTAGAGCTCCCGGCGAGTGCCGGGGACCCATCCCCAGCCGGGCACTGCCTCAGGCACTGGCTGTGGCTTCTCTCCCACCCAGCCCCTGCAGCAAGGTGGGGGTACAGAGCTTGCACACTTAAAATGTCTCCTGGGGCAGCGTTGTCTCCTTCGTGCACTTCGCAAGGCATTACCTGCTCTGCAAACAGTTAATTACTTAAGGAAAGGTGTTGGTGGTGTCCCGGGGAAGTTTTGCAAAGGGGAATTGCTCCCACCTTTACCAGTGACTCTGCTGTGTCTCCCTGTCTTGCATCAGGTCTGAAAGTCGAGGTTACCCACTGCGGGCAGATGAAGAGGAAATACCGTGTGTGTAACGTTACCAGGCGGCCAGCCAGCCACCAGACGTAAGGCGGGTGGGAAGATGCCCTTGGAAAAATCTGAGCTGTTCTCCTTTTTAACAGCTGCTGGTGTCGTTAGGGAGAGCTGGGTGGGAAACTCCAGCCTGTGATGGCAAAAAGAGATGTGTTTGGGGCTCTGCAGTGGTTTTGGGCACAGCAGTTCACGCAGCTCTGTGCCTTGCATGAAGGCAGCTCTGTGCCATGCATGAAGGCGAGTGGGATGCAGGGTTGGGTGGGAGTGCAGGGGATGCTTTGTCTGGCAGGCGGTGCACTGCAGCGGGCGGGAGCTAACATGCCAGGAATTGTCCTAGTTTTTACCTCTGAGCTTGGTTTTCTTCTTTCTTAAAATAGACGCTGCCAAAGCAGAAGCTTTGTCAGGGGATAAAGCGATTCCCTGCCTTGAAATTATTCGCATGTGCCTGGGAGTAGGCTGGGCCTGGGCCCCTTTCTGTGTCAGGGTGCTGCCCTGCTCCCCACAGCCCCCCACAGACTGGGGCTGCAGCACCAGGAAGGGGAAGGGGACAGCAGAGGTAGCCTCAGCACCAAGCTGTCAGATGCCACAGCCCATGGGTGTTCCAGGGTTCATCAGCGGGGTTTGCTGCGGGAATTGCCCCCAAGGAGGCTTGGAAGCAAAACTTTGAGGCAGAGGGGGGAGAGCAAGCAAACCCCCCAGACCTCCCCATGTGCGTTGGGGCAGTGCTGGGGCAGGAGGGGCTGTGCTTGTATTCTCTGCTGGGTGCCCGCTGAGTGGAGCTGGAGGGGAGGCGGGGGGATGTTTTTCAGGCTGTTTGCCCCCCAAGTTTCTGCAATGTTTCTAGAAATTTTGCCGACAGTTAAAAAAAAAAAGGAAAAGGAAAAAAAAATGAACACAACAAGAAGTTTTGGCTCATGCTGTACAAACCCAAATGCTGGCAGAAAAGCTCTCCTCCCTGTTCTTGCCCGGTACCAAACCAGCAGTGCCTGCTCAGGCCGGTGTTGTCAGGCTTCAGAGCCCGCACCAAAGTGGAGACACCTCCGTTGCCACAGCTGTTTCCTTGTTGTACAACCCCATCCCCGAGTGTATCTCTGTTTGTGTCCCTGTCACCTTGTGCACCCTGCTTCTCTGGTGCTCCAGCATCCTTGTGTCCCAGTCCTGGGGCTTGGCAGGTGCAGGAGGAATGTGACGCCTCACCAGGGTGCTCAGGCTGGCTCTCCTGTCTAATTTTGGCTCCATAAAGGATATCAGGTCAATGCTTTGTTTTCATGGAGTTCTTTATGGTGCCAGAAACAGCTGGTGCTGGGTGAGGCTGGGTATCGTGCGCTCTGGCTGTGGATGGCGTGGCACCCCTGAGCCTCACCACCGGGAAGTTTGATTTTCTTTTTCCCCCTGTGGTTTTGAAGGGAGATAGACCCCTCCTGTCCCCCACGCCCGCTCTGCCTGTCCCAGAGCCACCACCCTGTACAAGGAGAGGCCACCTAACCTTTCCCTGGAGCTCAGCTCAGCTCCCAGGGAGGGCACCAAGCACAGAAGTCCTCCTGAGTAGCAGTGTGCTGTATTTATGTACCTGATGGTGGCATGCGTGGCATGTCCTGCAATAAACATTTGCCCTGATTAGCTGGATTAGCGAGGGAGAGCTTTATTTAGGGACCTCAGTCCCACGCTGGGGTCAGAGTATTCCTGAGTCGATTTCTGAAAATACCACTGTTGTGCTTTTATTTTCTTTTATGGTAGCTGGGAGTGGGAGCCTGCCAGTTCCCTCTCTTCCCAGCCAGAGTAAGTAGTGCTTGAGGTCTGGAAGTGTCTGTTTTGAGTAGGTGCATCCTTCGTGTCCTGCCTCTGCCAGGTTTCCCCTGCAGCTGGAGAGTGGTCAGACAGTGGAATGCACAGTGGCTCAGTACTTTAAGCAGAAATACAACCTGCAGCTGAAATATCCTCACCTACCCTGTCTCCAGGTTGGCCAGGAGCAGAAGCACACGTACCTGCCCTTGGAGGTGAGTGTCGGCTCTGCACTGCTGGGCACTCCAGCTTTTGGGCACCTTGCAAAGCAAAGGCAAGTGGTCTTTGCTGGCAGATGCATCACAATATTCTGCAGCTAATGTGTCATGGGCACTAGTTGCCTCAATGTTGACCTGGCAAGGGCCGCTTCTAGTAAGTGAGGGAGGAGACCATGCTGTAAAAATGCCATTTTCCTCCAGCTGCAGGCTAGGCATCTCTCGTCTGGGGCTAGCTGCAGGGCTTGAGTGCCATGCCTGTGGGGCAGCTCAGCTGTGATTCCTCATGTCTCACCTCTCCCTGACGCTTGGCTGCTGTCTCTCCCATCCTGCGCAGGTGTGTAACATCGTGGCAGGCCAGCGGTGCATCAAGAAGCTCACAGACAATCAAACGTCAACCATGATAAAAGCAACAGCCAGGTCTGCGCCAGACAGGCAGGAGGAAATTAGTCGCCTGGTATGTGGCACGAGTCCCTGGGAGGGGCAGTGTCGGGGCTGCGGCTCTGATGGTGGGTTATGGCAGTGTGTCTGTGATGAACCTTGCTGGGGTCCCACTCCTCAGCTGCTCTACACTGGAGAGCTGTGACCTCCAAAGATGCTGATGAGGTTAACAGCTTGGTTTTATTCCCCGTCTTCTTACTGAGTCCCTGGTCAGAGTTGTCTGCATTTGTGTAACGGACATTTGCATAGAGCAGCCCAGCTCAAAGTGACTGAAAACTCGTGTGCAGCATCAGGTCCTCGTGCTGATGGAACCTGACCCAAAGGGAGCTGGAACTAAAAATAGGAAAACAAATTAGAGAATTGACTCCAGCTCTGGGTGTTCGTGAGGACTGTGTATCGTGGGGCTGTGGTGTAGGAACTCTATCTACAGGTCAGCCTGGGTTGAGCCAGCGGAACAGCAAACCCAGCTCCACCAGTGGCTGGGCAGGAGCTGGTTAATGGTGCTCTTGTTACCCAAATGCATGTCTCGGGGCTTTTGTAGCCAGGGACATCTGATATTCCTTCTGAGACTTGATAACAGTCTCCTGCCAGTCTGAACCTTCCTGTTGAAGGCTTAAATCTCAGGAGCAGGTGCTGCTTTCGGTTGCTTTGGTCAGTGCGTTCAAAAATCAGGTCCCCCGTGGGTCACCTTGGAGGACAGGGTTTGGCCCTTTGTGTTAAACCACTTGCCCTTGCCTTATGAAGAGGACTGCAGCTCTGTAGAGGACAAGACTTCATGTGCCTGTGTTTCCCGGTCAGCTGAAGCTGTGTGAGATGCAACAGTTGGTCTCACTCCCTCCCATGGCCCTTCCTTCCTTCTGCAGATGAAAAATGCCAGCTACAACCTGGATCCATACATTCAGGAGTTTGGGATCAAGGTGAAGGATGACATGACGGAGGTGACGGGGAGGGTCCTGCCGGCACCTATCCTGCAGTACGGAGGCAGGGTAAGCAGGGCTGCACTGCCCAGGTGTGCAGCTACGTTGTGCAGAGAGATGCTTTCACACCCAAAAACACTGTTTCTGCACAGAACTTGTGCTGCCTTCATGTTTGTAGGTTAAAAGGTGGAAATTTTTCATCAGAGTGCCTTGGGTTTGGGTTTTTTGGTTTTTTTGGCAGTATAACTGTTCCAAAACTTGTAGCCAAGAGTCATTCAGTGACAAAAAAGTTTGCTGAAGGGGAGAGGGATGCTCAGGGTGAGGCAGCTCAGGTGAATTTTCCATCACTGTTGAGGAGCTGAGATTGCGAATTGTCCGTCGCTGAGTACCGCAGCAGACCCTGGCAGTGCAGAGAGTTGGCTCTGGCGAGGCTGTGCAGCTTTGTGATGGGGGGCAGAACCACAGCCGTGTGGGTGCTCCCCAGGGGCTGCCAGCGTGGGGCCGGGCAGGATGCGGCAGCGCTCTGACCGTCTGTTTGCCTTGCAGAACCGGGCCATTGCAACTCCCAACCAAGGCGTGTGGGACATGCGAGGGAAGCAGTTCTACAACGGCATTGAGATCAAAGTCTGGGCGATTGCTTGCTTTGCCCCGCAGAAGCAGTGTCGAGAGGAGGTGCTGAAGTAAGGAAGGGGGCAGCCCGCGCGAGTGGGGTGAGCCAGGGGAGCTGTGGCTCGTGGTGCGGCCACCCTGCTGCTCCCAGCCTGGGGCTGCATGTCTTTCATTGCTAACACTGGATCTGCACGCAGCTGAATTCCTCGTGGTACAAATTTGATCTGAGTTCAGACTGGGTGTTCAGTCTTGTTTCTGTTAGTTTACCCAGAATGCCTGACTGTTTATCCTGGCTGCAAACAGCCCCTGAGCCATCGCAAAGCCTGGCAGGTTGGAGTGAGCACATCAACACTCCAGCACATGTGAGCTGACAGTCAGACTCTCCTTCATCTGCTCTTTGCACCAGGTAGTTGCAGTATCACAGTCTGATACTCCAGCCCTAAAGCTATATTGAACTCTTCGGAGCTGAATCTCCTCGGAGAGATATTTAATTAAAATTTTCCCCAATACTCTCCCTGAAATAATGTAATTCATGTAGGAAGCAGCCTGACTCACCACAGGTTTTTGTTACAGAGAAGTCTTAGGCTTTCTGAAAAGCTTTGGTAGCTTAGAGATTCTCTGCTTCAGTAGCAAAGTGACATAGAATGGGGACAGTTTTATTTGATTAAGGGAAATGGTCACCTTGGTTTTGGATTCTGCTGGGGACTTGGGTGTCTCGTGACTGAGAGTGGATGCATTGAGCCAAGCATTTTGTGTGCCTCTTCTGGTTGTTTGGCATGGTTAATGTTTGGGATGGTTTGGAGCAGCTCAGTGTCTCTACATCCACAGTAGCTGGGTGCAGGTGAGAGTGACACCGCACTCCTGTGACCCCTTTGGGGCAGAGCTGGGAGCCCCTTGCTCCCTCTGGTTATCACTGCGTCAAATTTATCCTTGGTAATCCAAAAATCCAGAGTGTGGCTGAGCACTTTGTCCGGTTTGGTAAGTGAAGGCTTACGTTAGCTTTGCAAATCACCTGGAAATCAACTGTCCCAGGCAGCTGGTCTGCTCCCTCCTTCTCCAGCTTTCTAATGGAGAACGGCTCACAGCTCCGTCACTTCAGGAGGAGTCAGTACTTGGGTAAGAGGGCGCAAATTGGGAACAGTTCAGCTCTAACACGTGTTGGCCTTGTGGTTCCTGTGCTGTGTGCTTGCTGGTTGCTGTAAAGCTGCAGGCGTGATGATGTGTTGTCCCCATCTCTGTCCTGTGGTGTAGCCCTCCAGCCGTGGGTCTTTTCTCGCTCGGTGGCCGGGGTGTGTGGCAGAGCTGCCGTGCAGAAGGGCTCAGGGCTCACTGCTTCTCCTCCCGGGCACAGGAACTTTACAGATCAGCTGCGCAAGATCTCCAAGGATGCGGGGATGCCGATCCAAGGCCAGCCCTGCTTCTGTAAATACGCCCAGGGTGCAGACAGTGTGGAGCCCATGTTTCGACACCTCAAGAACACCTATTCGGGGCTTCAGCTCATCATTGTCATCCTGCCAGGGAAAACACCGGTGTATGGTGCGTCTGGGGCAGGGGCAAGTGGGGAGAGGAGAAGGGCTTTGCTCTGGCTCAGCAGGGCTGGCTCTGCTCCTCTGTGGTGCTTTCTCTCCCTGTTCCCGAGGATGCTGCTGGAAGCAGCACGTTGCTGATTGTCTGTGTGTTCATCTGCTTCCTCTGCCCGCAGCTGAGGTGAAGCGTGTTGGGGACACCCTCCTGGGAATGGCCACGCAGTGCGTCCAGGTCAAGAACGTGGTGAAAACCTCCCCGCAGACCCTTTCCAACCTCTGCCTCAAGATCAACGTCAAGCTTGGCGGGATCAACAACATCCTTGTGCCTCACCAGCGGTTCGTACAGCCACTGCCTCTCACGTTTTTGGGGCCTGTTTCCCCGGTCCCTGGTGGTGCTGCCTGTTTAGCTTTACCTGGGGAAGAGGGGCCTTGCGTAGCTCTTAGAAATGGGGGGTTGCAGCCTGTCTTGCCTCATAATGAGCAGTTGATGAGCCCAGGCCAGAGCCTGGAGGTTGAGACATGTTGTGTGTGATCTGCTTATCTCTGTTGGGCTGTGCATCACCCTTAGGTGGCCCCAAGATGCTGACTGCTGCTTTCTCTTTTCTTTCCCACCAGCTCTGCCGTCTTTCAGCAGCCGGTGATCTTCCTCGGGGCCGATGTCACTCACCCCCCGGCAGGCGATGGGAAGAAACCTTCCATAACAGCTGTAAGTTCCCTGTTCAGGGCCAGGCTTGTGGCCAAGAGCCCTGTAGGAGCTGGAACAGGACTCGTGTGTCCATAAAGGGCTTGTGTCACTACTGTCCCCATGGTGACACTTTTCAGGGTGGCCCCGTGCCCTGTTGGATATTTCGATGCCATTCTTGGGGAGGTGGCTCCCCAATTCCCTCCTGCTTCTCCGTAGAGGAGCTGCAGTTTTGGGGAGTCACTGGGAGAGCTGGTGGCTGCCAGCAGATGGGGCTCGTGATGTGCTGGACCCCGTGAGCACTGTCAGGGCATGTGGGGAGCTCCACGCGGCCACTGTGCTCCCTGGAGTCACCCCTGGGCATACCAGTCCTTCAGCACAGCCCTGGTTGGGGCCTTCCCCAGGCTAGAAAGCTGGGGTTTGGAGAAGGGGGGCAGCTGGGCTGACTGGGCTGCTTGTGAGCCTTTTGGGGAGGATTTGCCTTCACCTCAAGTGAATAATGAGCATCCATCAAGTGAAGTGCCTCTTGTGTGCCAGTGAGGCTGGGTGGCAGCTCGCGCCCTTCATCAGGCTGTAAGATGTTGTCTTGTGCTCGTTGCAGCAAAGGAGAGTGTCAGGTTCTCTTAGCGTCTGTTTTAATTAAGCACGTCAGCATTTTCCTATTAAGTTCTTCACTTTCCAGGACTCATAGCTCAGGTTTTCCTTGGCATGCAAATGCATCTTTGGAGGAGTGGTTTTTTTTCTTAATTAGAAGGGGTTGGGAAATGCTTTTGGCTGTTTGCTGTAGGTGTGGGTGGGACAGAACAGTCTGTTTCCTGGCGGCAGCACTTCCCCTCTGAAAACATCTCTGGTTTTTTTGTGCAGGACCACTGTGGGCGTTTTTTCTTAATTTTTCTGAAAGCTTTTTTGAAGCTGTGGCAGAGGAGGAGGGTAGATGGCCTTGATCTTGTCCTTGATGTGTTGTTAATTAGACAATAGAAGGGGGCCCGTGAATGAAGCTAAAGGAAACATTTCTGTTGCACACATCAGCTCCGGTGATGCACCCCAGACCCTAGAGCTCCGTTTGCAAAACAAAAGTGAAACCGATGCTGAGGGCTGGGGCAGCAGGCTTGATGCTGCTGAGGATGTAGGGTCTGCAGTGCTTGCCCTCTGCTCGGGGGTATGTGGACAGCACAGCAAAGTCCTTGCTAGCCGTGGTGCAGCGAAGCAGCCAGGCATTTGTCTCGCAGCGTGGGCCAGCACCCACTTTGGCAGCTGTGACTCATGCCGTACCCCTAGCCCTGCGTCACGGCTGAGCCCAGCTGCCCTCGGCCTCCTTGCCCTGATGTCTTTGAGGTCTCCCCTCCAGAGTGCTCGGCTGTGATGAGAACTCCCTGCTCGACGGCTGTCACACAGTGACTCGGCTTTGCCGGGTGCGCAGGAGGCGGCCACACTGGTGGCACAGACCGCAGCCATCTGGGGCAGCTCCACTGCCTGCGGCTGAGCGAGGGCAGGCGCAGGGCGGGACGTGATGCTGGCAGATGCTCTGTGTGAACTTTGACCTGGTTCAGTCACCTTTTGGGCAGAGGGTCTCTGGGCAGCCCGGGGCAGGCAGGGCAGTCGTGCCGCAGTCGGAGGGGTAAGGACTGGCTGATTGCAGGGCTCCCTGGGTGTTGGCTGTGATGTAGAGCTCAGTAGCAGCTGTTACAGCAGTGGCATTGCAACTGCAGGTGGGGTTTTGTACCCCGGGGGGCTGTCATTGCCATGGCAAAACCAGCAGAGCAGGGTTTGGGGTCCCACAGTCCTTTGCAGAAGCCAAAAAACTCTCGTTGAGGGATGGAGGGAGAAGGACTTAGGCAAGTGGAAAGGGCAGCCCCACTCTCCGCTTGCCCCTCTACTGTTGGGCAGGATGAGCAAAGCGGAGACAGAGGAGCAGCCACAGCCCCCGCAGCCGCATCACTCAGTGTCTCACTGGGAATTCCCATAGATGCTGCAAAGGTCATGGCAGTGTGAAACCAGGGTGTGACCACAACCAGGGATGTCCCTTTTGGGCGCTAGTTGCCTGTATGGTATTTGCTGTCCCATCTGACCTGTGAGCTCAGGTGCTCTGTTGGCTGCCAGCTGTGGGTGTTTGAAGCAGGCAGAGGCCAGGAATGTCCCACATCCTCTCAGTCCTTCCCGTTGTAACACATGGGTCTGGCCTGACTCTGTCGCTGCAGGTTGTGGGCAGCATGGATGCCCACCCCAGCCGGTACTGTGCCACGGTGCGCGTGCAGCGTCCTCGCCAGGAAATCATTGAGGACTTGTCCTACATGGTGAGGGAGCTCCTCATCCAGTTCTACAAATCCACCCGCTTCAAACCCACCAGGATCATCTTCTACCGTGACGGCGTTCCTGAGGGGCAGCTCCCGCAGGTGAGGACCCGTCAGCCAGCGGAGTTGTGCTGGCTCCCATGGAGTTCCCTAAGGGTGCACGGGGGTGGCCAGAGTGCCAGTGTCCCCCCTCACTCTGTGTGCCCTTCTCTCTCCAGATCCTTCACTATGAGCTCCTAGCGATCCGAGACGCCTGCATCAAACTGGAAAAGGATTACCAGCCTGGCATCACTTACATTGTTGTCCAGAAAAGACATCACACCCGTCTCTTCTGTGCAGACAAGAATGAGAGGGTGAGCGCCGCGGGGTGCCAGGGCTGGAGGTGGCTGATTCATCCCTCGTCCTTAGGAAGAGCCAGCCCTGACTGCTGAGGGGAAAGCTCATCACTAGCAAGCAGAAGGCTCTTTCTTGAATGAAACGTGCTTCTTCGTTGACTCCCGCGTCCATGCAGATTAGGCTTCTAGAAACCCAGACAGCTGTTTGCTGTTATTTTGAGTTACCGGGTGCTGATGATCCTGGTGACTTTTGAAATAGCCTCTGTCAGCTTGAAAACATCTGTTGTTTTGGTGATAGCTGTAGCCGCTGACGTGACAGGATGAATAAGCCCTTGCTTGCTCACAGCTGTGTGCTGTGCAGTAACATTGATTGCTGTAGCTTTTCGTGGATTTGATCTAAATTCAGTGGTTAGATCTAGTCTAACTGGACTCTAGCTCTACCAGAGCATGAAGATTTAATCTTGGGAACTGAGGACAGTTTTTGGTCAGGGTGCAAAAGCCCCAGTCTGTCATGGCAGAGACTCTAGTTTACACTCTGCAGGGATCACTGGAATTCTGCTCACAATCCTTATTTCTGCAGTAGGATGCGCCAGTGCCCAGCCCTTGCCCTGCCTACTTTCCTCTTGGTGCTGTTTGCTCTATCTCCATGTCATGCCTGGTGTTGGTGCTTGCAGAAAATGCCAGTGAGCCTGTTGGGGCAAGGAGCAGAGCAGAATGAGCTGCTTCTGTTCCTCGCTAACGGGCACTCGGGGAGTGGCTTTGCATGTTGCTCTCAAACCGAGATGCTGAGATGGGCATCCTGCGCCATGGCCCTGGTGCAGGGCCAGGTGTGTTACGGGCGGTGCTCTGGGCAGCTGGAACTAACCAAACTCTACAGTGCTTGGATCTCTTTTTCTATTCCCTGTAGATTGGGAAGAGCGGGAACATCCCAGCAGGAACAACAGTGGATACAAATATCACCCATCCCTTTGAGTTCGACTTCTACCTGTGCAGTCATGCAGGCATTCAGGTACCGTGCTGCAGAGCTGGCTGTTGTAATGCTGCTGGTTTTCTTTGGCTGTTGTTGCAGATTGTACTCTTGTGCATCTGACCTGGCCCTGGCATAGTCCCCCTCCAGCACCGGAGACGTGGGCAGTTCGATCCAAGCTGCCGTTGCGGTGGTTTGGCAAGCAGGTGCCAGGACTGCACTGCTGCTGCATTATGTGGCACGTACTCGATTTCTCTGCTGGAGCCAAGGATCTCTCCTATGAGATTTTCCTCCTTCAGACTGGCCAATTCAGCAGCTTGTCAGCTGGTGTCTGAGTGGGCCGGGCTCGCTGGGGCGCCTGGTAGTCAGCAGAGACCTGTTGTCTGGCTGTGGGCGGGAGAGCTGGGGCCAGCCATCCCTGGAGCAGGCGGCTTGCTTTGCAGCTGCCTTTCTTCAGGCAGCCAGGATTAGTCAGAAACAGTACTGAAAAAATTGCACTCATGTAATCTACAGCTGCTTCCACAAGGGAGGCTTTTTGGCTTCCTCTCCCCCTGCGAGGACAGCAGGGAGCTGGCCCGGTTCGGTGGGGAGCCAGTGCGATACGTGATGCAGTGTTGGGAGCCGGGGTGGCAGCGCAGAAGCACCAGCAGCTCCTGGGCACAGGGCAGCAGCGTTAATGCTGGTTTGCACCTCGGTGCTAAGGGCTTTCCTGCCTTTCAGTGCCTGTGCACGTGTGGGGTTCTCAGATTAGGGAAGGATGGGCATCTCTCCTGCCCAGGCTGTCTTCTGGGTCGTTTTGATCAGGGCACAGGTGATGCAGATGCGAGGCACCACCTCTCACGCTGCCCCCTCTCCTTCCCAGGGTACGAGCCGGCCATCCCATTACTACGTGCTCTGGGATGACAACCGGTTCACCGCGGATGAGCTGCAGATCCTCACATACCAGCTGTGCCATACTTACGTGCGCTGCACCCGCTCGGTCTCCATCCCGGCCCCAGCGTACTATGCCCGACTGGTAGCATTCAGAGCGCGGTACCATCTTGTGGACAAGGAGCACGACAGGTGAGGGGGCTTTGCCCATGGCCCCAGGAGGGAAGACCCCAGGGATGGGCAGGAGCATGAGCACCCTGCCTTGATGTTTGAAAGTGCCCATGTCCCAGCAGTGCTTGGGGGGAGACAGGCACGTAGCTGCATCCTCTTAGGTCCCAGCCTAGGGAGAACTGCGGGTAAAGGAGGGTTACATCCCATCCTGAGCTTGTCCTGGGCCTGGAGGAGCACCCCGGGGGTGTCTGAGTGTTACCAGCCGCTTCAAGGTGCTGGAATCTCTGCAGTGCCAGGCACGTGCAGCATCCCCGTATGCTGTGGTGAGATGCCGGAGCTCGGTGGACTCTGATCTCCGAGGGGGTTTCTCAGTGTTCCTGTGGGGAGAAATACAAAATAATTATGCAGTGATTTCCTTGATTTTCAGCGGCGAGGGCAGCCATATATCTGGACAGAGCAACGGCAGAGACCCCCAGGCCTTGGCGAAGGCTGTGCAGGTTCATCAGGACACTTTACGTACCATGTACTTTGCTTGAAAGCCTAACTTTTGTTACCTCACTCAAGAAAGCTTTCAGATTTGTAGGAGCCATACAAAAAAGGAAGCATTGGGACACCTTGTTTTTTTTCCAATGAGAAATCACTGCAGGGCAGGCAGCGTCGATTTGAGGCAGGAGACCAGCACCACGGGACAGAAAGATCCAACACCTTTGTAGGATTGGAAGAGACTGATGATTATTTTTTTAATTTTTCTGGCTTTGCAAAATTTTGACCTGACCAAACACATGAAGGCATTCAAGGAAGGGATAAAACTCCCAGGAGGCGGAAGCAGGTTTTCATTTTAAGATGCAATACTATAGACTCCTGACTGTGAAATGGCCGATTTGGTCCTCCGTTGCCCACCAGGCGCTGGTAGGTATTTTTTGTGGGGGTTGGGGGGAGGGGATTTTTAGAGCCTTAAAACAGAAGACTAGATTTATAAAACTAATATTTTAGAGTATGAGATGCTTTAATGGGTTAAGGGGAAAAAACAACTAGTTTATAGGAGAATTCTAACACTAACAGTTCCCCACCCCCGAATAATTCCCCCCATATAATGTAAGGCACCCTAGCACTTAGCTCAGAACTGAAAACTGTCTTCCTTGTGTTAAAAGCTAGTTAGCTGCTGCCATTTGAAGCAACAGTCACAGACTTTTCCATGGGTGAGTGCCTTACTATGATGCTGCAAAATTTCAATGTTTTTAATCTTGTAAGGAAAATAGTAATCTTGTCTTGATGGTGGTCCGTATTTCCATCGGAAGGAGTTAATTTCTATGGTCCTCAGTTGCAGTTTGTGTTAGATCACGACCTCATGGTGGTTAAACTCCATTGAAAGATGTGCACTTTCATATAGGACACGTTTAATGGCTGCTGACCCATTTTTGTTTCCAGTGTACTACTTGTTATTTAAAACTTTCTGACAAATGGGGGCATCTTCATCCCATGAGGACAGAAATCGCTATAGATTTCTTTCTTCTCTCCCCTTCCCCCCCCCTCGAATTTTTATGATGGACACCGGGATTTTTTTACTAAACATTATTTTTATATGATACTGAGTCTGTTGCCAAAATACACAAGTCATTAACATTCTCAGAGTTTACATCACCACACTTCCTGAGGCTGTGGGCTCACGCCAGAAATTTCTAACGTTTCCTGTCCGATGAGTGTTACCAACTGCAGTCCATGCAGCGCTGGGTGCTCCTCAGCACCCGTCTCCCATGTGCATTCGGCACATATCTGCCCGGGTCAGCTGCTTTCCGAAGTACCGCGTACCCCAACTCCAGCACCTCCAAACTGCCACCCTCTCTGCTGCTAGGTTTTGCTGCTCTTCGTGTCATGGTATCACTGATCTCATGCACAGGGTTTTTTTTATTCTGAAAGCACACCAGATTTGTTCCTTAGTCAGAATGATGAAATCCTTTTATTGTCATGGGGGAAACTCCTGCTGATTTGGGTTTGTAACGGGAAAAAAAGCCTTTTCCCCAACAGTAACGTAACGACTGCTTTCACACTCATTTTGTTGCACAGAATGACCGTCATGCACAGTGGGGCAGTAGTAGCAACTCATTACCAGTATCATGTGGGCAGATTATCTGGGCTTTTTTTTATATGAAAGTGTGCACCGCACTTCCTTCAAGAGAAAAAACGACGCGCACACTCCTACCAAGCTCTTAAAGGGAAGAGCTCTGTTATCATTTTACTGCCAAACGTGAACACATTTCCAAGGCAGATGCACCACAAGCACTGCCCCTTGTCAGTACGCGTGGATAGAAGCACACCTTTTTTGTTTTGTACTTTCTGATGTTTAAACTTGCCTTGCCTTCATGAAAACCACATCGGTCACGTTGGAATTCGCACTACCCGTTTTCTTTTGGGGCAATGTGTTTGTGAAAGATGAAGACATCAATATGCTATGCAAACTAAGCGCTGAGCCCACTGATGTCATGTTTTGTGAAGATCCTACATTTAGCACAGTCCTATTTTTCCTCAAGACTACAGTATTTGGTTCATATTCTCCTTTGCACCTTGTGTCAACCTCCACTGCTGTATATTTACAAGGTGACGGGGAGGAGACCAGGAACTATTCATGGTCAGTAGGGTAGTGAACTCTTAGGAAGGCTTTTAGAGCGTAGGGGATGCATCAACACTAAGTGTCAACATGAGAAGCCTACATTCCTATACACAAGTGCCTGCATAGTGACACAAATTCAGCACCTCTCCATCTCATCCTCAGAACTCTGGCTTGTGTTCATCGAAAGCAAAATGATCTCAGAGGGGCTGTACCCGCTCAACTTGTGTTAGAAAGCCCCTCGTTAGAAATAAAATTGGGGTTGAGGTCAAGGTTCTCTCTGCAAATCAGTTTGTTCACCAGCATTACAACAGAAAGCACCTGGCTGCTGTTCTGCAGCGAGGGGCAAAGGTATTTTAGTTTCTAGTTTTTAGTTTAGTGTTTTAGTTGGGTCTAGAATTCTGAAATGTCTTTTAGTAGCTATGGCATAGCACGTGCCATTTTTAACCATTTGAAAAGAGATAGTGTGGGCATTTACAGAAACAGCTTGTTGCTCTGTAACAGTTTTTTTTAACCTTGAGACTTGAAATGTAAAATGGACCTTTAAGATTTGCACTCATTTGTAAGGTGGCTGTTCATAGAAAACTATGAATGAAGACTTGCTGATGTAGCACCTACTTTTAACAGCAATTTTAACTACACAAAAGCTTCACAGCTTCTGAACCTCTCAGCTGTTGACTTGCAGATCATGTTCTGCCCTTATTTCACCCTCTGCGTTGGGTTTTCATGGTTTTGAATAAATGAAAAAGCCAAACTCAGTAGCTGCTGTGCCCTTTAAACCCTATTTCCATTTTGAAGAAATTTAGAAGGGGTTTGAGTTACCCGCATGTTTTGTATAACGGACTATGCACTGTACCTTCTACGCGGCTCCAGCATTCAGCGTTTCTACCCTTTTCTTGTCCAAGATGCAAACGAATAACTGCATGTTGAGGTGCTGTGCATTTTGCTACCCATAGCGGATAGGTGTTAACCCAGATACATATCGGGATTTGTAGTTAGCCACAAACCCCCCCAGGGACATCCCAAATGGCTCCCAAGTCTCTGCCTTCTCCATGCGCACGTGTTCCTTCTGCAACTGGAAACATCACCAGGTGCATGCAGTTTTGTGGGAAGAGGAGTAACTTTTCATTTACCTGTCAGTTGTTGAATGCTGTTTGTTTCCCTTTTTCTCATATCTTGAACATAACGGGGGTGAGAGGGCAGAGCAGCCCTCTCCCCAGAGCTTCCAGGGGCGGCTGGGGTGTTCTGGTATTAGCAAGCGTACGTACGACCAGATGGCTTAGCGTCAAGAAGCCCAAGCATTCAACGTTGCCTCGCGGAAGGTTTTCTTCTTGGAAAATTAGTGTGAAGTAAAAGAATGCGATTCTTTCAGGAAGGGAAGCCAGACAGCAGGACAGCAATAAACAAGTGAAATTCATATCTTGCCTGAGTGATTTGCACTTCAATAGTTGTGAAAAAAAATTTACAGGACTCCAGTGCTTTTGTGTTCAGTTTCTAGCCCCTTTCGTACCTCCTTTATACGAGCAAGTGTTGAACTGTACATAGGGTGTTTACAAGACGCTCTGTTTGGTTGTTATTTTTCTTGTGTTTTTTGGGGGTTTTTTTTGCTTTAGCTTGAACTCTGTATGGTCCATTTGTTAAATAGACGTGAACAGTTGATGTACAGTACTTACTAAACAAGCAGCAGCACAAAACTTATTTTATTAAGAAAATATGGCTTATATTTTAAAGGTTGAATATCAATTTTTTTTTTGTATGCGTGGAATTAAGACTGGGAAAGAGTAACAAAATCCTTGGATTAGGCCAAAAGGAAATACTGTAAGATCATAACCACCTCTTTATTAAAGAAAACAGTATGATTAAAGAGCTACAGAACATTGTATTTATATTTGATTTGATTGCTTTTGTGGAATTTTTTTTTCTTTTTTGCCTTGGTCCTGACTTTTGCTTGCAACTTTGACTTTGCAGTCCCAAGTGTCTGTTACCCTGTAACTGTTGGCAGAAGACCTAAATAAAAGCAATGTGAATATGCTGGGGTGACACTCCTGAGTCAGATTGCGTGGGGAAGGTACGTGCGCAGTCCTGGCCCTTCACTTGGGAAAGGCTTGGGGACAAACAGTGAAATGCTGACTGTAGCTGAATTGCATCAGATAACTGTGGAGGATCCAAAACGCTTCACCTTCCAGATTTCAATTTGATGAGAGAAACACTTAAGTGAACAAATATGTACTTAAAACTTCTTGGAATGTGGTAGCCAATTCCACTTTTTATTCAAATGCCATCCATCTGAGAACTGATTTAATTTGAGCTCCTTGAGTTACCAGATACCAGAAGCATAACATTAAAATACGCTGCTTCTCCAGCCACTTTGGGTGCTTTGGGGGATGTAAAAGGCTGTTGGCTCCAAGGTGTTTTAAGGACAGATTTCAGATTCCTTTTGGGTTGGGGTTAAACTTGATCCAATGGGTTTCTGTAATGCATCATATTTAACGTTCCCCAGCTTTGGAATTGCTTGCATACGTCCTAGTCCTCTCCAGTGCCAACAGCTTATGGTCCTGTCTTAGGGTTGCCATCCTGTGGATTCTTTGGATCTGCTTGTGCTTTACCTTGCAAACGTGTGTTGACATACCTTTAAACGATGAATTATTTAGCAGTTGAGCTGCAACTGGGTTTTTGAATAATGCTAAGCAATATTAAGGAAGTGCTTGCTAATGGCATGCACGTACTCGCTACCTAATTTACTTAAACTGTAGCATGCAGAATGTATTGTACTGAATGAGCACCTGCATGGATTCAGCACACCTCCTCCTGCTGCTCTTAAGATTGTATCACCTTTCTTAAAAGGAGTCCTACTATATAACAGAAATCTTTTAGAGTTTCAAGGGGGTTGTTTTTGTGAGAGGTATAAGAGAAAATTGTGCCTTGTGCAGCTGGGTCTGAACTCCTGGAAAACAAGTCGGACTCCTCGGTTTCAAATGTTAGATTGGCATTTGAGCCCTGGCCCTTGGTTCCCATTACAGTGGCCTAAGCTGCAGAACCAGAAGTGCTTGCATGCCTCTAAGGTATGTGCATTTTGCAGAGACATCTCCCTCCGCCATATCTGCTTGATCTATGGGATTGAATTTCCCCTTCCCTCTCAGGATTTCAGCTAAGGAAATACTCTAGTAGCTTTCTTTTCATTTGCATGGGTTTAAAATCATCCTTACTGCGTAGCTTACCTGTTAACTACATTTACACTTCTAAAGACTAATTTAGCTGGCACCCTCTTGGATGGTCATTTTAAATAATGATTCTGAAATTTGGATAAGGAATCTCAAAACACCTCTTCTGCTGGGCCAAAGTTTTGGTTCTTCCGTACCTGCCTGGCTGTTTATCTGGGGGAGTGCCCCTCTCACTACCAGGAAAGGAGACATCTTATCTTCATAAGGACTAGTAGGTTCAAACCTGCTTGGACAAGTCCCAGTATACCTTTCTTACCAAAAAATGACCACCTGGGGAGCAGAGGAAACAGAGATAAGGGTGCCGCTGCCTGACCCACCACTGAGCCTGGTACCTCTGAATCGCTTCCCCACGTGCACACAATTGCTTTGCTTATTTCACCCTCTGCTTGTTTGGTGACAGTTTGTGTACCAAATCTGTAACAAAGGGGTACTAAATTTTGTTCAGAACACTGCCAAAAACTGAGAAAAGGGCAGACATATGCTCTGAATTTATGCTGATGTAGTGAATCAGTGTTTATTCTTCTCATCAGCCCTAGTTACTTAAGAGTCTCATAGCTTCTCTGCAAATTGGAAAAATAAACAGAAGCCTGATGTCAATCCATTGGTTGTTATGGGAATGTTGAAGGATAATGTGCATTTTCAGGTTTTTTTAGTCAGTTAAGTGCATGCTTGTCAGATGTCTTTACATCTTAGTCCCCAAGAAGGCTGCTTTAAAGCCTTGTGGGAGGAAGGCTGCATAGTCACACGTGCACCCTCATTATCTGCAGCAGCGTTTAATGTTTCAGCCTTGCCTACAGTTGCCTGGCTTTGTGCTTCACCCTCCAAGCCCTCCCGTCAGCAGCTCTCTCCCCTGTGTTCTTGCAGTGCTGTTTCCCAGGCACTGCAGCCACACACCATACGTGCATTACCAGCTTTCTCAGCGCAGAGGAAAAAGCTGGCGTACCCAGTTGGCGCGCGTGGCAGCGTGTGCGGAACGTGTCAGTGCCATCAGTACTCCCGCCCAGTGTGCTGCTGCGTCCTGAGAACGGGAATGCTCGGAGAGTGCTATGTTCTTGCGTGTGACTAAGGCCGAGGCGTGGGTTTTCTTCTGGGAGATGTAGTGAGGATTAAAAACTCGGCAACGTAAATCATTTGGAGCTGGGCTAGAAGTCCTAGAAGCTGTCGTACGCCACAACCACCGCGGTGTGTGTTCGGCAGGCTGGAAGGGAAAGAAAGAAGGCCGCGGTTACGCTTTCTACTTGAAAATCTGCCTCTCTGAGGCGATGGGGGAGGAACCCAGCCCCGGGCTCCCAGGTATGGCTGCTGAGGCCCCCGCGGGGCCGGCCCGGCGTGCTGCTGCGGGGCTGGGGCACGGCCAGAGCCCGCCCTCCGCACACAGCTCCGCGGCACCGGCCGTGACCAAGGGACTCGCCCCGCGCCTCAGCCCCGGCCCCGGGGTTGTCCCGGCCCTGAGGTGGCTCCAGCCGCTCCCGCCGCCTTTCCCGCCCGCGCTCCGTCGCCCAGCAACCGCGCACCCGCGGCTACTTCCGGCCCCGCCTCCTTCCCGCGCGTCCCCGGCGCCCGGAAGCACCGCCCCCGGAAAGAGCGCGCGGCCCGGCGTGTGGAGGCGGGACTTCCGGCGGTTTAGGGAAGGGGGGGTGGCGCGCGCGCGCGCGCGGCGGGGCAGAGTGGCAGCGCGAGCCGGGGCTGCGGGCGGCCACGCAACTTCCGCCCGGGGGGCTCCGCTCGCCGCGCGCCGCCGCCGCCGCCTGAGGGGACGGGAGCTCCGGGCGGCCGAGGCGCCGTGCCGGGGCCTGCGGGGAGCGGGGCGGGCCGCCGCCCAGCCGCAGCCGAGGGGAGCCCCGAGCCGGCCACCGGGCCCGGCTCCGCGGCGGAGCCCGCAGCCCCCAGCGGCTGCGCCCAGCTCCATGAATGGAAATCGGCAGCGCAGGTGGGTGCGCGGCGGGGCGGGCTGGCGTGGCTCGGCTGCGGACCGGGCCGCAGGGGGGGGGGCGGGGGACACCGGGACGGGGGGGTGAGGCGGCCGGCCCTGCCCCGCGCTGCCGCCCGCCGACGCCTGGCCGAGCGGGGGCTCCCCACCGCCCCGGGCCGTGCGCCGCAGGGCAGCGCCGGGCCGGGCCGCAGCCGTGGGGCCGCGGGGGGTGGCGGGCGGGCAGCTCAGCCCCGCCGGCGAGGGGGGAGCCGCGGGATCTCTTCTGTTAGCGCTTCTGTAAAGGGGGGGCGCCCAGCACCGCGTCCCGCTCTGCCGCCCGGTGCCCGACGTAGCCGAGGAGGAATTTTTTTGGTTGCATTTCATAACTGGTGTTTCCCCGGCAGCGGCTGCAGGCCGGCTTGCATAATGCTGTAACGGCGGTGCTGCCTCCGAGGCACCGCCTGGCGAGCGTGGCTGCACCCACCGGGCTCCCTGCGGCACCTTCTGCCAGGCCAGCGCGGGGGGGTTCCCCCTTGTGCCGCTGGACGCTGGAATTTAAGGCTCATCCCCCCGCCTTGGGGAGACCTGCGCCGCTACAGCCTCCCCCCGGAGCCTTACGGTTTTGCTTTCGGTCGTTTGATCCTTTTCTGTGCGAAGCACATGCTTAGTTGTGATGAACTTTGTGTTTAAAATGTTGTTGGGGAGTTGGAGAAATAAGTTCAGCTTCAAGGCTCGTGGAGAAGTGGTAGGAGAGTTCAGATTTGGGCAGTGCTTCATCAGCAGTTCGTGATGGAGCTGGATGTCAAAGAGAACGTCAAAAGCCACTTGGATTTCCATTTCTGTTGTTTCCAGAGGTGCCACAGCTAGTGGAAATCTGAGTGGGAGGCTGAAGGGTCAATGCAAAACATGCATTTTCATCTCTTCATGCATAGATACCTTTGTAACTTCTGTGGAGATTCAAGAGAATGATGGATTCGGCTGGAAAAACTTGCCACCTAAGCTATTGTCCTTGCTTAATGAGGTGTGTGATGGAGTTGGAAGTATTTTAGCGATCTGGTGGAATTCAGATGGTCGTAAACTGGTTGTGTAAAACAAACTTTGCTTACAACCTGGTACAAGTCTAGTTGTCTTATGATAAGAAATAGATTTGCGAGAGTAGCCTGTAAGCCTTTTAGTTTTTCTTTGGTGCGAGTTTACCTGTTGTTAGGCTACAATATGTTAGATTTGAGCAGAGCGTGCTCTCAGACAGTGCTCCTGATGGGCTCAGCCCACTCAGCACGGTGTTCAGCGTGGCGGATGTTTCTTTCTGTCTGCTGTGTATTGAGGATAGCATGAAGCGCGTTGTTAACATCCCGTGTTTCAGGGAACCTTCTGGCCATCAGACATCAGTATTGGTACAGGAGGACACAAACCATCCTCGACTGAGCAAAGAAGGGTTAAAGTTCTGTCATAAAAGGGAGAAGGACATCAAGGGGTGCTTCCTTTTGTGTGTGTGAGGGGAAAATATGGATGAGATAGACTAAGAGAGAGGGGGGAACAGAGATAGTTGTGAGTATAGCTGGAGTAAAGTATGGAAGCGCGTGCCAGCACATCTCAGTGAAGCAGTGCTGTAGGTATGTTCCTATTTGTGTGATAGGGTCAGCCTAGGGAATCTAGAAAGTATGCCTTTTCTAGCTCATCCAATTTGAACAGAGTTTAAAGTAGGATGTAGTTTAAAGGACGTGAAGCTGGCTATTCAGTGTCCAGGCTATGGGGAAATGAAGTAAACTGAGGAATAGAAAGAAAATGCTCACTGTGTAAAGGTGAAGCAAAATAAAAGCAGCTCTTGGGAACACATGGAATTCAGTGTCGTGCATCATGCTTCCACCTGGAGAGTGGTAAGTAAACTTCCAAAAGGCAGGTGTATTAAACCAGTGCTACCGTGGAACCAGGGATCCTCTGTGGTATGATTGAGTCAAATCAGAGTGCTATGTATGTCTTCATTCGCATTTCATAAATTGTTCCTTCAAAGTTCAAAGCTTTTTGTTTTTAAAAAAAGTGTGAAATTGTTGTGGGTTTTTTCGCTCTAGTATGGTATATTTTTAATGAAGCACTATGGACATCTTTAATCTTCTGTTTGCTTTTCTACACAAACTTTGGGCAGTTTAAATGCTGAGAATTCACTTTTTTTCTTTCTGTGTTAAGAGAAGTAATTTGGGAGGACCATTAAAAGCTACAGTTTTGTGGGTGGGTAGAGGAGGGAAGAGGAATGAATCACAGGTACCTTCAAAAGTTATTCTACTCCAGAGTGCGTGTAATGTGAGGTACAATGGGAAGTTTTTATGGAGTTGCAGTGGAAGGTGTTTGACTCATAATATGAGCTTTACAAATTGTTTCATCCTGGTAGCTTTACTTCCTTAGTGTTGGGATATTCCTTGAGCTAATTTCCTGTAGGAATTAAAAGAAGTGACAGGAATATACAGCTTATCTGCCTTTCGACACATCTGGTATGTGTTTAAACAATACTCTAATTGAACCACAGTTTCCTACTGTATCTAACTCCAGCCGACTGCTACAGCAAAGAGCTGAAGCCAGCCTGCAATTGATGTTTTGCAATTTTACTGGATAATGTGAAAATTCAGCTGATGGTCCTGAGACTTGTGTTGAATTTAGAGCAAGAAGTAGCAGCAAGCAGGGTGACTTGCCAAGTAGTCAGAGATATCTTGATAACTGAAGGAATTTTTCTCTCTCATTAGGCTAGACTCTGTAACCAGACTGTCATGCAAAGCATTTACCTCTTAATTAAAGTTTATAGTTGGATACCAATCAGTTTTGTTCATGTTCTTCAGTCACAGTATTTAATTTTTTTGTGCTCTAATGCATTGTTCTGAAAACAGTGAGATCTGTTGTGAATTTATTGCTAGTTTTTATTTTGCTTACATGCAAAACTTGTTAGGATGTAACGTAAATCTTAGTATTACGTTTAAAGTAACTGTTAAAATTGTATTTTATCCTGCAAGGAACTTTCTGGTCATGTGGTTCTAAATTCAGTAATATGACTGTGTGTCTCAGATCTTGGTGTTCTGCTCTTAGATGTTTTCCAGGCAGTAAATTGGAAAAAAGGGAGCTGCTTGTGTCTTGAATTTGAAACCTAAAGAGCAGGTAGATGGGCAGTGTGTTTCATGCTCCATTGCAGCAGTTCAAAGTTAGTGAGTATGGAGAAGGAATTAACCTAATTTTCAAAATAGTAACTGTGAAAGCAGGGTAATAAAGATGTGTGTTAAAAATCATGTACTTTCTTGGAAAGTGTTTTTTTTTTAGTGTAAGTGCAAGTACATGCTGGTAAAGGTTTCTTTTGGTGGCAAAACATGGTATATCTACACACAGCACTAAGTCAGTTTACCTTCCTAATTTTGGTCTGTGGAAATAACCTTCGAGGGAAATGTCTTGCTGCGTGGGGGCTGTCAAGTTCTCTTCTCCTGGAGTTGTTATAGGTATTAACCTTACAACGTGCATATAAGCTGCTTTTTGGGGAGTGAAGTTCTTTATGATTAGGTATTTGGTTTAATGGTTTAGAGGCGTTTATTATCTTGTAAATGCTTCCAGAACACTTCACTGTCTTTTTTTGTAACTTTGTTAGGATAGAACAAGTTAGCGCACTAGTATTTACTTGCACAGTTGGCTATCGCTGAGTGTGGCATCAAAATGTTGGCTTTTGATGAGTTTTAACATGAGCTATTATCTGAAACCTTGGGGGGTGTGGGGGGGGGAAGCCTAAATTGTGAGCAGGAATGTTAAGAAAACGTGGATTGCATTACTCATAAATAATGTAATGCCACCCAGCGAGGCTGCAGCTACAGAAATAAGACAATCCATGATTTCTAGCATAAGAGCAGAGCTCAGTTATTGGAACCAATGTGTAATTATAATCTTCCCTATCTTTATTTTTTATATATGTAGAATTAACTTAATTTTTGATAGTGATAGGATTTTCTTTGAGTTCCACAGGCTGGGCCTCTGAGTCCAGGCAGAGGCCAGGGGCCCTCTGAAAGGGAATCTTCCCCCCATGGAAAGCACCATGGAGAGCTTTCTCCCAGGTGCAGACTCCAGCCTGAGGATAGGATCTGTTAGCCAAATCTGCCTTGTGTTACTGAGCCACAGTTTAAGTAATATTTTACCTGCTAAGTCCTCTATCATCTGTTTAAGGCTGTTCAGTCACCCATTTAATTAGAGATTTAGAACCATTTTCTAAACAAAACTATTAAGTAATCGTCTGTGATTTTTTTTTGTTGTTGTTGTTCTATAATGCTGAAGCAACGGTAGGAAAAAGGATATTTTTTTGCTGGAAGCATGGTACTATGTAAGGAAAGGATTGTGTAAGGAAATCTGTATTTTCAATTAGCATCTTGCTACAAATCAGTATTTTGCTTCATGCTGTAAAACACTTCTGCATGCCAAAAGCTTCAATGTTCTTTAAATGGTTTGCTGAAAGTATTTCAAGGTTTCTGTGCTTCTGCTCTTTCTGTTCAGGCATTATTCCGATTAGGGCTTCGTTTTGTTGCTAGGTAGATTCAAGCCTGTGTTTTGGATGCACGCCAGATGTGTTCTATACTGCTGGCTGTATTGCCATAGAAATTGCAGTCATTTTTTGTTGTGCTTAATCTTTATTATAACATCTATAATTCCATGGAAGAAAAGTTTCTGATTCAGAGCTCATTTAAACCGTTAGAGGGACTAACATATTGGTTTGGAATATGATCTGACTGAAATGGGAATTTTTGAATTGTGGATCTGAATAGTGACAACTGCAAATCTTCACTGCTTTCAAGTTCTGTTGGAGTAAATGGTTCTGTTGGCAGAGGTGCCATGGAATCACACTTGAAATTAATTTCCTTGTCCACGTATTTTTAATGATACTCCAAACATTAGCTCTTTGAACAAGCAGTATGGTTATGAGCTTTTTCTTCAGAGTGTATTTCATAAACAATACACTTACTCCATGTTAGCGATTTTTCAAAAACATTTTGAAATACTATTTTCTCCATTAAGCCCTCTAAAAGTGGCAGTTCTCTTTTCCATCTCTTTCTGGATTTTGTTGAGATACTAGAGTACATATGAACAAAGCTCTTCAAAATATCTTCCGTCTCATCAGCAATCTACATCATTATGGGACGGAGGTTATTGGGCACGTTACCCAGCACAGCGCGGTGGGCACAGGTCGCACAGTGATGTCCTGTATGTGCCCGTGGGAAACACCAGTGTAAATCCCCTGGGAAATGCAATGGGGATTCAAGATACTTCCTTCTAGACTGGTAGGGAGCCAGCCATGGTCTTTGTGTGCTGCTGTACAAAAATGTGGTAGATAGAACTTTCTGGGTGTAGTATTTGGCTGTTTTGCAGACAAGATTATAAGAGCTTTTGCTCCTACTTGTTTATTGAGCATTCACTCGTGAGAAAAACCTTCCAACGTTGCTGAAGGATGTTCATAAATGACTTCAGCAAATGCGCAACGAATGGTAATCTATAAATTGATATACCTTTGGGTCCTGAAGAGATTATTTTTTCCTACCTGGTGTTGTTACTGATTTAAATACTTAATTAAATAGTTTCTCTGCTGGTTTTTCCTGTAGGTTTTCTAATGAGTACGTTGGAAGGTTCAAGTTATTTAGTGATGGATCTTGTATCTTCTTGAAACGTACTCTCATGCTGCATAAAAGCCGTCCAACAACCTGTCTGAAGTGCCAGCTTTAGTTCTGTTTGTGTATTTGTTGTTCTGCGCTGTGGACCAGATGCCTGTCAGCGCTGGAGACTTTCCTTAACTAGTTTTATGACTTGGGTACTCTTCTGGCATGCTAAACAGACTTGGTTTGTTGGGGGGGGGGGCGGGTTCTTGGATTTTTAAGAACTTGCTAGGCATGTGTACATATCAGATGCTCTGATGGCAGAGTAATAATAAATTCTTAAAAACAAAAAAGTTTCTCCTTTAAAACTTGAGGGCAACTGTTCAGTGCAGAGCTGCTCTCCTGGGACACTGGGAGCTGGCACGTCCCCCCCTGCTGCGGTAATGCTTCGGCAAAGGTTTTCTTTGAAACTTTAACACTTTGGTTTTGCAATGGTTAAATAACACGGAGGAATCAGCCTGCTGCCAACTATAGGCACTTTGTGCTGTTCAGAAGAATACTACTTTGAGTACTTTGGGTTTGTGTGTTTATTTCCATTAGCTTGACA
Organism: Falco naumanni; assembly: GCF_017639655.2. Lineage (NCBI taxonomy): Eukaryota > Metazoa > Chordata > Aves > Falconiformes > Falconidae > Falco > Falco naumanni. Next base: position 3,625,144 of record NC_054056.1, on the reverse strand, counting down.
CAGGACTTAGGCATGAGGTTGGGTGAGTCACTGATACGATACGGGAGCAGTAGCTGTCCTCAGAGAGCGTCGCTTGTTATTTATGTTTTATTGGGGTTTGAGTCACAGGTTTGAAGTCGGTGACACAGACTTTAACAACGTGCAATCTGGCTGTTTAGTGTATTTTGAAAGCAGGATACTCCGAGTGGGTGCTAGTGTATTTGGACAGTGGTAGCAGGATTGAGTTACGACATACTCATGTTTTCAGGTTAACTTGTCCAAGAGAGCATGTGTATCGCACAAAATGGTAACAAAATCAGCTGCATTTTTAAATATCATTCCTGAATAGTGTGTAGACCTGCACTTCTCATTCATTTATTGGTCGCTTAATTCCCATTTGCCAAAATCTGTGTTCTAACTGCTGCCAGAGCAAGCTGTTTCCTGCAGAGCCGTGTGTGGTACGGCTGAACGAGTGAGGCTAAAGAAAGCCTTTGTCTTAACAACTGGTATTTTCTTGTTTTGTTCAGCACTTTTCCAAGGAGCAGAGGTTGGAGGCCTGCTTGCATACTTGGCTTTGAGCAGAGCATTTATTTTACGCCCCAGGATTTTGAAGCGCACCCTGCCTCGTATTAGTAACCAAACATCATTTCTCAGTTTCAAGTTTTTGCCCCTGTGCGGTTCATCTCTAGGATTCCGCTAATCTAAGCGAAGGGGTAAACAACAGGATAGCATTCCTGCGAAGGGGTTTATTTCTTCTCCAGCAGCTGATTGCTTAGTTAAAAAGTTCAACTTGGTGGAGTTTTCTAGAGGAGATGGAGGCAAAGGTTTCAGCCATGCCGTATGTCCCTGTTCATGGACTTCAACTTCTTCATGGAAGGTTCATGAAGGTTGGCTTCACACTGACTGTTGCTTCTGTGCTGGCAGATTTTAGCAACCGTTTTCACATTTTACGTGATTTTTAACAAATGGGGTGGGGGGAGACAGGGCAGCCCAGACTATAGCAATCTTTTTAATGTTATCTTTATTTCAGCAGGGTTTTTTAGCATTTCCTACAGATATGAACTAAATACAAGCTATGGCATGTATGTCTTTGTAATATTAAAATAAGCTGTTGAGTCATTTGTGTCACTCAGATGTTTAGTAGTAATTTTTTGCATATGCTTATATTTGAAAATATATCTGGAGTAAATTGTAGAGTTGCTTTTACTCGTGTGACAGTATTAAAATGAAGAAAAAGTTGAAGAGAACAGATGCTTGGAACAAGTTTTGCATGAGCTGAGTCTGTGAGGGTGTTTTAAATGATGGTTCTTGGTTTATGTGTTTGTTTCATGGCTCTAAGCCAAGCCCACTCAGAATTTTTTGGTAGGTTTCTGTGTAGAGCCAGACAAATGTTACAGTGAAACTTAGCTTTGATGTTCACCTGTTCTTACTCGGTACAGGGTTTCCTTCAAGGTAATGTGATTTTTTCCAGGAATGGTAGAGATTAATCAAAAGGCAAATAAGACGTTTTTACCAGCACTTGACATTTTAACTCTTCTATGAAAATGAGTGGGCTGGAATTGCTATCTGCGTCACTGAGTAGGAGTGTGGGGGGGGACTTTTAACTTAATCAAATGCTCTGTAAATCATGACATTTGTACGATGAGTAATTTTTTAAAACTTGGTCTACAAAGCATTTTGGGTTTGTTTTTGTTTCTTGACGGGGAAGAGATGTTTAGTGGAAATGCCAGTAGAAATTCTTGAAAGTGGACTGTGTTTACTACTGTGTTTGGTTTTGTAAGGCATGAATAACCCAGATCTTGAGCTGAGGATTCTCGTCTAAGTGATGCAAAATAAATAGAGAAGTGAGAATGTAACGTAGACGGAAAATAGCTGACTTTCAGAATACCCATCTCTTCTTGTGGATTTTGATGGTTTCTTTGAGCAGCTATGCATATTCCTCTCTAATGTATAAGTAAATAAGAGTTTTACAATCTTGTGTCCTAACTTGAGTTTTTCCTCTTCTGGCCACTTGGCTTTACCGGTGCGGTTACACAGGAGGTAGTAGTTTTACTCTTCATCCATTTTCAGCCAGCAAAATTAAAGAGTAATCTGTCTTCTAGTAATGGCAATGAAATTAAGAGTTTGTCGCAAACAACATGCGTCAATCCAGAACTGCTTCGGTATTTTTGGTTTTGCAGCAACTTTGTTATTACTGGGGTGTTCAGAAAAGACTTGTGAAGCTTGTGCTTTAACAGCAGACAGACTTTGCACGATAGTGAATTCTTACAAGGAAGAGCACCCGTGCCGATCGCAGAAGCTGAAACTCATCTGTAAGAGAACAGTTCGGATGTGGGTGGAGGCTCAAGGAGGGAAAATGGGCAAGTGTTAGTTGGGAATTTAACAGGTTAGCGCGCTGTTTGATGTGTGCTGTTCGGTACAGCTAGCTTTCCCTTCCTCCAGCCTGCTGGCTCTGCTGCCTGCCTGCTCGTCCTCTAGTTGGTTCAGGGAATTGCCTGAGTCTGAAAAAAAGGGGGTGCATTAGTAAGTCTCAATTGGAGGCAAGTACATGTACCTGCAAATGCAAGGAGCCTTATGTATTTTTAAACTGCTGAAATAGAAGCAAGTAGTGCCTTTGCAACACAGCTTGTCTGTTGTGCTTATCTTCTAATCTGTGACATTTTTTTCTTTCACAGGACCCGTCGGGGCACAGCCCCTACTCATGGTGCCCAGACGTCCTGGCTATGGCACCATGGGCAAACCCATTAAACTGCTGGCCAACTGCTTCCAAGTTGAAATCCCAAAGATTGATGTCTACCTCTATGAGGTGGATATCAAACCAGATAAGTGTCCTCGGAGGGTGAACAGGTAAGAAGGTGAAAGTTGTGTTGTAAATTATACTGATACTGAAATTTTTAAGGAAGTGGGACCTACTGAAGTAAATCTAGTCTCTATGTATCTTAAAAATCTGAGTTTTATGCTATGGATACCTGTGTGCAAATTCTCACAAACATCTGAGAGATGGATGCAGAGCCTTTTCCAGGTTCTCTTCAGTTTGGTTGTGACCAGATGCTGTGAAGTGGGGCAACCGTTGGTGGTCACAGTAGTTTGTGAGCTGTTTGGCATCAACCCCCATTCTTCAGGGCAACATAAATATGGTATAGCTGTAGGCAGTTACTGGTTTTGGTTGCGGTGTGGAATCATGTGAGGTAGCAGGAATCTGCTCCCATGGGTGCTCTTACCCTGAGTTGATATTGAGGTACACTTCAGCATTGATTAATCTGAAGGTTCCCCAGTTTAATTCACTGGGGTACTGTGGTCAGAAGCTACTGACTAAAAGCCATTGCTGTAGGTGTAGGAGGAGACGGCCTTCAGCTGGGAAGCTTCCATTAGGGGTAGTGGTATGAAAGCACTGCACACAAACTGTTTTCCCCCTTGTTAATAGACATTTCATGCAATCAGCTTAGTATCTTTGAAATGGTTAGACTTCTCTTGAGCTCCACCTGTGTCCTTTCTCTATTACTATATAGCACATTGTATCCCATCTTATTTTCATGTCTGCTATGTATTAGGGTCAGTTAAATCCCTTGCTAGACTACTTTTGCTAAATTTCTGGTTAAATGCAGCGAATATGTTCATGTTCTGTATCCCTGTTCATTTAGTGATCCAGCAAACGGTACATATTGAGAGCTGTCCTCTTCAGCCTTAACAGATTGCTAGTACAGCTTTTTAGATATGTATTTTGTCCGAAACCTCATACATTTTGGGAGCCAGAGGAGCCTCCAAAGAAAGAGCGGTTAACTGAAAACATGATAGTAAAGCTGTAATTTTTGCTTTTTAAAGATTACAACATTTTGTATTTCCTGTATTTCTTCTCTGCGTTGAATAATTTTTTTGAGAGGAGTTACGTGTTAGTTTCTTGTGAAATTGTTTCATCAGTTAAAGTTCAGGGTAGCTGAAAAGCAATTATTTCCTCTTTCATCTGCAATTCTGTTTTTTTACATTTTAACAATAACATATTGCTAAGGCCTGATTCTGACTAGTGATTTTTTTCCCTCCCTGCTAGTTGCATACTGCTGTTACAAAGGCTTTATAAATACCCCTGTTAAGTATTAATTAAAAGGAAATTAATAAATTGCTAAAATTGGGATATAACAGTTCTGTGTGAATATTTAATATAATCTTACTGTTATGAAAGGTTAATTTACTACCATATTGTTAAATGAGGAATGCTTGTGAAGCTGTGCTCATAGGCACATAAGGAGAAATAACCTGCTCTAAACTGACTTGGTTTGTATGTCTGATTCTTTTCTAGTGTGATCTTGTAATGAAGATAAATGTAATTTCACTTCAAATGTGTTGACTAAAACCACTTTTTTGTTGTTGTTGTATGGCAATGCTTGGTTAAAATAGACTAAGGGAGACAAAGCTGTAAGAACTCTGGTTTGTCCAGCAGTGACAGTCTGTGATTCTGTGTTGTGAGTTGTTTCCACAACAGTGGGAGAAACTACAGATGTTTGGAAATAGTGCATTTGAAATAAGCTGTTTTAAAAATAGCAACTAAATTTTGGTTAAAATTTACAAGAAAAAAAAAAATAATCCCTTTTGTGGTCCTGTTGGTAGGGTAATTTCCAGCTTCCTTTGAAAACCAAAATTGGCGTGTCTCACAGCTTGTTTTAGTTGGTTATGCTCTAGATAAATGCTGTATCTTTGCAGTTTTCAGTTCACGTGGAGAGAGGCAAAAACATTTGGTTTGAGTTTATAAAGTTAACTTTGTGTGACATGGTCAATATTTTTGTTTACCTAAGTAATGATTTCCTGAAGAGCATGTTTGCAGCTGATACAACTTTTCATACACTTTGCAGGTCTCATATTATCTAACTGTTGCTTTTGACTTTTGTTAGTTTGTGTGAGCGTTGGTTGTTTCCCAGAAGTGCTTTTTATAGACTGGAGTTAATTTGAAGTGCTTTTGGAGGTTACTCATTCATAAATGTAGTTGTTGTAGTATAGGTGTAGTTCAGATGCATATGTAACTTTGTCCAGAAGCTCATCAGCTTTCTACTCTACCAGTAAAAACATTGTCTGGCTTTTCTTTATCGTGTTACCAACTGCTAGAAGCAGTTGTCTGGGTTTTGTCAAGGTAAACTGAGAAGACCAGTTGAATGCAGGCAGCAAACCTAAACAAGTTGCTTTAGTAGTCAAATATTTTCAAATGAAAGACCGAAGTTTGTATTGATATTTGACAGCAGATTTGAAAAAATGTAAATTATGAATTCTAATATAAGCTGTAGTTTAAAATCTGAAAGCTGAGGGTAAGTCTAGCATGCTTACTGTTTTTTTCAAAGTAGGAAACTGAAATTGGTTATTTAAAATTACTAACTACCAACTTTCATGTGTGTAAAAATGTGGCAGATGTTAGTTAAAAACTGCAAGAGCTTGTATAAATGAGCCCAATTAAAAGAAAATGACCTAGTATCTGCTGACTAAATTACTTTAGATAGTGTGCTCTGGATTATGCAGAGAAGAATGGCTCTCATAAGTCTAAATCAAAATTAGTATACTGAAATACCTGCTTTGAAGAATTTCCCTTAGAAATATATTTTTTCCCTCTCGCATGCTTTAAGTTATTTCTAAGTTGCCGGTGGATTTACATAGACTCAGCTCTGCTGAAATAGTTTCTGACTAACATCCTGTCTGCATGCTTTTATTTGGAATAAATAGGGGGTTTAGTTCCTGAATAGTTGCTGCTTTTTAAAAATTCACCTGCACCTTTGTTAGCTGGAGGGAGGCTTTAAAACCTAGAGTGTCTTCTGTTTCCTTTTCACTTTCCTTTATCACGATGTCCTTTACCCGTGTTTCCGCTGTGTTGTGAACTGGAAAGCAGAAGGTAAATGGTGCTTTGCTTTGAAGCAGAGCTACAGCTGAGAGCTCTAGTGTGGGAGTTCGGCGTTACACAGCCTCTTGCTTTCTCCCTCTTGCTCCTACTCTTCATCACTAACTTTTATCCCTCTGCCTTTGTCACAGGTTATGTGACAAGAAGCTGGCACTTGCGGAAACATGTTTTGTGCGCTGATCCCTGTGTGTAGTGTTGTGAGGGAGCAGCGCATCAGTGCAGAATGGGGCAGTCAGATAAAGTGGACTTGTGCAGGAGCACAGTTGAGTACTAAGTAGATATTTTGAAGTTGCTTGAGTATGTTAGTGTGCTTTTAGCCAGTGAGAGAACTTGGATTCTGAGAGTTTAGTGACACAGAGAACTGTGAAATGGAGAATTTCTTTTCCCTTTCCCCTAGTCCCAGCTGAGAAGTGAAAGTACTGCTGCTAATTTTACTTGAAGAGGTAGACATTATTTATTGTCTTCCAGCAAAAATGGCTTTAGGTTAATATTGCCTGGTTAGAAAACAGTATACTAGTAAGCTTTTGCTTTGAGAGGATGCTAGCTTGCATATGCTTAAGAAGAGTGTTTCGTTCCTGTAGAATAAGGGAATTAATGATGTATCAAGTAAGGTACAGTTGTTGTGCCTCTGAAACACAAATAATCCCCAAAGAATTCAAATGCGAGGTATTGCAAAAGCTTCTTTGGATCTGATCTATCTACTACTTGTATCAAGAAGCCTTATTTATATAAGATGAAAATTTCATGGTGTTTTTTTAAAGTGTAATTTCCGTGCTTGTATGAGGTTACTATTTTCTTTATTGCCATCAAGTTATAACAAAGGAGAATGTGTGCAAATTTCATCAGGCTGTTGGGAAAAACCCAGATTATTAAGGACTTAGAGAAGACTTTTTTTGTTAGGGTATATACTCTTCTATATACAGTGTAGGCAAAATTCAAAACTCTTGTTAATTGAAGAGCAGATGAACATTACTTGGTACTGGCATAGCTTTCAGTTGGGCATTTGTGCTCATTTTTCATAATACTAGCTTGTGGGTGTCTTCCAAGGTAAGTGTGTACTTGTTTTCTATGGAAAAGGTTATCCAAAGGTCTCGGTCATCTCTAGGGCTTTCTGAAATCATTATAGTAACAATATTTTCCAGTATTCAAGCATTTGTGTTGGTAGTGATTTTATTCTTCAGTATTTATCTATTATTTTAGTTGAATTATGTGGAGCACCTTTTTGGAATATCACTTGGGTGTTCTATAGTTCAGAAATATGTTTGTTGAAACTATTTCAGCAAAACACAGGGGGTATGGGAGCCAGTTCCAGTCTGATACTTCTTTGAAAACATCTTCAATGTAAATATCAACTTTTCTAGGGAGGTGGTGGACTCAATGGTGCAGCATTTTAAAGTGACAATATTTGGGGACCGTAGACCGGTTTATGATGGGAAAAGAAGCCTCTATACAGCCAATCCGCTTCCTGTGGCCACTACTGGGGTAAGATAACTGGGAAAAAATAAAAAAATTATAGTTGCAATGGCTTCATAGGGAAGAAAAAGAAACAAGCCCTACTTCTGATACTACTGAGTTGAGAAAAAGTATCTTACAGCATCCATATTGAAGTAGGGTCCCTCCAATGTATTTTCACAAGTTCCAGTGTATGTAAATGTGCGTGTAATAGTTGCATTTGGAACCTCCCCTAGAATTCGGTAGCCTGTTTCTACAGCAGAATCTATTAAATACTCAATTCTACATACGGTAATACATCATCTTACAGTGAAGTACTATTAAAATATCAAACCAGAGTTTCTCTGGAATGAAGAGTTTTCTGGTTCAAGATGGCAAAAAGTTACGTGATCCTCTTCTGCTTGGTGAGGACCCAGTTCTCTTTATTTTGTGCATTTGATAATGTACTTTTAGCAAATGTGTTGTGAGGCTCTGGCCCAGTTATGGGAACGAGTGGGAATTCAAGGCTACCAGACTTGAGATTAAACAGCTGCTGTTTTGTTTTTTGTTTTGTTTTTTTCTCTCCTTCCTCCACCCAGGTGGATTTGGATGTGACATTGCCGGGAGAAGGTGGAAAAGATCGTCCCTTCAAAGTGTCAATAAAGTTTGTTTCTCGGGTGAGCTGGCACTTGCTGCATGAAGTTTTGACGGGAAGAACCTTGCCTGAGCCGCTGGAACTAGACAAACCTATCAGCACTAACCCTGTTCACGCTGTCGATGTGGTGCTACGACACCTACCCTCCATGAAGTAGGTTCACTGTCTTCCTGCAGTCTGTCTTTACCTGAAGTATCCCCACTGGGAGACCTTCATCCCTGTTTCTTCACAGGTGAAAAGAAAAAAATTATCATTCCCCTTAGGCAGCACAGCTGGTTAGCTGAACTGGGGAGACTGAAGCTAATGACGTACAAGTGTGTATTTCTGTAGCCATTTAAACTTCAGAGCAGGTGATGGATTTCTTTGAAAAGATCAAGAAACAGCAGACATGTATAATAGGCCTTAATTGAAATATTGAGAGATTGTAGTATGCTGTAGCACTGCTTTCATGGTTTCGGCTCGAGTTGAGCCAAGTCTCATGCACTTGACAGCAGTGACAGTCTAAAAGCACGGGCCTTTTTCACTCATTGATGGGTGCTAGATACCTGTCCTAATAAAGTCTATTCTTTATCTCAGAACCCTGAAACAGAAGAAACCAAATTATTTTTTCTTTATTTGGTCAGTGAAAGTTGCTTTTAAAGTTTGAGTGCTGGCTTTAGACAGTAGAATGGTTTTGCACTACAGTTTTTCATTGGGTGTAACGGACTTAAAACCACAAGCTTTATTTTTTTTATGGAAGTCCGTGTTCCTCAGCTACCCTGGATCCTAAGGAAGCATGAAAGATGTTAACTACTGTACTAATGCCTGTCTATTACAAATGTGAGGAGGTGTGGATGTTCATGAGCAGTTGTTTTCTGCCTGAGAAATGTGAATTCCTCTAGTTCTTTGTTTCCACCATAGTTATTACTTCTCTCAGTGTACGTTGTGTTCAAACGTTCCCTAGTAAAACATGCAAAATAATATTTGAAGGTCATTCCAGTATATACAATGCTGTTGTACCAAATCTGCTGTGATGGAGATTATACTTGCTTGATGTGGAAGATCAGAAAAGGTTCTTGATTTGTTGTAGAAACTGAAAGTGGTTGCTAAAATGTGAAATTTGTGTAAATGTTTTGTCTAAATTTGAAAACACTGCAATGGGGACAGAAGCATTCAGAGTGTACTGTTTAAACTTGGTTCTAGGCACAGATTCCAGGTGCACAACATTCCAAAAAATAATAACGCTCTGTTATTGTCTTTATTATAGAATTTTTTGTGTGGAAAGCAATAGCATAAATGTGTGGTCATCTTTTCCACTAGGTATACCCCTGTGGGCCGCTCCTTTTTCTCAGCTCCAGAAGGATATGATCACCCCTTGGGTGGGGGTAGGGAGGTCTGGTTTGGATTCCATCAGTCTGTTCGGCCTGCCATGTGGAAGATGATGCTCAATATCGATGGTAAGTTGGGATTCAGGGTTAACAATAAAGATAATACCGAACATGCCTCTAAGAATAAAAGTGACCTTGCCATTCAGTCATTTTGTTTGCGTTTGTGGTACCATGTTTCTGTGTGGTGATAACTTTTGGTGTCATCTGTGCAGAGGGATTTAGTAACCAGAAGCAGTCTTCTGCACTGATTTCTTAATTCATATTGTAAATAATAGAGAGTCAAAGTAGCTTGAGGGTATTTTGCTGGCATTTATATCAGAATAAGACTACTTTCTTTTGGGTTTTTGTGTTTGTGTTAACTTTGTGTTGCATGCAAGGGGTTTTCAGCTGAAAAATACTTGCGTCTCATTTCTCAGTTTGAAGATTTAGTAGTTGTCTCTTGTAATATCCTTATGAAAAACAACATTAACTGTGAAGTCAACCTACTGCAAAAGTTGTGATGGTAATAGGAGAGTGTGGTTGTAATAATGAAGTGTATGTATGCATACATTGGCTTCCTGTTCAGCCAGTTCAGACCAGACCTATATGGCAAAGGCTACCTAGAAGTCCTAGGTTTTTCTGGATTTGTCATCATGTCAGTGTTTGGGCAGAAATTTACCTGCCATATTAAAAAAAAAAATCCTATATAGGAAGGAAAAGCCTAGCATAGCTTGTTACATCCATAGTGATAGAGGCAAGTTGCTTAAGGTGTGTCTCCATGCAGCTGTCCACAGCGGATGTTATTCAGTACTTCCAAGAAAACTCTGTAAAAATATGTCACAAACACTTTTGTGAATAGGGCTAATTGAGATGGGCTTTCTTATGCAAAATCAGATCTGCTTTGTACCACTATTTATTAAGTCCCAGATGAATGCAACTGAGATCAGCTGGTGCATGTGTTGGACTCCCTGGTTCTGTAAGCACTCTGTTTTAGTTGTTAAACCCCTATTGAAAAATTGTCAGTGTTTGAGATGCAGGTGCTGCCTGAAGTTTTCTCGTAGTTCACATTCTGTTCTCACTGTTTGAAATGCTTTATAAAACCAAGGTGGTAAATAGTCTTGTCTTTTTTTGCACTAGGTTAAGCACTCTTAAGTCAGGTTGTGATTAGCATCTGTCTTGGAAATAATAAAATGTTGCAGATGATACTAAGCTTTCATGCTGAAAATTTGCAAGTCCATGTGTTCTTGTCTACCTAAATAGTGAATGATACTTATGTGACTTCAGACGAGTTTGTTCTTGTAAAATTGCCTTTCAGACAGCAGTTATGGTGTAGCTGTTGTTTGAAAATGTAAATATCTTACCTGTCTGAGAGATAACCAGTACTAGTATCTATATGCTAGGTGCTGAGTTAATACTCTTGTGCTACCTGAACTGTAGTTAATTTACATCAGTTTATGACTTACTGCACCATTGCTTTCTATGAAACAAGTTTTTCTAATCAGCATTAGAAAGCATGCTAGTAACTCTGGCAGTAGAAATTTTTCAGTCCTTCCTGTGAATGTGAATCTTACTTTGTAAGCTGTGGTTTATGGAGCAATCGCTTTGTCATGGTTTGAGGCTGTGAAGATTATGTTCCAATCCTATTGCTTGATTTTTTGGTTTAGTTGTTGAACTTGTACCAGGTTCTCTGCAAAAATCTGTGGTTTTCTGTCGCTTGTGTTGCTGTGGGAGATAAACTGCATGCTGCCAGTCACTGGGGGTGTCAGCTATTTGTGTTCATTCAGTAATCGACATCCGGAGGCGTTGGCCGGACTGCGTCATGTGAAGTTGGCAGCTTGCTGAAGTGACACATGTCTGAAGAATGTTTCGTTGTATTAGCACAGAGATGTGGTGGTTTTGGTACACAAGATCCGGAAAACTAATAAAATGCTCATCAATTATTACTTTTCTATTGCCATTTAAAGTTTTATATGTATGGAGTAGTTTGCTTGCGTCTGAGCTATATCTACGGCACTTTACCTTTGTTACTAAAAGATATTGTTTCGGTTGCTTATAACTTCATCAAGCAGATTGTTTATGGTCATCCTTCTGTGGAGTGAGCCAACTGTCCTGGTTAATAAGGGTATATTGTCACTTAATGAAATTGTGTCATTAGTATGCTGGGAGGGTACGAGATTTTGGTAGATCAAGGGTTGTACTCGCCACTACACCAACAGAATTTGCGTAGAGTCAAAATAGCGCTCATGTTTCTACCAAATATCATTTCAGTAATTGAGCAGATCACATGACTCACAAAACCATATTGCATATTGAATAATCCTAGGTTTTCATGTTAAAACGTCTTCAGTAGAGATTGATTAATACTGTCTCTATAGCTCCATACAGAGTCTAAAGAGGATGTCTCCCTGGAACGTTACAGCTCTCTAGAAATAAACATTATCTGGGGAAACCCCCTTTCAAAACATCGAAATGCAAAGTAGTTGCAGGGTGCCTGTGCTGAGGGCTGATGTGTCACTGGGCCCTACGCTGGCTTTTGTATACTTAGTTATTGCAAGGCTTGCTAATCTGTTTTTTTAAAAAGTGTGCTGCACAGCATTTGCTTGAGGGTTACATGGAATTTTAAAATACATTCATTTATATACTGCTCCACAACATTTTTTACTTGGTTTTTTTTACACTTAATGTTTTGCTCTTTTTAGTTTCTGCCACTGCCTTCTACAAAGCACAACCTGTAATTCAGTTTATGTGTGAAGTTCTTGACATTCATAATATTGATGAACAACCAAGACCTCTGACTGATTCTCATCGGGTAAAATTCACCAAAGAGATAAAGGGTGAGTAGAAATGTATCTGTTCTGTCCCAGGTAATGCAACCAAGCGAATTCTAAGGGACTGGTTTTTAACTGGAGTCCTCCTGGTTAGCATGCATCAGCAGGGCCCTGGAATTGCCAAGAGAATTGCAGTATGCCCTGTTTGTAGTTCTAGTCCTGAATGAAACAATGCAGCCCTACAGAAATGAAAGATAAAAAATGAAGTGTGTTCCCAGTGGCTTAAAGAGGGAAAGAGAAAGTATGTTGTTTATTGCCTGGACAGAGGTAAGATGCCTCGCTGGATGACTAACCTTTTGTAAGCAAGGGTCACTGAGGCCATCGTGGTGTCGTGCTGTAGGTCTCCCGCTGTTTTAACACTGAGGCAAAGTGAAAATTGATTTCAAAGCTAACATCATTGATTCTTTGAAAGTATGCTGTTGCAGTGACTTGTAATAACTGAGTGCCTTATGGAAAAACAAATACCACTTGCTAACTTGCAGCTGAAGGCCAAATTCCATTCCAAAGGAATTGCATAAGCTGCTGGTTTGAGTAGTTTCACTCCATATATGCTACATTGCTTTGTGCTTTCCCATATTCTTTCTTTCCAGTCTTAATTTGCAGAGAGAGAAGCCTTGAAAGAGCTCAGCTTTGCTCTTAAATGCTTGCATTAATTGATGCAAGATTAGACTTTCTTGAAATACAGGATAGCAAAAATAAATTTGAACTGTAGTCGCGGACAGATGTGTTCATAGAATAGTCATTAGGGGAAAAAAGCTTAAAGGAGTTATTTTGTAGTAGTCCTAACGTGCCTTCTTTTCACATCTATCTATCAGTCTTCATTCTGGAAGACAGGTAACTGGAGAGTGGAAAGCTGTCTCTGCTTGATCTTGGATGCCTCAGACACTTTGTTACCATAGTCAGAAGATACTGAAAGGTTACCTTGGCTGTCAGTATTTGGGTTTACTACTGTAGTATCTGGGAACTCCAGCCAAGATATGATCACGTATAGTGAAACAAACCCTGCACTGAAGAATTGGCAGTCTGTGAGCAGCTCTGTGGGAGGGTAGTGCCTTCTGTAGTGTTGTTGCAGATTAATGACAAAGCGGTGAATGGGTTCCAGATATTTCTGTATTCACAACCCTTTTCTGCCTGGCCACAGTGATTCATAGTTATTTCTTTGTGTTTTCTCTTAATGGTCTATTTGGGCACTGGTAGTTTATTTTTTGATTATACCATCCTCTAAGTAATACTGATGTTAAGGTTGCAATTAGTGTTGTCGGGAATCAATGAAGTACAGTTGACACTTCTTTGGGATGTCTGTCCCTAGTAAACTAAACACAGTATCTGCTGTCTGGTGCTTAGGGACCTGATCGGGTGTGGGGGATTCAGTCTGTGGTCTACCATCCACAGGATTCAACAGGACAAGTCATCCAACTCCTTTCTCAAAAGCCTTTGCTAGTAGGCTGTGGGTTGAATCTTTTTGGGTACCAAGGCTCTGTTTTCAACTGCCTTCTCTTCTGTGGGGCCGGGGAAAGACAGAACAGCATGTCGATGCTACGCAGCACTTGTGTGATAAGCTCAGTACTTCCAGCAGATGTTGAGTTTGCTCTGTACATACAGTACCGCCAGTGCCTGCGCAGTTAAGAGCCACTGAAAGCCTCTTGAAGCTGCCATTGTTGCTATCGTTGTTGTGGATAGAGAGTCAGGTCTGGTGAGCCTCTGGTGTACAGGCTGGGTGCTTTTAGACAAGATCTTCAGCTGCTCAAAATCTAATGTTAAACTGGGTCAGGGAAATTAAAATTACAGGCTGAATGCGGGCACAAAGCTGGGGGGGGGAAATGAACAATGAGGTAGAGATCTGGGTTTACCCTTTTAAATTATATTGGAACTGCTGGTTTTCAGAGGTATACAGCATTGAGAATGAGAAAAAAAAATATGGTGAAAACAGCCATCTGTGTCTGAGGTTAGTCACATGCCTGTTAAATGAAACTGCTACAAGAAATTAAGATCACATTGAACATTAAATATTACACATTATTACACATGAGGGTAATAACCTGATTAGTCAGAAATCAAGTTATAATGAAAGAAAATCTTCGGAGGAGAATAATTTCTTACGTGGTGCTGTTTGACACTGACGATCAAAGCTGCTCGATTCGAACATGTTCTGTTATAGGAAACCTTGTGTCTCCTGTGCAAATCTTTGTGTAGTTATGACATTGCGGGGTTTTGGTACTTTTATGCAGGTCTAAAGGTAGAAGTCACTCACTGTGGAACGATGAGAAGGAAATACCGTGTTTGTAATGTAACAAGAAGACCTGCAAGTCATCAAACGTAAGATGCTTTTTGTCAGAGCATAAACTGTGTGATAACTTAACACTGAATGTGTAACAGGACCTAATATTTTATTAATTGGGGGGGGGGGGGGGGGGGGGGTTTGATAGTTGCCAACGAAGATTTCTGTACATATTAATAAAATGTATGTCTTTTCAGCTTTCCTTTACAGTTAGAAAATGGCCAGACTGTGGAGAGAACAGTAGCACAGTATTTCAGAGAGAAATACAACCTCCAGCTGAAATACCCTCATCTTCCTTGCCTACAAGTGGGACAAGAACAGAAACACACCTACCTGCCTTTAGAAGTAAGGAACTTAATCTGATAAATCAGCTCCCTATTGGTAGGCTGTATCATTTTGCAAAAGGTTATGCAGTGGACTTTGCAGTACAGCCACGTTTACATATTTACATGTTCATTATCCTTTTATCTCACTATCTAGTGCTTTAAAGTTTAGAGCTCTGAGAAAGAATATCTGGTTACTTAAACACACCGGGGGTGTGTTTTATAGTGATAGCATAGCATTGTGTGTGCACAGTATGTTGGGATGTTTCTAATTACTCCTGTGGTGTATTGACGCTTCTGATTTTCCTTTAAGGTATGTAATATTGTAGCTGGCCAGCGGTGTATCAAGAAGCTAACGGACAATCAGACATCAACTATGATAAAGGCCACAGCGAGATCTGCTCCAGATAGGCAGGAGGAAATAAGCAGATTGGTTAGTTCTTTAATTTCACTTGGGTGTGATACTGCTCACTAAATAACACTGGACTAGATTACATTAACGCACAAACTTCTTGTGACCAATCTAATCTTTCAATTCTTTCTTTCTAGCCCTTTAACTTGATAGATTTTAATTCAAAAAAATACTTTTTTTAACAGTATTTATTTAAAATAGCTTGCAACAATAGCATGAGTCCAGCAGTATGGGCTCTTGTGTGTTACAATCTTTACAATTAATTCCAAGTAGGTATCAGAACTACTCTGGACTAATAGTTCACTGTTTTACTGTAGTGGACCCTCAGGGTTTTAAAAAAAAAATTGAGAAATGGACTTGGATTTTAATACCCAAACTCATGAAAGTAAGATTTTGTTCTAGGTACTTTTCTGATTCCTATTGATGTTTGAAAGCCATACTTCTTTTTTATTGTTGTTATTATTATAGAACATATTTGTAGTGGTACTGAATACTTTGAAAATCATGAGCTAGACTGAAGACTTGGGTCTTGAAAATTTCCCATTGTTTTTTGTTAATAGTTTGAAGATGGTAGCGTTGCTATTTTCAGTGCCTGTTAAAATGAAGTAGAAACTGGAGCAACTTGCATCGAGAATCATACAAGGAATCTATAACAGGGTAGAAGAAGGAGTCTAGGTGCCCTGAACCTCCGTCTTCTACTTGAGATGTTTTGACTGCTTGCTTTAGTACACACAAAATGTTTTCATCTGATAATTCCAGTATCTTCTTGGCACTGAATCCAGACGCTCTAAACATCAGTGTTTTTTTCTGACTTGAAGTATTTTTAGTTGAATACTCTTACACAGATAACTCTTATTGAAACAGTCTGGGTTTTGAGCCGACAAGTTAGCCAAAATTTTGTGATTAAAATAAGGCTGTTTGGAAAATCCAGAAGACATGAATGTGCAGTAATAAAATGAACTAATTTGTTTAATCTTGGGTTTGCTTGTCTCTGAAGGACAATACTTAC
Organism: Falco naumanni; assembly: GCF_017639655.2. NCBI lineage: Eukaryota > Metazoa > Chordata > Aves > Falconiformes > Falconidae > Falco > Falco naumanni. The sequence goes on along the minus strand of NC_054056.1, from coordinate 3,609,011 downwards.
AGGATAGATCAAAAAGCAAATAAAATGTTATTGAATGAGCATACTACAAATAAGCACTTGAGTAACTAAGGGAACAAAAAATATCTAATATATCATGTGGTATTAATTGTTTTCACTGGGGATAGGTTGATAGTGTTGAGCAGTTAAATCTGAACTTTTTTCAATGACAGGGGGAATTGTTGTAGAACACTTCTGCAACATTCCTCTTAGTCTTCTGTTATATGAATTATAACGAAATACTTCTGTAACATGGAAAAAACTTATTCTTATAGGTGAGAAGTGCAAATTATGATGCAGATCCATTTGTTCAAGAGTTCCAGTTCAAAGTCCGGGATGAGATGGCCCATGTGACGGGGCGTGTGCTTCCAGCTCCCATGTTGCAGTATGGAGGACGGGTCAGGTTTTTGCATTGTCTTTTGTTTCTGTTTTGAAGAGTGATTTTCCATGCACATTGACTATTTTAGTCAGTTCAGTTGCATTGTGCAATGCAGGGATCATGGAGTTTGAATGGTAAATTTCTTTTTGTTATCTTGAAACTGAAAATAGCATAGACTTTTTTTCAATCACTTGAACATCTGTTGCTTTTGTTTCTGCAGAATCGAACAGTGGCAACCCCAAGCCATGGAGTATGGGACATGCGAGGGAAGCAGTTTCACACTGGTGTTGAGATCAAAATGTGGGCTATAGCTTGCTTTGCAACACAAAGACAATGCAGAGAAGAAATATTGAAGTAAGGCATGTTGTGGTTCAGGCTTCAGACTGTTCTCTTAATGAAGCCATCTTAGTGAAAACATGAAAGTAGGGCTTCTAATGAGTGTGTTACCTGGTTTTAATCATCTTAAGATGTTAGGGAGAGAATCCAAGCTGGTTTGCTTCCTTGCTGGAAGCTACAGTCAAGACACTGTGTCTGGGTACACTGTGGGTTTTGATCCTGTGACATTGCTGCTTTGTGAATAGTTCCTTCTAGCATCTTGAATGAACTACTAAAGGTGTCTAAATGTGAGAATTTTTCCCCCTGCTTGTTCTGTCATGTTCCAAAGTTGTACAGCCTCCATATAATGAACATTTTTAAAATGCTGCTTTGAAAAGCTATTTGGAATAGTTTGAGTAACACAGTTCTTCTAATCTGTTTTGGTGGTTGTGTGCTGTTGCTGCTGTGAAAATTCAAAAAACTTCTCATCTTTAGGGGTTTCACAGACCAGCTGCGCAAGATCTCCAAGGATGCGGGGATGCCGATCCAAGGCCAGCCCTGCTTCTGTAAATACGCCCAGGGTGCAGACAGTGTGGAGCCCATGTTTCGACACCTCAAGAACACCTATTCGGGGCTTCAGCTCATCATTGTCATCCTGCCAGGGAAAACACCGGTGTATGGTAAGGGAATACCTCTGTCTTTACCCATGTGGTCAAGTATCGTTCTGAGAAATTTGCCACCCAACATATGTTACTAAATTCTTTAGGCCTATCCTTTAGGCATTAGAAACCAATGTTTTGTGTCTGAAGCTAAAATGAATTGTAAATAGGGCTGAGCATGGAGATAATTTGGAAGTTATTTTGCAGGGTATGTACATACTTAGATTATCGTGACTTAAGCTAAGATCAAAATACAGCAAAATACTTTCAAATGGATTGAAGTTGTATCCTAATATTTGCTTCTTAGCGGAGGTGAAGCGTGTGGGAGATACGCTGTTGGGAATGGCCACACAGTGCGTTCAAGTCAAGAATGTCATTAAAACATCTCCGCAGACCCTATCAAATCTGTGCCTGAAGATTAATGTTAAACTAGGAGGAATCAACAACATCCTTGTACCTCATCAACGGTAAGATGCTTTGTGGAGACTGATTTGGGTTTTAACAGATGCGGTTACATTTCCTACTTAGCATCCAAAATTTAATGGTGGCAAATTTTTAATTTGAAATATTCTTCTGGTAATAGTACGTGATATTTGAGGTAGAATTAAATTTCTTCTAGCATGGACTCAGAGTGATTGTTGGCTTATGAGTCTTAAGCCAAGATTCTTTTCAAATGTTTGTTCAGTATTAAACATTTAAAGAGAAACTGCAGATCTAGAGGTGTTGAAATATGAATGTAATCAGCAGTTTTTGCAGGTTTAAGAGCATACAACACATCACAGAATGTAACTGTTGGGCATACCAATGTGCTGTTGTGAATAAGGGTAAAAGAATACTAGAGGCATCTTCTCTTGCTATAACAGGCTGAGTAATTCAGCTCATGCTTGTTCCTTGCGTGACTGTTCTCTGTGTTCTTATTTGAATGTGTGCTCCAACTGCTGTGGTGCCTTCAGTGGGAACGTTTGAGAAGTCCAGCCCACGTGTGCTCCCTTCTTTCTGACATGGGTCATTGTAGAGAAGCACAAGTCTTTTGGTCCTGAAGACTAGAAATTAGCATTGACTCTGACCTTTGCTAAAGCGTATCTATTTTTTGAGTGGAAATATGTATAATGCAAGGTAGAAGCCAGAAAAACTTTTGGAGTATAAGTCTTAAGAATTCTTTCCTGAGAGCTTGGAACCAAAGTTTAAATGCGAAACAGTACTGTGTGGAAGAACATTTTCAAGGCATTGGGTGACCATCCTGCTGCTTAAATTGTGTAAGCCAGAATGTGTGCGCTGCTGCACCCAGTCATTTGTTGCATGGCTGATGCAGTACCAAAGTCATGCTTAGCTGACCTCCGAGCGTTAGTGTAATCATCCTGTAGAATGATGGTTTCCGTAAGAAGCAGTCTGTACCATTCAGGTGTAGCTCTGTGGCTTTTCTCCACTAGAATCACACCACAGTTAAATGGCAGTGTATTTTGGAACTACTGCTGGGGTGGTTTCAAAATTCACATCTTGTGCACAAAGATTTCATTGTTTAGGCTTGGCTGAGTACCTGATAAGAAGGCATCTCTGTGCAGCTTAGCTGAAATTGAAACAAAACCTCATATTGAGCAATAACCTTGCGCCAACTGTTCATCTACAAGTGTGACTTAGCACTTTTTTCTTTTTGAAGACCTTCTGTGTTCCAGCAGCCAGTGATCTTTTTGGGAGCTGATGTCACTCACCCTCCTGCTGGAGATGGAAAGAAGCCTTCCATCGCTGCTGTAAGTTTTATGAAATTAGGATTGTTTTTTTATCTTTGGTAAACGTTAGAATAATAATGCAACTCATGGACTATGTCTGTGTCAAATATGTTTCAGGGCTTGTCCCAGTTCTTTGTACACATGTCCAGTATTATTAATGATATATTTAAAAGAACTGAAGTAATCTAATCTGAAGTAGCAGGCAGTGGGTTTTTCTTAGCTTCTGAATGTTTAAATCAAAGTAAAATGGCAGTCCTGGTAAATAACATTTCTGAAAAAAAATACTGTAAAGGAAATAACGCAGCTTTGTTGTGTTAGTTAATAACATATTTGTATTTTTAAAGGCAGAAAGTACTTAAAGGCCTGGTTTGGCAGGAGTGTTTTTGATACTACTTGCCTCTTGTGTTGGTACAGTCCGGGAGATCAAGGTTGGATGCTTGATCAATCCCTTCCTATGTTGTCCCCTTAGTATTTTACTTAGCATTGATTGTAGTTACAGAAACTGTCCTTGTTTAAAGTAACTATATGCAAACTGAAGTGAAAGTGAGAAAGCTTCAAAGAAAAGTCTGTGTCTGGATTATAAGAATATGCATTAGCGTGCTGTCAACAGAGGGGAAGACTCCAATTCTGCAGATGCATTTCGGCGTGCTTGGAGGGCAAGTTCTGTACCCTTTTCAAAAGGTGTTAAACCTGTACCTACTAGAAGTTCCAGTTAAAAATGTTACTGTGATTGTTGGTTTAACATAAGCATCTTTTATTTGAAAATGGCTCCTCTTGCCTTTTTTGCTATTTTATTTTTTTATTATTATTATTTGTTCTTGAAGCCTTTACTCATGTACTCTTCCGCTGAAGGTTGTAGGTAGTATGGATGCTCATCCAAGCCGATACTGTGCCACAGTGAGAGTTCAGCGACCCCGGCAGGAGATCATCCAAGATCTAGCCTCCATGGTGAGAGAACTTCTCATCCAGTTCTACAAGTCAACACGGTTCAAGCCCACACGTATCATCTTCTACAGGGACGGGGTCTCTGAAGGACAGTTTCGACAGGTTGGTTCACATGTGGGTTTTTTGAAGGACTGTGTAATTCCAGTTCTCATATGGGAGTAGCTGTACTGTTGGAGTTGCTTACATTTTACACCAAGATGCCACAAAATCATTGAGACATAAGGACAGAATTTCTTAAGCATGTTGGTTGGGTAAGAAAAGCTGTAACTTGTTTCCTGTCTGGGAAGGACAGGTCTTAGAATTGGGAAATAATATCTTTCTAAGTACTTCCAAAGACGACTAGTTGTGTAGCAAAGTTGCACTTGATTTTAACTACAAACCATTTATTATGTGTCGTGTGTAGGATACAGTGGAAGAAAACCTAAACTATTCTGTTCTTGTGCTTGTAGGTTTTGTATTATGAACTGCTAGCTATTAGAGAAGCCTGCATCAGTTTGGAGAAGGATTACCAGCCTGGAATAACCTATATTGTGGTGCAGAAGCGACATCATACACGTTTGTTCTGTGCTGACAGAACAGAAAGGGTAATCGTTGCCCTCTCTCATAGAAGCCTTGTGTGAAAAGCTTGATGTCAAGCACTTGCGCTCCTGGAGAAAGTACTAGCATGGGCTTCTCTGTCATTAAGGGAAGGTGTTGAATTGATAAGCACAAAATGTGGCCCCAAATTGGAAATCATTGACCTTAAGTATGTTTAGAAACAAAAATGTTCCCCATCAGGCTTTGTCCTGTTGCACATTGGTTCTAGTCTTTGTCAGTGAACTAGAGCAAACATCCATGTAACTAAGACCAAGTCTACAACAGTTGTAATGGAAGAAAACAAAATTATGGAAGCTTTAACTTGTTTTTTCTGAGTCGATCCAAACTCAAGCTGAAAATTCTAAATACCAATGTATGTGCAGCTCTTCTGTCTTTCTGAGATTCGAAGTTCTTAAAAGTGCTGTAGGTGCGCTGTGCCATGTTGAGATGGTAGAGCGATACAGTATCCTTGTCAAAGATCCTAGGCTGCTGTATTGACACATTCCAAGCAGGACTGAGGCAGTTCATTCGGTGAAACCTTGCATGTGTTGAATTAGAATCTTGTATTTTTAATTACAGTTGAAATGTATAGACAGTTGTTAGCTGCACTTCTTAACAAAACCTTTTTTCTAGGTTGGACGAAGTGGCAATATTCCAGCTGGAACAACTGTAGATACAGACATTACACATCCATATGAGTTTGATTTTTACCTCTGTAGCCATGCTGGAATACAGGTACAATTTCTTTTTTGTAGGCAAGTGTGAATTTAGAGCACGGTTTTTCTCTCCGTTTTGTAACACTTGTGTTCCAATTACTTTATACGGAAATGTCATTTTGTCTGAGATCCCACGTTATTGTGGGACCAATAGTATTTTAGCTTAAGAGGTGGTCTCTGCTACATCTTTAAACTTGCATTGGTGGTAAGTGATGCTTTTTAAAGTTTATTGTAGAGGTCACTTTATTTTGTGCCTTTGTTATTTCTGAAGGTAAAACTTGCTACTTCTCTGATTTATAGTCACATTGAAACTTGCATTGAATCAAATCTTCAAATGTAAACAGTTTATAAGACTGAAGGCAATGTTTGATTTTTTTTTTTTTTTTTTTTTGTTGACTGTATGCAAACTAGTAAGTTACAGGCTGTGGAAATTAAATCCAACAAGGTGGTGGTATTGCCAACAATACAGTGGAGAGTCAACTTAATGACAAAAATTGTATCAGAATGTTTAAAAAATGGAGGGAAATGAACTCTTTACATTTTTATCATTTGAGTCTGACTATATTGTCACATGTTAGAGATTTAAGTGTGGAAAAGTAATTTTGAACTCCTGAATAAAAAACACTGTGATGATTCAAAACTGGAAAAGAAAACATGCCCACCCAACCTAAACAAAATGTTATGACTGGTTTCCAGTTCTCCTAAGAGTTCCCAAGAACCATACTCAGTGGTCAGTACTTGTTCATGATCTGTAAAGGAAGCGTTAAAGTACTGGTGGTGAAAGTGTGTGTCTGGGGGGAATCTTGACACGAGTGACATGTAAAAATCTGATTCAGCATAATGCCAAAGAGCAGTGCAACCATTGAACCTGTAGGAAAGATGACATTGTGTGGGAGTAAGGAAGCTCTATAGGTAACCTCCGAAATACTGGAACTGTTTCTGGTGTTTGTACTTCAAGTTAGGGTGCCGAGGAATGCGAAAGAGTTAAAAGCAGCAGTTATTTCTCTGAGAAATGCTTCTCAGTGAGAAACAGTTTTAATTGAAGGTAGTTAAGAGGTAATATAATCATGGTTTAGTCATGTTGAGAGCAGATTTTGATTGTTGAGGGTTATCTAGAAGGCATGTGGGTTTTTTCCAAGCAGGAATAATTAAAGTAACATAATCATGTAAATTTTAGTAGTCTTATTCATCTCTAAACACACTTGGGGCTGACATAAGACTGAATTTTCTTTGGCTGCTGTTATGTAGGTGTTCAGACGAGATAGTCTGACCCTTTCTGAACTGAAAAATCTGACTTGATTGTGGAAAAGCCAGATAAGTGAATTGATGTTCCCTTCTTCTTAGGGTACCAGCCGTCCCTCACACTATCATGTTTTGTGGGATGATAACTGTTTTACTGCAGATGAACTTCAGCTGCTGACTTACCAGCTCTGCCACACATATGTGCGCTGTACACGATCAGTTTCTATACCTGCACCAGCGTATTATGCTCACCTGGTAGCATTCAGAGCACGATACCATCTTGTGGACAAAGAACATGACAGGTAAATGAAAATTTGTTCTTAAATTTCTGTCCCCATTGGTCTTTGCTCCATTGGCAGGCATAAAGCCATCTGACTATAGATAATTACTGCTCGTTTTGCGGTTGATTTTTGCTAACTCTGGGACTAGTCTCAAGAGAATCATTCCTGACAGCTGCTGCTCAGTTTCAGACAAGAGTGAGTTGGTGGATTCTGCTAAGTAACACTCAAATTAAAAGAATTAGGTTTAATAAAGTATTCTGTTATAAATTTGACGTGGTCTGAGGGAATCGAGCCACACTTTTACTTTCTTGCTTTAGAATTAGTCATGAATGAAGCAAATGTTAAGTGCCTTCTGCTTACCTACCTCTGTTTTGTATGTCAGAAGTATTTCATAACCTTCAGGCCATCAGTATATTTGTAACAGGTTTATTTTTAGATGAACAAACTAAGCGAAGGTAAAGGGATTTGTCAAAAGCCTTGAGGTTGCTGGGTGAACAGACAAGTAGATTTTTCTCAGTATCCAGTTCTATTACTATTGCCCTGTTGCTTTCCTAAACATTGAAGAGATGTGAAGGTGGCTTTTGTGATCCCAATTAATATGATTTAAAGCCCTGCTTGTCTTTTTCTCATTTTTCTTGCAGTGCTGAAGGAAGCCATGTTTCAGGACAAAGCAATGGGAGAGATCCACAGGCCCTCGCGAAGGCTGTACAGATTCACCAAGACACCTTACGCACGATGTACTTCGCTTAAGTCAATAAAATGGGAGCATACTCACTGAAAGGAAGAACTGAAAAATAAGCCACATACAATGTATGTTTCCAGTGGGGTTGGTTTATGGGGTGTGCCTCCGATCATGCTGAAGTTGACGCTGTGCAGGGGCGAGAGGCTAACCCTTAAATTGACACAAGGAAGATTGTTTACTTCATCGAGGAACACAGCACTATTATGCAATATGAAACCAGCCAACTGCTTTTTTGGCGCGGTCTCCTGTAGGAAGCACCGCCATCATTATTATTATTTTTTTTTATTTCTCGTAGTTTAACCCTCTTATGCCTTTACCTCAAGTTGCTCGGCAGCACAACTATCTTTGCAAAAAAAAAAAATTAATAATAAAAAAAATCAATGGTGTAATTAAAAAAAATAGCAAACCACCTTTATACAAACAATCACAATGATTGTTTGGGGGAGGGAAGTGTGCAAAAAAAAAAAAAGTAATTGTTTTACCCCAGTGCGTTGAGGAATCTTTCTCAGTATTGCCATCAAGCATTCGAATGTGAACATATCCAAGTACATTTGAATGTATAGCACTAGCTAGAAAAAATTGAGGGGGGGGGGGAGATGTTTTGCACACTAATCCAATAATTTGAACATAATTTAGCCAACTGCTGCCTTTGTGTCTTTCTTCAAAGCTTTGGAGTTCTCTGCTCCAATAGTTCCCTTTTAAAAAGCAAACAAAGAAGCTAGTGGTATTATGTGCAGGCAGTAGTGATCCAAACTCTTCTTGCTCCCTGGTGAATTTACTAAAGCTGCTGTTTTACCTAGTCCAAAAGTTTCAATTATTTTCTATCTGGCAAGACAAATATGTTGAAGCTTCATATGAGATCAGATGTCCCAAGTTTTATGGGATTACATACAGTAAACACCAGAACTGAAACTTTAGAGCTAAGGTCTTTTTGGGAAAAAAGAAAAATGCTAGTTTACTTGCTGCCTCTCACACCTTAATGTGATTTCATATGTATGTGTTTTTGAAGTTTAGCTTCCTTTTTTTTTCTTTTATATTTATTAGAGTAATAATAATGCTTTAATTTAATTATTACAGAACATATGGTCAACATCAACTTTTATTTTTTAGAAATGTAACCATGTTTATTTTTAAAAAAACTGACAACTTGTTTTGCTATCTTTTAGTGCAATAAGCGTTCTAAAGGAAAACTGTGTCCATTGAGCTGTATTAAAGCAGTGTTTGTACCACTAACTGTGGAAGAATGGACACCTCCATGATTTTAAAAGGACAAAGTAAAAGCCTTAATTTTGAAAGGAAAGTTTTATAGTCAGAAGGAATCTTGAATTTTCCTTTTTTAAATCAAAAAATAGCAAAAATGCTTCTAGAATTCTGCAAGCTTTACTTGTCACTGCAGTGTTTTGATTTAACAAAGGAATTGGCCATATTTTTGGCTTTGAAATGTGGAGGATATTTGAATTAAATGGAAAGAGTTTTTTATTAAGATCTAAGTTTTTACATGCTTAGTTAAATCTATTTGACATCAGTAAAGTGTCTGGAATTAATAAAAGTTTTTAGGCTTTTTTCCTCTTTGATAATGACTTTCCTTTTAAAATTAAGTTATTGGTAACTTCATTTCACTCTGCAAATAAAGAGGGCTGGGATAGTTCTAACATGTTAAATCACTGAAATGTGAAAACAAATCAATGGGACTCTTTCATTCCACTTTAAAGGTAAAACAATATTTAAGATGTCAGAGACGAGCATTTATTCAACGAGAGGACTGAGGAGTTTTGCACTTTGTAAACTCGTGAACTGCATTTTTGACTGTTTTTATTTGCACTGGTTCATAGTATATATACTGCAGATCGTTTGTATGGGCATTGCTGTTATCCCAGCCCTTCTGAACTCCACCTGCTCTCCACATGAAAACCAGTGGGTCGGTATAAGTAGCTTATCTCCTGTCATTCTCATGAAATCCGCTGTTTGCCAATATACTGTATTTTGAGCCTAAAATCTGAGCCCGTATTGCTTCAACAGGCATGAATCTCCCCCATTTTTTCTGCCAGAAAACAAAGTACTGTATTTTGTGCATTTGTACATTGTATTGAAATGTATGTAGTGCTGTTCGCAACACTGTCTCCAAGAGCTTTACTAAACAGTGTATATACATATTTTATCTCCCAACGTCAAGGAAGATAATTTAAAAAGACTAACTTTGCAAAGTTAACATTGCACTGGAAATAGTCGTGACAGTGGGCAGTTGGCTGGTGGCTTGGGGATCCTCAGAGAGGAGGTTTGGGGGGTGACCAAGGGGGACTCGGCAGAGTCCCGGGGGTCCTGGGAGCCGTGTGCCTTCGTCAGCTGCACCCGCGGACCCAGGGCGGCCCAGCCACGCTCTTTGACTTCTTAATGCACTTACCTTTCAGCGCCTTCAGATAAACCTGCTGCAGGGAGGTCGGTGTAACGAAATAATTTGAGCACGATGGTCTCGGAGTAAGTCTCTCAAATGTTTTTCTTAGTTGGTGACATGACGATTTTCTCCTAGAAGCGCTCTAGCTAGTAGTTCTGTTTATAAAAGGGTCAGGTTAGGCTTTTTACAGAAGAGTGTTTTAAAAGAGAGATTTTTTTTGTTGTTGTTAAGAAAACTATTTTACAAAGACTTCTTGGGGATTTATGGCGTTTAGATGAAAATTCCTTTTTAAAAAGTCTTTTAACACTCCTTTCAAAGACACTGTATGCTTCTCGTCCTGCCCACGCTCAGTGACTGATTTGAGAAGCTTTTTTGCTCGCTCCTTTCACCGAAACATAAATTAAAGAAACTTCATTGGGAAAATGACTTTGATTACTTGTCAAGCTAGCATTTTACCTGGTTTTCATGTGAAGAGTATTTGGAAGTTTTAATCTCTATTCTTGGTTTTGCAAATATCTACGTAAAGTGCCGATACTTATTTGTATTACGATATCAAGTTACTGACGTTGTGAGGGCCACACATTTATGATGCTGTAGCTGCTATATTTATTTAAATGGAGATGGACAATTACTGCACTAAGGAATGAGGAGATAAGCAAGGAATCAAGGTTAGTTAGGTATCTTGGGTTTTTTTTTTTAAAAAAAGAGAATTAATGGTGTGAAATATCAAGTGTAACAAAGGGTGCTGTCATTTTAACTGAGATTAAATAGCCAGATGTTCTTCCTTTGTTTAAGAACATATATATTTTGATGTTTGCAGTTTGGGGGTGGGGGGTCGGGATAAATGGTACCTCATCTGTGGTGGCAGTTTCCAGTATATTTTCAGAGTATATGGATTTCTTTTATTTTTGTACCTGCTCTCCTTTAAAAAAAAAATAATAATCTCAAATTTTATGTGCTGTTTGGGGAAATCTTGAGTGGCGTACCAGATCCCCCTCTCTTGCTGGGAGCTGTCTGTGTATAGTCCAAAGAGGAATGTGGGCAAAGGCTGATAGTTCTACTTACTTCGCAGGCAGGCTGGCCTTGTTTTTATGCCTATCGAGAAAAAAAACGGTTCCTGTCTCCTAAGACACTGTACCAGTTGACTGCACCGAGACCTCACTTGTTAAGTACAAGTGCCACTAATTGCTTCTGTGATGGGAGCACGCACAAGGGCCCCAGCGCCGGGCTGGGGCAGGAGCAGCCGTAGGGCATCGGCCACACCAGCCTGCGGCCGCGGTGCTGGTACCTTGCTGAGAGCGGGAGCCACGGCCGGTGGCAACGCTTCTCCTAACCTGGCAGAAAGCCTTGCCAAAACCTGCCATCTGGCGACTAGTAGATCCGGATTTGGGGAGAAGTAGAATGTTTTATAGTTTGAGACGTTAAAACTTGCAACATCTGCTAACGGAATGACTTAACTTCGCTGTAAGTAGGTTGGTTTTTTTCCTTTGTAGGGCACTTCAGCTGTGGCCATTTTACTCAGGATCGCTGTATTACTGTTCAATGTGTAATCCGGTTAAACGCATCCAAGAGTTATTTTTCTAGGGTTCATTCTGGCATCCTTTTGGAAGTTTGGCCACAAAAATGGTTTTCGGGAGTAAAATGGGTTTCTGGAAGTTGTCAGTCAAGTTATTTCAAGATGCTATTGGTCCTAAGCTATTTCCACTTCTTCATCTGTGAATTTTTGTCCTATAAAATGCTCACACATAAGATACCAGACAGTCATCTTCATACAAATTCCAGATAAGAATACTGGTTTTCTACTAGTCTTGAAGTCTACTCTGGTGAAATTCCAAGCTCAGCCTACACTTAAAGCTTGAGGCCTTTTTTTTTGTTGTTGTTATTGTTGTTGTTTATACTTTCTTCATATCTTGTCCTCTTTTGATATTTTCCCCATTTTGTGAACTGAGGGTTTAGAACCTTACTCAAAGCACTTTTTTAACCAAGGAATCAAAAGCTCAGATAATGTATGTTGAAACTATAAATTCCGTTTTCAGAGATCGTTGTTTCTAAATGGCCATCTTCGTCTCCGGTGACGCCAAGCAGATACTCTGTCCCTTTCAGTGCTGTGGAGTTTTGTGGCTGCTATTGGCAGGTTGATTGGATCTAATGAAGAAAAATCCATAGGGATATCAAAAGGAAGGATTCTTTTCTTTTTTACCCAAAGATGGTACTTTAGATTGATACTAGGTGTTAGGATATCACTTTTGTTTGGGCACATGTTTAAATAAAACTTCATGTAGCCGATTCACTTACCATTGGTGGTTTTTTGTTTTTTGGTTTTTTTTGTAAACCTGAATAGAGTGGTTAGAGCTTGAGCTAATTGATGCTTTCCGCTAGTAGAAGATTTTGTACTTTCAGTAGTGGAGGTATGAACAAGATGGGTACAGGATCCTACGTTTTACCTCCCTAGCAGAGTCTCAAGAATCCTGATCTCTGTGACACTAAAACAAAACCAAATTGTTGTCCCTGAGTAGGTGAAGGTGCATATGGAGGGGAAGGAATCATAAGGGAGAGGCCTGCGAGGGAAAATACTGAAGCATCAGTTTTACAGAAATAAGGGTGTTGATGGAGACTCCATCCACTTTCCATCCCGCGTGCCCTGGCCTTTTCAGATCTTGTCAGAGGTACCCCCTCACCTGACACGGGTAGTTACACTAGGGTCCTTTTGAAACAAAGCAGTTCCGCTGTTTAAAGTTTGGAGTGATTTTTATTTTTTTTTTAAGCAAGACAGTCCTCAGAAAGTGCCTTTTTAGAAGATGGTGCTGTAGATTTTTATTTTCCAGTTGTACGTGGCTGAAAATTTAAGATAAATTATTGAAAAATGCCAAGTGTTTGATGGTATCTTTCAGGTACTTTCAAGCATCAGCTTCTCTGAGTCAGGACCAAGAATAACCAGGAAGGTGTTTTCATTGGGAGGGAGAGGCATTGAGGAGCGATCACCAAATTCAGCTGGTAGGCTAGAATCGGTTTCGATTTAGTCAATGCAATTTACCTCTTCACGTTGAGGGGGTGTGGGGGTGTGGGGGGTGGGTATAGAGGGGCAACAACATGGGACTCGGGGGGGGATGTGGTTAGTGCCGAAAGGGAATCCGTAGCTCCTGAAGGATGTTGTCTCTTAGATGTAGCAAGCTCCCAAAGATGAAGTAGACAAACCGAAAGCTGTCTGAAGACTTAGGAGATGGTTAGTGCTGCTGTGAGCAGACCTCGCGTGGCTTGTGTTGTTTGAAGGAGCGATGTGCGTGTATTGACGGGACTTCTGATTCCTGGCTCTGGGAGTTTTGGTACTCTGAGTGGGAGCGGCTTGGTGGGGTGGGTGATGCTGCCCTACTCGGGGGGGTGGGGGGGTGGAAGAGGGTGTGGGTCCATAGTGAGTTTGGTGAGCATTCCTCCGGTCAGGAAAAGCTGTAGACTAGACTATTAAAACACTGCACCTCAGTAACCTTGTAATGCTGCATAAAGTAATAATAATAGCAAAGTTCTGCTTTGATTACACTGTAACGTGCTTGCACATGCCTGCAAAAAATACACACTTTTCATTTTTGTAATGGTCTTAATAGCAGTTATCGGACTTTTCTTTTATGATGAACCTTGTCCTTTATTGTGGTGTTTCTGTATATTTATTGGTAAACTGTGTGCAGCTCATAGGTCTGTGTGTGGTCTGTATGTTGCTTTTAACACTTCTTTTTAGGTGGGAGAAGTTTCTGAATGATTTGTTTCTCTTCTCCAAAGTCAGCTTAACCAGTCATGTTTGAGAGGAGACTGAATAAAACAGCTTGATAGACAGACTACTTTTAATTGGTACCTTGTTTCTTTAAAACTAACATGATTTTGTGTTCATTTTATTACTGTTCATACAGTATTGGGCATTTAAGATGTAGAATAACTTGATGTCAGGACATTTTAGAATGTCAGGACATTTTTGAATATCAGGAGCTTAAGCGCAAAACTCCCACTTCAATTGCGAGTGGTATCTTTGCAGGAATATGTTCATGTCTGGACTTTTTCTAGGAGTAAAGCAGAGCTTTTTGACTTTTTGATTTGATTAATTTGGACGTGATCAGAATATTTAGGGTACGCAGTCCCAGAGCGGGGCAGTGACCCTCTTTGGAGTTGCCCACACCTCTTTGTTGAAAGGGACGCTGTCAGATTAACACGCAATAGAGCACTCCTGCTTACGCTACCCACAGACTCTGAATCAAGTATCTTTTTGCTGTGTAGATTTCTTCTGATTCCAGTTAGAGAAAGGAACTGGTGTTTCTTGTAGTCTGTTACCGACTTTGTCTTATTACAGTGCCCAATGCCACTTTGTTGGTATTTAAGCTTGCAATGATGTTAACTTATTTTATATTCCCGGTTTCTTAATGTTACTAGGCTAGGATTTAGAAAGCGTTTTTTCACTCTAAATTCTGAGCCAAAACTGTGTCTTTCTCTCCCTTTTAGTAGTAGGCATTTTCATCTTAGACTAAAAAGGGCCAAAAATCTTGCACCATCAGCTTGTTTGCAGCAATACTCTCCATCTCTTCCCTTGCCTGTCAACTGGTTTTTCTGTCTACATTTAGTTAATACTGAAGCTGTTGAGATTTAGAAGGAATTTGCTGTCTCTTCTTTTTGTCAAAAAAAATGAAATGGAGTTGCATCTGATGGTGCTGGTTTCTGCTGGGCACAGATTTCTTCCTGGAAGTCTTGCCTTGGTGATGATCAACTATAGCACACATGGGTTTAGTTGCAGTAGAGATGTTCTGTATGTTTCTGTTGCTTTCATTGGAGGGTGCATGATCTTTTAAAGTATCCAGTTCAAATACACAAGCTAATAAACCACTGAAAATGTAGACACTATTAAAATACTTAAAAAAAATTTAAAAAAAAAAAAACACAAAACAAAAAACCAAACAAAAAAACAAACAAACAAAGAAACCAACAAACCAAACCAAAAAAACCCCAACCCAACAGTCTAGTGCACATGGATAGTTTTAATTCATCCTTCTTCCTGGCAAAGTTTGAGACTGAGGGTTTGCTGTAATTGATGCTACTCATAGTGAACCGTGCTGGGATTAATCCTAAAACTGAACTGACCTGGCTATATGTTTTATGAAGAGGAGAAGTGATAGTGGTGACTGTGCTATTAAACCAATAGTAGAACGCTCTAAAAAATGCAAGGAGGAAACTTGTCCTCATATTGAAAAAGCTGAGTATACTGAAAAAAATCTCAAGCTGCTAGAGAAACCTGTATGTTTGCATCCGCAGTTGACCCAAAAAGGCCCCACGTGACTACTTCAAAAACTACTACATGAGGGGAAAAGCATTTTCCTGTATTTTAAGAGTGCCTGTTCACCTCCTAAAAGGACCGTGCTGAGAAGCAGGTGGTAGTGCCTGTAACAGCTGTATAGTTAAATCAAACTGTGTGTTTTGTATCTAAACCTTGAAGCTACCTTACTTGGTTTGAAATAGATACAAGTTCCAGTAGATCGGTGCTATTTGAAACAACGGAGCCAAGGGGTTTTGTGAGCAATATCTGACCCCTCCATAAAACGTAGATGCTCTGGTAGATGTCTGGTTGCAATTTTCACGCGGTTCACACTGAAGTGTGCCTGGCTACCAAGGAAAACAGCAGCAGGCAGTTGTAGAGTTAATTTTGCTGTAGCACTACAGTTGCTCTGCTCTTCCTCAGCTCTTACCTACCTCCCTGTTTCCTCCACAGGATCGCTCACCCTCCGCTGCCTATATAGAATTAGCCATGTTGAGGACGCTGTAGCTGTGTGGAAGGTGAATCAGCTCTGGATGCGAAGGGCAGTGGTGGTAGTGTGATGGTGGTGAAAGCAACTGCCTGTAGAAATAAAGGACTGGGTAGGAGTTGGGTGGATGGCAGGTAAGCTGTGGTCAGCTTGAGCCCTTCAGGGAAGTTGATGGGAATGTCAAACGTTAGCTTAGGTGTCTTGAACTGTTTGTGTCGGACTTGAACTCATTGAGAGCAAGCATGTGCCTTTTTCTGATCAAGAACAGAGCTGGAAAAACTTGTGTTTGCATTGGTAGTATGGATAGTATTTTTCTTGACCTGCTTTAAAGCTTGAAGTCCTTGGTCAGACTGGAGTTGGTTTTGTGTTGAACTACTTTAAAGTGAGCCCTGAATTACTTGTGAATGGGAACTACCCAGAGAGGAGAAGCTTTTAAAATAAGTTGTTTCTGGAGAGTGATGTCATCAAACATACTTCCTGGTAGACTTGCAATTTTTTAAATAAGATTTAACCTTGATATGTTTCTCTGTGTAAGGAGAATCATTAATTCTGCCCTTATTTGGATGTTGCCTGTCCAATGATGTCTTCACTGTGCTCCTGCAGGTTTCCATACATTCCATTGCTTCTTCCCCCTACCCCGTTTGGTGGCTGTAAGGACACGAGGAACGTTGTCCAGGAGCAGTGCAGAGGTCTGATTAGGTAGGAATGTGGAGGTGAGGATTAAACATCACAGGATTCTTCAAGAACCAGTTCGCCAGCAGCTGAGGGTCGTGATGTCTGCCAACAAAAACGTATGGTCTCTTGGGTATGGAGAGTTAGCCAAGTGGTACAAGGGGAGAGAAGATCCCCCATCCTCTGATATCGAGGTACTAGTAGAGGGAAGGCTGTTGTAGACTGTGTGCTGCACAAAAGTTAGGCACCTGTGTCCTTAGATGCTAGTTTGTACTTAAAGCTGCTAAAAAAGTGGATTTTCAGTCTGAAACGGAAGAGCTTCTTCAAATAAATTATATTTGATGCAGTTTTGAGATATTGATGAGCTATCCAGCCAGGAACTGTGGTATCAACGCTGGCTCTGAAATGGGTGCCCTCTCTGACCTTGGGTAAACGATTCTGCCTCATTTTTCACCCTGTCTAGAAAATGTTTATGATGATTCACATCGCCTTACAAGAGCTGGCTGTTAGGTGTTCTGAGGATGAACCACATTGTGGAAGTGCTAACTTCTTGATACAGACCTCTGTGCACCTTCTTGCAAATTTTCATCTTTGATTGACAGTTCTGTTTGGAGTCACTCTGACATGAGCCCGTGCTCTTTACTTGCATCTCGTCGCAGCTCTGCCCGAGGAAGGCTGTTGGGATTGATCCCATGTTGTTTACCTGTTGCTTTCTTTTAAGATAATCCATTTGTTGCAAAACAGACTGTCAGAGGGCAAGTTCATTTAAATGGAAGTTGTTTGGGTTTTTTTTTTATTGCTGAGAATGATACAAGTCTTTCAAACACATTTGGCAGTTGGAAACTTAATACTTACTGTAATACTATCTAGCAACACAGAAAAATATGACTGTATGTTGAGTTTAGGGCTGCACTAGCCTATAAATCACAGGTCCACAACCATTTAAGTACAGGTGTGCAAAACTTAGCTGTTAAAATACTTACTAATAAACTTTCATTATGCTTACACTTGCAAATCTCTTAAATATATTCAAAACCAGTTTCTTTGATAGAAAATCCATGCCTTGCCAGTTAGTGTTCACTCAGGCATAATAGCAAAGTAATACCTACTGGAGCAATGCTAAATTTAAAGAATCTCTTGGAAGTTTTTGAACCTGATGGTGTGCCAGCAAAGTGGAAACTTGACTAGGGCTCTTTCAGTGGTTCGGGAAATTGAATGCCAAAAAACCTCGGTGAGAGGAAGACTGCTGGAAATGACGTTTGTCTTCTGATTTCTGGCAACTTTGCAGTGAAGAATGGCTTCTTTTGGGTACTTGGGTTTTGTACATCGCTTTCCTCCAGTGGTTATAGTTTTTAGTTTTCTTTGGACTTGATTTCTGTTTTTCAGCGAGATGTTCTCATTTCTGCATCTTCAGTGTTGAATCTAGCCTTGAGACAGCTTAGCCTTGTTTTCCTGTAGAAAAACCTGCTTCTAGAAAGTTGCATTTTGTGTCTGTTTTTGCAGGCAGTTTTGAAAAGCTAGCCTCAGCACAGCAATAGAGTTGGCAGAACAAGGTTTTGGTCTGAAATACTGATTTATTTTTTTTTTTACAGGCTTGTTGCCCAGCCCCTACTGCCGCCACCAGCAACACTGGTGTACAGATCCTGCGTTTCGCAGGTTGGGTGACACACTTTGGGCTCACAGGGTACAGATCCTCCTGTCTGTTATATTCTTGTTTCTTCCCTTGGTGTAAGCAGTTAAGCTTCCCCAGGTAGCCAGTTGGTGGATGAATAGTGTTGTTGCTTGTGGTGGGGAAAAACTAGGCTGTTTACGTGGCCTTGGAGGTGTCTGATCATAAATAAGACCATTGTTTATCAGCAGGTATTACTTTAAAGCTTTTATGGTAATTGGTAGCATTTGGTTATGAGCCAACATGGGTATTAAAGTATCTTCAGGAGAAGGTGGCTCAGGTGGCATGGTGTGTGCCATAAACCTTGCTAGTGATCAAGCTGTATTTGTTTAAGAGACTGCTGGAAGCAATGTCGTGCATATAAATTTTGCATATTTAATACCATATGTTTAAAATTGATACAATAAAATATTGTGCTGTTTCAGGATTCCTTTTCAGAATAAAATTCTACTAAACCAGTCCAGTGGATTGAGATTCCCTCCGATGTGTATGTCTTGCTCTTTCTCAGACGCTGGTAACTGCTCCCCTCTTGTTTGGGTGTTACCCTTCCCACTGCGAAGGTAACTGGGGGGTGTGGGGGGGTGGTTAAAGCAAAAGGGATTTGTAGAGCAGTGACTTGAGACATTGCACAAATAGATTGTAGATGGATGGCAAATGAACTGGTAAAAAGCCTTTATTTTTACTTAACCATCTTGACCATGTGTGCCTATTTGTATTGCGGATGTGGGCTGCAACCATGCGGGGTGGGAGGGAAACCATGTGTCGGTGTGTTTTGAGATGTACTTGCTAAGCAGAAGCGGTGTCCTCTGCCCCTTTTTCCCCTTTCCAGAAAAAAAATTGTTCTTGCCAAAATTTTCTACCTGTTGCAAGAGTTGCTTTCTTTCCAGCACAGTAAAATGTCAACTTCTCACTGTTCATTCCCTCTCGTAGGCATCTGTAACCTCTGTACGATGTATAGTACACACAGCAGTCACCAGATCTCTGCTGGCTTTAGATACCATCAAGTTGGGTGTATTGTAAACGAACCATATTCATTTGAAAAAATAAATCTTTTTTTTTTTTGAAATGCATACGTGATACTTTATTTTTTTTTATAGATATACGTCTGTGTATACACTTGCATCATCTTAATTTAGTCCCAAAGCCTTGCGGGCAGGAGTGGATGGAGATGGAGGTGCTGATCTGGTGGCGTCTGGAGGAGAGGCCACACTTTTGCTGTTTATTATTATTTTTAAGGACTTGGTGCTCACGGGGGTTTGAACCCTCCTGGCCTGGGAGCGTGGGTCTTGGCGGGTGCCGGTGCAGTGCTGCACGGGCTGACTCCCTGCCAGCTTGTGCGTGGCCTTCTCAGTTTGTTTTTTTTTTTTAATAATTAATAATAGTAACTGGTTTTGTTCGCGGTGTGCCGGCGGCTGTAACGGCGACGGCCGGGCTGGGCCAGGGGAGGCCGCAGCCGCCACCGCTGCCTAGCAACGGGCCGCGTGCCGCGCAACGCCCCGCGGCGCCACCGGCCCTGAGGCGGTGAGGGGGGGGACCGGGACCGGGGCCGGACCGGCCCTGAGGCGGTGAGGGGGGGACCCGGACCGGACCGGACCGGCCCCGAGGCGGTGAGGGGGGGGACCGGGACCGGGGCCGGACCGGCCCCGAGGCGCGGTGAGGGGGGGACCGGGACCGGCCCGGCCCGGCCCCGAGGCGGTGAGGGGGGGGACCGGGACCGGGGCCGGACCGGCCCCGAGGCGGTGAGGGGGGGGACCGGGACCGGCCCGGCCCGGCCCCGAGGCGGTGAGGGGGGGACCGGGACCGGGGCCGGACCGGCCCCGAGGCGGTGAGGGGGGGGACCGGGACCGGACCGGTCCCGAGGCGCGGTGAGGGGGGGACCGGGACCGGCCCGGCCCCGAGGCGCGGTGAGGGGGGGGACCGGGACCGGCCCGGCCCTGAGGCGGTGAGGGGGGGACCGGGACCGGACCGGCCCCGAGGCGCGGTGAAGGGGGACCGGGACCGGGCCGGCCCCGAGGCGCGGTGAAGGGGGACCGGGACCGGCCCGGCCCTGAGGCGGTGAGGGGGGGACCGGGACCTGGCCGGCCCCCAGGCGCGGTGAAGGGGGACCGGGACCGGGCCGGCCCCGAGGCGCGGTGAGGGGAGGGAGCTGGGAGCAGGGTTGGCCCCAAGCAAGTGGGAAGCGGGGCTGGGAGCAGGGCTGGCCCCGAGGGAGCAGCAGGGCCCCGGCACAAGGGAGCTGAGGCATGCTGCTGAGGGCTGCCCGGGCCCAGCCAGGGTGAGGGCCCCTTCCCTGGTCCCCCCTTCTCCCTGTGTGTTGGGCCCCTGTGCCCTGCGGCCCTTTGTGCCTTCTGTCTGGCTGTGCAGCCCCGAGTCCTGCCTGCAGCGCTTCCTTTAGGTGTGCCCTGGCTTCTCTTCCCCCTTGGGCTTCAGTACAGATGGCTGTGCTCGAGGAGGAGGACTGGGAGACAGGCATGGGGTATACTGGAGCCAGGGAGTTTGTCTGCCCCAGAACTCCACCTGCCTGTGGGTGTTTGGGGACCTGCAGTCTCCTCAGGAGCTGCTCTGATCCTGTTGAGTCATCTCTGCAATTCCTGCCAGTTCTGCAGGGATGTGCTGGGTAGCAAGGAAGATGGCTGCAAACTGTACTGGTCCTGCAAAGCCTTCAAGTCCCCTGGGACTGCAACCCTGGGCTGAGCTTACACAGCTGTAACAAAAGCAGAATCAGTAACGTGATCAGCCGTTTTGTCTAAGTTCAATAAATACTATGTGGGAGATGGTGCTGTGAGCAGCTCCTTGTCTCTCTGCAAATAGCATTGTTCTCCAGCTAGAGACAGGTGGACAGGGCTTTCCTCCTGGCCCGGGGGCAGAGGGTGGCTCTGATCGCCTGCTCATGTGCTTCCCCTGTTGTGTGGACGTGTCTGCATTAGGCGAGATGCCAGGTTACAGCTTGCTGCTGCTTTTCTCTTGAAGAGCTTTCCGGTTTGTGGATGCATCTGCATTTTTGGTCTATTTCTATGAATAAACACAAAAATTTTCTGTTCCCTTTTAGTCACCTGTTAGCAAAATGGCCACGCTGAGTGTAAAGCCAGGACAGCGGTTCACTTTGCTAGACTGGCACACCAACTCCCATCTCATCTCAGCTGATGCTGAACGCCAGCGTTCTGCTTCCCACCAAGTCCGGCAGGAAGCCCGAGCTCTCCGCAATGAAATCAACAACCAGGTGGGTCTTCTGTGGTGGGTTGGCTGCTCCCAGGTTTGTATGGGAGAGTGTCTAGACTTCGGTGTATGGATGAGGGAATAGGAGAAGGCTTTACCCCTACAGAACCTGCTAAATATGTGAATTTACTTCTTGTAAACCCATGAGCAATGATGCATGGGTACTGTCGTGAAATCCCTGGGCGTGATTCTCACACCCGTTGCAACTTGTGGTGTTTTCTGTGCTCTCCATCGGTATAGATGACCATTAGACCAAATGGCAGTCCTGTGAGGGGTCAGTCAGTCCTGAAAATGGTGAAGAGCTTCAGCAAGATTCACAATGGCAATTTAAAAAAGAGTAATGGTGTTTTTCCTCTAATTCCAGGCTAAATGGGATGAGCATGACAACCAAACCCGCCTGGCTGAACGTATCAGCAGCGTGAACAGATGGAAAGAGACCCTGGACAAAAGCCTTGCAGATATAGATGCAGAAATCGATGCCTTAGCCAAAGTACGTTGGGAGGACAGATGGCTGGAAATCAACTTACACTCTCAACATAGGATGTTAAATAATTGAGGCTTGTCTTCTGCAATGGGCAAGCCCATATGGAATTCAAGGGGGGCTTATCACAGATATACTGAGATCTGTACCTGATGAAATGACTTCCTGGAAAACAAACCACTGTGTTCTCGCTGAGCCAAGCCATTTTATGGAGCTCTGCATTGCATGCTTATGTTTGGGTTTTAGGATGTTTTTTGTTGTTTCGGGGGGTGTGTGTGGTTTTTTGAAGCTCTGAAGGATAATGAGAAATATGTGAACACCATAATCCAAAATGGTTTGATTTTAAATAGAGAATAGCAGTGGGATCTCTGATTCTTTTAGTTCTAGATGCAAAGGCTGCTGCTCTTGGAGTCACTAGGCCCCAGCAAGGTGTGATTCCCAATGCAAATAGCAGATGTAGGGGACTAATGTGTTTAGCTCTCATAATTTTCATTCCAAACTTGCTAAAAGGTTTCAGAACTGCAAAGACAGCCACTGCGAAGCCCTCCTAATGAGGGTGTCGGTAGTTTCCCCTTCCTTTCTTCCTCTCATCCCTGAAAGAGACTCCCCACACACCCAGCTGGCTGCTTCTTCCAGGTGAAGGAAGCAGCAGAACGTGCCCTCCAGGCAAAGAACTTGCCTTTGGATGTTTCCATTGAGTGCCTGACACTCCGTGAGAGCCGTCGTGCCATCGATGTGGTGAGGGACCCTGTGGAGGAGGAGCTGCAAAAGGAGGTGAAGGTGATAGACAAAGCCAAGAGAGAACTGCAGCAGAGAGTGAATGAAGCCTTCCAACAGCTCTGGTGAGGCAAATGACAAAGCTGTTGACTGGCCTCTGCCCTCCTTGCTTGGCCCCAGCAGTTTAATGTGCCTCTGATGCCACACTGAGATGGGCAAGGAGGCCAGGAACCAGTGACCCACTCAGAGGAGCCTTTGCTGATTATTGCCAAGGTCTGGGGGTTTGTAGGGGAGAGCATGTCAAGGGAGACTTCATAAGCATCCTCAGAAAATTTTGGCCCAGATAGGTATCTTGTGCCACATGCCTTGGTTCATGAATCGGTGACCTGGAGGTGTTAAAGCTTCCGGGCCCTCATCTTTTGTGGGTCACTACCCTGCTGCGGGAGGGTGGGCGGCTCAGTTCACCAGTGCAATGCCGGAGCAGAGCACAGGGGAGCCAGGCAGGCGGTAAAGCAGGCGTGCTTCTTTATGACGTTGGGCCTGGCTCACTGGGAGTGCAGGACCTCATAACTCATTTTGAAAAGATGACTGATGTGGTGTTGAAAGCTTTGGAAATTGTGAGCTGCCTCTCTCCTCTGCGTCCTTGCTGCTGACTCCAACCCTGCTTTCTGCAGCCTCTTACAGGAAGCTCGCCAGCAGCTGAGTTCTGACCACCGGCGCAAGATGGAAGCACTGGAAATAGATCGCATGTGCTTATCGCTTAGTGTAAACTCTCCCAACATCTCCTTCAAGGTCAACCCAACACGGGTCCCGGATGGGTAAGGAAAGAGCCTGCCTTTATGTGGCCAAATCCATGCTGGTGCTTGTAAGAGCCCTGGGATGCTTTTTTCCTTCCATGCTGTATGGGTGCAGCTTTGGAGAGAGCTCAGAACAGGAGCTGGCTTCTGGGATTTGTTGTGGCTCTTTGAATTATGAAGCCACAGACTTTTGGCAGTTATCTAAATTATCACCACAAAAATAGAGAAGCTAACTGCCCTGCCTCCCCTGTGCTTGGCTGTAGGTGACACTCAGTAAGTAGTGTGGTATCGGCCTTTGGCACAGCTTACGGGAGAGTTGCTGCGCATTTTCACATGCTTGGCATTTCATAGCACGGTTTGGATGTGTCCCCAGCTTGAGCAGATGTGGGCTTGGTGCAGGAGCCATGGGGTAGCAATCTCCAGCTGGTGCAGCAAGATCAGACAGGGTGTGACCTCCAGAATTCCTGAATTGTTTTGTACTGCACAAAGCCGCCTTGGCCTGCAGCAGGTGGTTCCTTTTGAACTGCCTTGCAAACACTCAACTTATTTTCATAACTGCTGATTTGTTCATAGATCAACTGCACTTGATGAGTGGGAACAGAACAGCCGATGCAACAAGGAGCGTGCTGAGGCAGAAATGAAAGCCTCGACTGAGCTCCGGGAAGCCACAGTGCTTGCCATTGCGCAGGTAAAGGAGTCCCTTGGCTGTGAATCGCTGGCACAGAAATTCTGGATCCAGTGTGGGAGAAAGGGCTGGCATGTGGTGTATGCAGGGGAAGGGAGCCTTTGGAAAGACAGCATTGGCCCACGGGCCGCTCTGAGAGCAGCTGCCCTCCTGGTTTAAAAGAGGAGCCTGATCATGCTGCAAGGGTCTGCAGCCATCTCAGCAACCAGGAAGACACATAACTGGCTACTGTTCCCTGCCTTTTGGCTACAGGGGGCTGCGTGACCTGCACACGCGTGGCAGCTGCCAGAACCCGGCTGGTTTTGTTCATAGGCTTGTCCCAACCTCAGAGGCAGCAGCTGGGAGGGAGATACCTTCTAGATGTATGTGACTGGAGCCTGTTCTCTCTTCAGACAAACAACGAGCTGGAGGCTCAGCGTGTAGCTACGGAGTTTGCCTTGCGCAAGAGGATTAGAGACCTGGAAAGCGCCTGTGATGAACTGAAATGGCAGGAGCAGAATGTAATGTTGCTTCTTTGGTTATTGATCACAACCTTGGGTGGGAATTGAATCCAAAAGGCTGTTTGCTGTCTGGAAAGCTACTTGGCCTGAGCCTGGTTTCCACATGAGAGCTGTGAAGCGGCACACGTATGATCCCTGCAACATCCTACCTCCTTCTGCTATCACAGTTGCTGCTCTGGCATTTCTCAGCAGCAGGACCAGGTTTTGGCCTTTTTTTTTCAGCCCTGGTCTCAACCGCTGTGGCCATAAAACACCAGCAGCACCATACCTGATCTGTGTGAAAAGCCTGATCTGTGAGCAAAGGGGTTCAGTACTCGGAAGCCCACCAGCCCTTGTTTAAAATCCTTTCCCAGCACACTAAAACCCCAAGATGCATGGGGGGGGGCTGTTTTCCAGTCTGTATCCCTGGATGTTCCTTGTAATACGTGTCTTTATCCTTAGACCTTGGAGGAAATTGCTGAGATGGAGGAGGACATCCGACATTTGGAGGAAGATCTTCGGAGGAAAATGCAAGATCTGAAAGTGGCACACACCCGCCTGGAGACCCGCACGTGTCGGCCCACTATGGAGCTCTGTTGGGATCAGGTACCCATCCCGCCTGGCACGCTTCCTGCTGGGAGGAACTGGGGAGAATTGACCAGTGGGTCTGAAAAACATGGATCATTTTGGAGAAAACTACAGAGGGGCTGAGCAATGGATCCTACAGTCACCTAGCGAAGCAAGGAATTAATGTTGTAGCTGGGCTAGAAAGGTGCCCTGGTTTTGGCTGGGATAGAGTTAATTTTCTTCTCAGTAGCTGGTACAGTGCTGTGTGTTGGATTTAGTATGAAAATAATGTTGATAATACACTGATGTTTTAGTTGTTGCTAAGTCGTGCTTACTCTAAATCAAGGAGTTTTCAGTTCTCTGTGCTCTGCCAGCGAGCAGGTGCACAAGAAGCCAGGAGGGAGCCGAGCCAGAACAGCTGACCCAAATAGCCAAAGGGATATTCCATACCATAGAGCATCACACCCAGTATAGGAACTGGGTGAGGGGGTGTTGGCGGGGGGCTGCTGGTGGCTGTGTGGGAACTGGCTGGGCATCGGTTAGCAAGGGGTGACCAATTGTGCTCAAACATCGCTTGAATTTTTCCCTTGGGTTTTATTCCTCTCGCTTTGTTACAATTGTTGTTATTATTATATTTTATTTCAATTATTAAATTGTTCTTATCTCAACCCGTGAGTTTTACCTTTTTTCCAGTTCTCCTCCCCATCCTGCTGGGGCCAGGGGTGGAGTAAGCAAGCAGCTGCGTGGGACTTAGTTGCCAGCTGGGCTTAAACCACGGCAAAGGGGACCCGTGGTGTTTGTGCACCGCCACTTCAGCCCTGTTAACTGCTGTCGCCTTCTCCCTCCCCACCTCGCAGGCACAGAACGGGCTGACAGCCGCAGTCCATCAGCTGGAGGGAACGATCCGTGCGCTCAGGCAGAAGCTAGCAGAGGCATGGTAAGTCTCCTGTGTTCTGGGGCAGAGCAGCAGCCCCACGTTGCCCGTGTGAGGGACATGGCGGTGTGCAGTCCTGGAGCTGGCACGCTTCCAGAAGCTGCGTTTTGGAGTTCGAGTCTGTTCAGATCAGGAGTGGAAACAAGTCTCTAGGCTTGGTGGGCAGCTGGACCAGGCAGCAGGGTCCAGCGAGGCACGAGGGGGCTGTGTGGTGGGAGGGTGAATGGGGTTCCCGCAGTCCCTTCTTGATTCCGACTTCAGCTGGGCACAGAGAGTTTTGAAAAAGGGGGGGGTGGGGAAAGGGGTGAAAAGTAAAGGAAGAAATAAAGTGCTGCTCTGGGCTGGCGTGGGCGCACATCCCAAGGCACACATCTCTGCGCTGCACTCCAGGAGCAGCGTGCGGGCTCGCTATTCACAGACCCAAACAATGCTGCTGCTGGGCACCAAGAAATACCCAATGCATTCGTTCTTTGTACAAAGGCAAATGCTGCACAGATATTTCTGCTGCCAGAAAGTGGGAAGTTGGGGGGTTCCTGTCCAACTTGGGAAGTGAATGCCGTGTTGAACCCAACTCCTCTCGCTTCTGCTTGTTCCCAGGGATGCCTTGGACGCTCTTTACAGACAACTTCACCGCATTCAGACAGATAGCGGCTACAAAGCCAGTTCCCTGGTGCTGGACAACAAGTGCATGGACAGCCGGAGAAAGCTCGTGGTCCCTGCTGAGAAATTAGTGCCAGAGGTCAACACATTTAACCGGACTGCAAACCACGCGCTCTCCCCGCCGAACACCGGGCAGCTGGACTTGGCTTAGCGCGCCGGGGAGTGTTGTGCAACCAGCCAGGCTGAAGAGAAAGCTGCCAGTGACTCAGATCTGTAGCAAGGAAAGCGGACATCTGTGTCCTGTTAGGCTAATGTAATTCTCCTCCCTCCTCCTCGTTTGTTATGTAACTGTCTGTCCCCTCGTATGATGTTTATAGCCTCTTTGCACTCCACAGAGCGTTATAAACAATAAAGAGTCTGTCCCCAAGAGCAGTTGTCATCTGACAACGTTGGAAGTGTTTTCCTGGTGATTGAAGCCATCTGGGTTCTTTTAGCGTTTTTAAAGTCTTTTTAAAGCGTAAGGCAGCGCTCTGAAAAGGGACTGTGTAACGGTGGCAGCGGGCCAGGTCTGCTCGGTGAGGGTACCGACTCTGATCCCCTCGCCTTAACGATTCCGGTTTGGCTTGGGATTTCCCCTGGCCTGCTAGCCCTGTGGAGCTAATGCCGCTACAAAAGCAAGGGCTGGAGTCCGTTCTCTGGCTCTTGGAGCCCTGGATTTATTCAAATCGAATTGCAGTGCTTGCATTCTGCCGGTTTTATTGTTTCTATTCCAGGCACGCTCCCAACGCCCTGCGTGCTCTTCCCTGTGGCCGTGCCAACCGGCCCTGTGCCGCCAGGACCTGCTCTTCATCCCTCAGGTGGGAGGTGATGCTCAGTAACTGCGCGCGGTGTAAAGCAGCCTGGATGTGCCTCTAGGCTCTCGGATTAAATTTCGATAATGAGGAATGTTAATTGGGAAATAAGGCGGCTGGCTCCCAATTGCATCTCCCGGGCAGCCGCCGCCGCTCTCCTCCGGGCCGCCAGGGGGCGCTGGCCGCGGCCGCATCCGCGGCCAGCGCCCCCTGGCGGCCCGGAGGAGAGCGGCGGCGGCTGCCCGGGAGAAGATGGCGGCGGCGGCGGCGGGTTCGGGCTCAGGCCCGGGGCGGCCGGTGGCGCGGCCTCGGCCAGGACCCTCCCGGTTCCGCGGTTGTTTAGCCGGGGCATTGTTGGGTGACTGCCTAGGCGCCGTCTTCGAAGGCAGAAGCGTCGTGAAGCTGGCCGACCTCCTCCGCTTCCTCCGAGGCCTGGAACCGGCGCCCGGGCCGCCCGAGGAACCGGCCGGCAGCGCCCGCAGAGGTGGGCGGGAAATCCCAGCAGCGGGACGGCGGGGGTCGGGCCTCCCGGAGCACATCCCCCTTCCCCGTACCCACCGCCCCGGGCCCGGCTCCCAGCACCCCACAGATTAGAGCCCAGCACCCCCCCAGGATCAGGCTTTGCGCTGCTGCCCCTCACCTCAGCGCAGGGCACCCCCCTGGGACACCCCTAGCAGCCCCCAGCCCTGCTCTGAGCCCCCCACCCGGGTGAGGGTGACCTTGCTGAAGCGGTGTCCAGCTTCTGGCTCCCCCAGGGCCGTTCCTGGGGTGCTGTGCCCGTGGCTGCTGTGGAGGGACCTGTGGTTCGCTGTGCTCAGCCTGTGCCGCTCATGCTGGAGCGAAGCCAGGGTGTTGGCAGTGCAGGGGTGTCGGCAAGGAGCAGCTGTACCAAAAAGAGATACGGAATAGAGGAAGAGAAGCCCAAGAATGATTATTTAACTCTTAGCAATTGATGATGGATTCGCTTTGGGGTTCCAAGCTGTGCAGCAAGCCCTGTAAACCCTTCCAGCAGAACCCTAAAGGCACACGATTCACTTGCAGTCGTGTCCAGAAACATGACTGCTTTCTCTTCTCTGCTCATCAGCGTATGCTGTAAACTCCTTGAGAAAGAGATTTGTCTTGCTTGTCTGTATGTGCCTCTGGTTATCAAACTCTTTTGCTTGGCTCTTCTTAATCTTGAAATGCATTCTGCCTCATGCGTGCTGTGGATGCATCTCTCTTGCTCAATGTCTTACTCTGATGACTGTGGCTAGTGACAAGTGCTGGGGAACTTCGTTCATGTTTTAACTCCAGCTATACAGATAATTAGGCCTTGGAGAGCGGGGAAGTGCTGACGGTGGAGAAGGACAGGAGGAGAGTTTGTTCATGAATGGTCACATTATGTTTTGACTTTCTGTTTTAGAAACACTTTCGTACACAGACGACACAGCCATGAGCAGGTCAGTGGTGCAGTCCCTGCTAGCCAAGCAAGAGTTTGATGAAGTTGATATGGCAAAGAGGTAAGGACAGCAGCCAGCTTCAGAGGCCAGAGTGTTGACCTTTACTAGTGAAAGCAAAACTTCCTTAAGATTAAGCAATCACTGTAATTTTCAGTGAAAAGGGGACAGGGGCAAGGGAAAATCGTTGTTAATTTGTGGAGGCAAAAAATTAGAAAAGTGAGGGTCAATCCTGTAATTTATTGTGTGTTTTGCACTGTTCTGGAACATGCAGCAGTGCTAGTTTTAGCGTGAGTTCAGAGTTTGCTTAGAAATGAAGCAGGATGGGACATGCTGTATCACAGCCATGTAGGTATATTCACCTCTGTGGAAGAGGGTGCTTAGAAATTTTGGAAGCATTTCCTTTCATGTTTATTTGTTGCTATTTATGTTTGTACTTAATTTAGTTAGTGAATATTAGTGAAGTCAGCTTCAGTTTGTTTATGATCCGTTTCCCTTTTGAATCCACAGCCCTGGTAGCATTTGGTTCCACTTAAGGGAGGACATTTATTTGTTTATAAAACTCTTCCATTGAACTCGAACAAAAGACTTTCCTTGTGGTTATGACCCACGGAAATGTTTCCAGTTTGCTTCTATTTCAAGGCAAAGTTGAGAGGGAAACAAGTGGGTTGTGAAAGGTGATGTTTATACACCCTTTCCTCCTTTTGCACCAATTTTTGGGACTCGGATTTTTTTCCCTGCAGAACTGAATCACTTGAACCCTGACTGTCACTGAATTACCTGTGTGTTATTAATTCATTTTATCAAGTGGCTTTATACAACCTTTTTACAAACTTGAGTAACAGACCAAATATCCCCTCTATTTTTTCTCACCTGTGTAACTGCTGCTCTCTTGCCCGTGCCAGGTTTGCTGAGGAGTACAAGAAGGAACCCAACAGGGGCTATGGGATGGCTGTTGTCAATGTCTTCAAGAAGCTCCTGAGCCCCAAGTGCAATGATGTGTTTGAACCAGCAAGAACCCAGTTTAACGGGAAAGGCTCCTATGGCAATGGCGGTGCCATGAGGGTGGCAGGCATCTCGCTCGTGTATTCTGATGTCCAGGATGTTAAGAAGGTACCGTTCTTGGCTCCTCTGGGGAGTCCCTGCCGTCAGGCCAGTCTCACTGTGATCTCTCAGGTAGGTTTGCTAATGGTGTGTTTTTCATTCGCAGTTTGCGAAGCTGAGTGCTGAGTTAACCCATTCCAACTCCCTGGGCTACAACGGGGCCATCCTGCAGGCCCTGGCCGTGCATCTCGCCCTGCAGGGAGAGCTCAGCAAGGAGACCTTCCTGGAGCAGCTCATTAGCCACATGGAAGATGTAGAGGCAGATGATAAGTCTCTTACTGACGCTCGAGCGTAAGTAGCCATGAGGAGCGCTACCTGCCTTGTACAGTTTAGTCTGGCTCTTTGCATTCTCTTTCCTTCATTGTGCTTTTCGTTTCCAGGCTGGGATTTGAGGATTTACCATTTTCAAGGCGTCTAAAGAAAATAAAGGAATTTTTGGAGCTCAGCAGTGTTCCTAAAGCAGATGTATTGTTTGAATTAGGTAGGTACCTTTCTTAGTACAAGTATTAGGAAAGAGCTGGACACGGGACTAGCTCAGCAAGTCTGGTTGATGTGTCCTCCTCCAGGCTGCCACTTTGGCTTCTGCTGCCTGTCAGGCACAGAATGTGCTGGAAAGGCTGCCTGTGCTCACCAGTCAGCAGTTCTCTGAGTCTTGACTCAGTTACTCCCTCTCTGTATTGGTGGGGAAAAAAATGTCTTGCTAAGAAAAACTTACCATGCATATTCTGAGATCTCTTAATGGCTCTCAGATCTTCATGTTGGATGGGAATGGGTAGATGTGTGTTGCCAGACTGTACTGGTGTAGCTGGGAGTTGGTCTCTGTGATGTGAGTAGTGCTGGGGGAACTGTGGGGAGACTTCTGAGATGCAAACCTTTGCACCTTGTCACGCTAAAATCAGCAATACCGGTATTGAGGGTATCTGGCAATAGGAAGTTGCAGTTAGAAGGGAGAAGGTACATCTGCAGGAAGGAAGGCGCAGGTGTTCTGCACTGAAGGTGATTGGTTTCGTTAACAGGCAATGGCATTGCTGCTTTGCGGTCTGTCCCTACTGCAATTTACTCTTTCTTGCGCTGTATGGAAGCCGACCCAGACATTCCTGATCACTACAGCAACCTGCAGAGAACCATCATCTACTGTATCTCTCTGGGTGGAGACACAGACACCATTGCTACCATGGCAGGAGCCATTGCAGGGGCTTATTATGGGGAGGAACAGATTCCCGCAAGCTGGGAGCAGAGCTGTGAAGCTTTTCAAGAGACACAGAAGCTGGCAAATAGCTTGTATGAACTCTACTGCCAGCGGCTCTGAGCTCCAAGGGGAGTGTCTTTTCTGAAGGCGAAGCAGGTGGACACCTCTGCTTTTCTGGTCAGAAATCTGGTGGTGGATCCGTGCCACTGCAGACACCGGTGAGCCTCCGCCTGGGTAGGACGCCTGCTGCTGTGAGTTGAGAGCTGGAAGTACAAGCTGGTTTGGAAGAGAGGGGACATACCCTTCAGTTACAGTTCACCTGGGAAGTGGCTGCATGTGGCACCTTGGACAGTGGGTGCATCTCCTCTGAAGTGTACAGGAGCATCTAGTTTTCCATGAGACTTCTGCTTTTTGCTTTGTCTGCCATTACGCCATTCTGTCATTACAGTTACTAGGTGGGTGTGTGAATCCACTGACTTTCTCGCTGTTGTCCTCTACTACTGTGTGCCACAGCCTTTGTTTTGGTTGTTAGTGCCTGTCCCGCAGTGGCTTTGTTAGGCTGCACACCCCTCGTAAACACCAGTTCACACTCGGCTGACCAGCTAAGGGATGTAAATGGGCATCATCAGAGAGGCACATCCCTGGAGAGCCTGCAGGATGTCCAGCATGGTGGCATGGGTCACCACCTGCGCGGTGGAGGGTGGACCTCCCAGCGGGGTTTCCTTCCTTACAGGCAGAACGGGAGGTGCCAGAGACGGGAGAAGGGGTTTCTTTGCATTGCTAGTAACTGCATTTTTTTTCAGTTTTTTTGCAATTGTGAGAAATACCTGTGGTGCACGCAGACAGAATTCCGGTTGGCTCACTGTAACTGCTGGAAGAAGGTGTGACTACTGCTCCTTTGGTGTGCCTTGCTCTGCCATCCACCTGGCACCGTCCTGATCTATTGCATCTTGTGTTCTCTTACACAGCTGGCTTTCACGCTGCTGCCACTACTCTAAGCTATTCCTTTGTTCCTAGCCTGTGCATCCTGCGTTTTTAATGCTGCCCTATGTATGCCCAGAGCGCTGAGCGAGACTGCTGTTTAAATCTGGGTGGACATAGCTGTGAAACCAAGGATTGAATTCCTGATTCTGCTGCAGTCAGTGACAAAAATGACTCCACCAGGAAGTAGGAGTTACTTCTCACGGTTATAAACTCTGTACTTGGTAAGAATCATCAGAAAATAAAGGGATAGGTAGGTTAATTGGGGGAGAATTTATCGAACTTTTAAAGAATTTGTGCATTTGAAGCTGGTACTTGTGGCCAAGGACATTCTAGCAAAGCTGTGTTGTTCCAGAGTTTCACATCTAAAACCTTTGCCCAGTGGAGCTGGTGAAAAAAAGCGTGTAACAGCTTGGGTATGGCATGCCTAAAAAGGATTGGAAGCTCGAAATAATTGAAACAAAAAGGCAAGCAGTCATCATATGGAAACGCTTATAAATTTGAACGTGACAATGTAATTCTCTATTATTTCTCCAGTATTTCTTGTGACACCGGGAAGTGACTGTTCTGCTGAAGTGGAGCTCACTCCCGGTTGGTATCAGCACATGGTTGTTGTGTGTGTCAGGCTGTGTGTGGAAAATCTGGCTGCCATAGGTCCTTGCAGTTTTCCTGTAGTCTACTTCCTTCGAGTGCCGGTCTTCTGTGTGATGTTTTAATGGGTTTTCCTTGTATAAATGAATTCTTGTCCTGAGAACATGTGGAATTTTGGTCTATTGTGTATTTATGTCTTGTGCTGCCAATCTGAGATGTAAAGTGTCAGGTTTTTCACATCATTCTGCCAGAGGTGTGAACATATTCATGGAACTATTTAAAAGGAAGATATTTTTCCTTTTAAAGCATCTTTATAATTTTAAATCTTTGAAACTTGTGAAGAGCAGAAGAGCTCCCGTTTGAAAAATACAGCTCATTTTAGGCCAGAATTTAAATGTGTACTAAAACATTTAGCTCTGACTTCCGTGGAAAGAAATAAAATGACTTAGTTATCTTTGTTAATTAGCTACTGCTCCTGTGTTTTCATTCAAGCCATGAAGTTGTGCTTCCATACTCAATGACAAGGGGAGCTGTACGAAAACCTCTGGGCTATTTCTCCCCACCCCAATGCTTCACGTCTAAGACTCAACCTGAAACTACTTTGTTACGGCTTCTTAAAATCATTCTGTAGGAAGCAGAACAAAAGTAGTTTGGTGCTGGTTGGAGACATCTTGCATGTGGCCGAGGCTCCTGCTTCATTTGGGGTGAGTTTTAGTACTGGACATCTGCTGTAAAAACTACTTTCAGGTGGCTGCTCTTGCCCATGAGCCGTAAGGGGGGCTGAGTTCATAACCCCCTGGGAGTGAGCGAGTGTGAACAGCAGGGCGAGTGGGAAGCGTCGACACTGTGCGTCGCAGGGAGGTTTGCTGGAGAGGCCCTTTTCCTCTGCAGGCTGTGTCCGCCGCAAGGAGCGGCGCGTGCAGGGAGTTCAGCTGCTGGAATCCGACGGGTGATGATCATGCAGAGACCAGGGAGCGTGCTGGGTGCCCCCACAACTCGCAGCAGGAGGACTGCTTGTTCTTCATGGTCAGCTTTTGAAGCAATTTGTGCACGTGGCAGTCGGGCTTCTCTGGTCGTATTTCACCTGTAACAAGTAATGTCTCCTCTTCCAGGTAAGGTATCAGGTGTGAAAACGTATGTTCTTCTCTTTATTCTTTGTACTTTTAGCTTTGGAAAGCGATTTGCTTACAAGTCATTCATCATTTCTTCTGCGTGTTACTGCATTGACCACTTTTGCTGCCCGGGATGTGGAGGCTGGCTGTAGACAAGGTTGTGTAGATAGCAAAAATCCTAAAACAGTGTCATGGAAAAACCAGAAGGGAAAGGGAATCCCCAACACTTTGACTGAACTTCCTCAAATTAATAATTGCCAGTCTGGAAGGGTCTGGATTTCATCCCTTTTTCAGAATGGACTTCTGGAGACGGGAATCTTTTCCTTAATCACAACAAACATGCAGTGCCTTCTTACACATAAAAATATTAATTGGGAAACAAATCTGCTGGGAACAAGTCAGCTGGATTTGGGAAGGAAATACAGTGCAAGAGGTCTGTATGACTGGTCTCGCCAGCAAGGCTGGGCAAGCCCGTTAATAACAGGACAAAGGCACAGCTGAGCCCACCTTTTATACAATAAGTTTTATTGATGTTTTGTCAATACAATCAAGTACTGTAGTTTTAGTTCTGAAGAGAAGGCCAGTTTCTGATCACAAAAAGAGTGCATTTTAAACCAACTTTTACTATGACAGACAGTGCATGTAATAAGTATTTACAAAACTAAAAACTTCTATATACTAGGTTAGAAATGAAGATACTAGAGGCAAATTTAAAAAAAATAGTAAGAATTTGTATATAAAAATGCACATTGTAATGCAGTTTTCATAATTAAAAATAGACATACTTCATCCAACCCAACCTTTTTTACTATTGTGATTGAAACCAAAATCCCATGCGCTCACACACACGACAGAAAATAACCCTTTCTGCTGGCGAATATCACGTACTCAGTACTCCAGAAAAAAAATTCTTCCTGACAGTGTCCAGTTTAGTGAACAGCCTCCCTCATCCTGTGCATCGTTTTTCTAGCCTAGCTCTATGTGCGTGTAATATCTTTGCCTTTCAATTACTGTGTAAATGTAACAGGTTATATAGCTGCGGAAGGTTGATTATGGTTTATGCTCTGCACATGAAGGGAAAGTGAGATTGCGAAACAGTATCTACAGCACTGAACGAGTTAACGTCTCGGTGTGGTTATAGTGAGTATTTTTGTCATTGCTTTTTGCCAGCTAGAACAAGAAGTTTTGAGTAAAACAAAACAGAACCAAAAAAAAAAAAAAAAAAGATGGAATGTAGGTTAGAACACAGTATAAATAAGTTGCTTTGCTGAGTAACAGGAGGGAGCTTCCACCCCAGCGCGTGGCTGGGGGACGAGAAGCTCCTGGCCCTGCTGCAGGTAGTGTGCACGCCCGCGCGGTGGGAGCCAGACCCCGCTGCTGGCACCAGCTCGAGTTCCTTGCCGTTCTCCACAGGAAAGACGCTTCAATAAAGGAGACGCAGGCCCTATCCTAGCACCCTCCCCTCCCAAGCCTGGGCTTGAAGAAAACATCTGAGCTTCCACTTTTAATTTTAGGGACTTTTTTCGTATGGCTCCTATTCCCGTTGGGAAGTAACCTGTTACAATCAAAACCCAGGTGGTCCTGACACCTCCCTGCCTTTAGGAGTTACAAACGTCCAGTGGGATCAGATGCTGGGGCAGCCTTTCAGCTTGAGAAGGTTTAATCTTTCTATGAAACTTCCAGCTTTCTGGGGAGAAAATCCCGGGGAGGGGGACATGCCAGCCCCAGCAGGGCAGCAGCTGAAGCGCTGGCCTTTCAACTGTAAGTTTCCTTTTTGTGTATCTTAATTTCAGGGATAGGTGTGTTTTTAAAAGGAAGCCCTGGATGGCAAGAGGCAGAAACACAGGACAGACTTAAGGAGAAAAACAGAGAAAAAGAAAAGTTGTTTTAAGTATCTTGTACAGTCCGTCTGGAGAACAATCCCAAGTCCCATTCTTGCTACATTTCTTTGGCCATTGAACAGGCTTTAGGAAAATTCAAGGGTAATAGTTGCTCAGCTGGTGACCAAATTGTTGCTGTTTTCTCAGGGATGTGCCTTTGCAGAGGGACACGCAGTGTAACGCATGCGGATTAACTTCAGCAGCGTGCTACTTGCCTGGGATGAGGAGAATCGTTTTACTGTAAGTGCAAGTGACAATGACTATTCTACCATGAGAAAATCTGCAAAGCAACAGGGTTCAGTTGCTCCCTTTACCAAAGGACAGAGCAGCCAAGTGGTCAGTATCCGTGCATCCCTTTCCCAGAACCTTGTAGCTCATATTCAGGTTGGTAACATTTCAAGCATTAGTGAGACAAAGTGGTAACAACAGACAAACATGATTGGTTGGCTTTTTTTTTTTTTTTTAACCTAAGTCACAGATCGGCACCTGGAATGATGCACTGTTACAGGTACATATTGCACTAGACTTGTAAATTAACATTGTTAAGTAGATAATAGCACCGTTGTAAAATGACTGAATGGAATGTTAGAACAAACACTATTTTTTCTTAATTAAAAGATCCCCAGAGAAAGGGGGGATACCAATGCAAAAGTTTACACATCCCGAAATAGTGAGACAGTAAAAGCAAGTTGTCTATAAGTGGCACTTCGGAGAAAGCACCCCTAAACCTTCTGTCAAGCCAGGCTAGAAGCACCGTAAGCCAGGCTTGCAGTGCCATCCTTGGGTTGTCAACAAATAAGATGCTCACAAGGCCAAGCAAGTCTTTGGGCTGCAGGGAAATGGACAGGACAGAAGTAGCCCTTGGACTTGCTGGTAGCTGAATTCACTCGAGAGAGGATCGTTGTTCATCCCAGGGGTCCCAGCTTCCCGCAGCGGCTTTGGAACAGGTTGTCTGTCATCCTCCCAGATACTGATGGCTGGATGTTTTTATTCCTAAAGGTGCTGGGTGAGGGAGGGTTAAAAATAATATTTACTTCTTGTAAGAAGGTGCTTATGCAAAGTGTTCCACTTTGTAGGATTGTAAATCCAACCATACTGAATCCGTAGTGAATCGGAGAGACTCCGCCTCAAAGTACAGTCTGAAAAAGTAGGCATCCGTGAGACTGGAACTTGGGCATCTGATGGTTTGGGAAGGGAATTTCTCAATCCATCATGGATCTCCGCTGCTGTACAGGCTTGTGATAAGTGCCTGGGACCCCTGCGTTGGTTAGCAAATACACCATCCACTACAACAGCTGTATTTATTTAACTAGTACTCAAAACGGGAAACAAGGGCACTTGATTACAGACCAGAAGGGGTCTGGCCTTCCAGAGGGGACCCTCCCTGGATCACAGAGCGGTTTACTGCAGAGCCAGATCCTTGCCATCCCAACTGCGTTCCTGTGTTTGATGTAACAGTCAGTAGGGTAAAATTTATTCCAAATATGCTTTGCTGAGGAAGTCACTCCCCTCCCTCCCTTCTCCCTCCCCCAAAAAAGATTGATACGTGTCTCCTTTCCAATTACCCTCTTGACTCATGGATCAAACAGCTTGAAGCAAGGTCCCACGACAACGGCTTGCGCGTTCTTCCCAGTGATTTTTCTTTTTTGTATTAATTTTAAAAAACTTTTTTATCAAAAAAAAAAAAAAAAGACAGTTTATGGCTAAAGTGGGTGAAAAGGAAACATGCCCAGCAGCCGTTATGTGGGGCAAAGCAGGAACCCAGAGAAGGAGGAGTGGATGTATTCCGTGGAGTACAACCCGTTGGCCTGGTCCGAGGGCATTTGTACCCAGACTTGGTCATTCTCCTTGAGTTCAAGCACGGCACTGCCCGAGGCCTGGTCCAGGTAGCCCTTTTTGTACTCGTCGTAGGTGTAGGTGGCAGGCACGTTGTTCTTATAAAGCGCCACCCAAACGTTAGTCCCTTTGACGTGCACGTGGTAGGCAAAGTAGTAGATGCCGGATACGGGGCAGGTGAATATCCCGGTGACTGGGTTGTAGCCGTTGTGCCCATTATACAAAGTCCGGTCAAACTTGACTGGCATGCCCGAGGCTGGGAAGGGGGAGGTGAGGATGGCGGTGAAGGCTGGCGCGATCCGGGCAGAGAGCTCTCCTCGGCCGTACTGCGGCTTCCCTGCCTTGCCGTTCCCCAGCACGGCCCCCTCCACACCTCCGTCCGGCAGGTGCAGCCCCGCGATGCCCGTCTCGTCGAACACCCCGGGCGCTCCCGGCGGACCGGGTGGCCCTGGCGGCCCTGGTGGCCCGTTCATCCCCGGCGTTCCTGGCATTCCTGGTGGGCCGATGGGTCCGGCCATGCCAGGCTCGCCAGCCTTCCCCTCACCAGGAACCCCTGGGAGCCCAGGCTCTCCTTTCAGCCCTGGTAACCCCTGAGGCCCCATGGGACCCGCGGGTCCTTGCAAGCCCGGGATGCCCGAGGGGCCCCTCAGCCCCGGCTGCCCTGGGATCCCACCGTCCCCTTTCGGCCCAGGCCCCCCCGTTAACCCCGGCACCCCCGGGAGGCCAATGAACCCTGGTTCTCCTTTGGGGCCTGTTGGGCCGGGGGGTCCCAGTGACCCAGGCAGGCCCCTTTCTCCCGGCACCCCCGGCTTCCCTGCGAAGCCATTGGGGCCCTGGTCGCCACGCATCCCTGGCATCCCGGGGGGGCCACTCGGCCCCACGTCCCCTTTGGAGCCGGGCAGCCCGTGCTTGCCCGGCAGGCCCATGGACCCCGGCGGGCCTGGTGGCCCGATGATGCCAGCAGGGCCCGGCTCGCCCGGCTCACCATCAATGCCAGGCTCCCCCTTGTCACCGATGGCTCCCGGCACCCCCGGCTGCCCGCGGTCCCCTTTAAGGCCGGGCAAGCCCGGCTTCCCGTAGCCCGTCGGGCCTGGCAGGCCAGGGAGGCCGCGGATCCCGGGCTCCCCTTTTGGTCCCATGGGGCCCTGTATCCCTGGCACCCCCCGCAGCGCCTGGCACCCCCGATCCCGTCGAGGCCGGGGGGGCCCGCGGGGCCCCATGGGGCCAGGCTCCCCGTTGACACCAGGCCCACCCGGAGGGCCCATGTCACCCTTCTCCCCCGGCGCACCCGGCAGGCCATCGAGGCCGGGTTTTCCAACGCCGACGGGCCCTGGGGGCCCTGCGGGGCCGGGAGGGCCCCCGTTCCCTCGGGGCCCCGGTAACCCTGGCTTCCCCACGCCATTTTCACCCTTCATCCCTCGCTCCCCGCGGGGACCTGGCTCTCCCTTTGGGCCAGGCTCGCCACGAAAGCCGGGCAGGCCAGGGCCACCCTGGGGGCCCGGCTTCCCGTTGACGGAGATGCCGGCTGGCCCCGGCAGCCCCGGGGGGCCAGGCAGTCCTCTCGGCCCTTGCTCTCCTCGCATGCCGGGCTCACCCTTGGCACCGGGCATCCCTTTCATACCCGCCTTGCCGGGGAGTCCTGGGATGCCGGGTTTCCCAATGCCAGAGAAGCCGGGGGGCCCAGCAGGCCCAGGCTGGCCGTGCATTCCTGGCTTCCCCGTGCCCGGCTTGCCCGGGTAGCCGGGGGGCCCTGGGGGTCCGCGTGGGCCAGGCTTCCCCGGTGGTCCTGGCTCCCCTTTGAGGTCCATCGGCAGTAGCGGCGGCATGTCTGTGGAGAGAGGAGACACGGAGCTTTACTGGGGCTGGTGGACGGAGGAGCGTGCCTGGTGTGTGATGCCCTCAGGGCGTTAAAGCCAGGGGCTTCGGCGCTGCTGGGGTCTCTGCTTGCAGGAGCGCCCTTCTCTAGACATGGTTTGATTTAAACATGGCCACGGTGGCTTTCTGGGCCACCGCATCAGCAGGAGTGTCTTGAGGCAAGACCTTGGCTGGAATCCAGGGTACTAATCCAAGCCTTACTCCATCCATCCCTCCAGAGAGGGTGTCAACAAGACCAGCAATTGCCATCGGCTCTGGCAGTGTTGTTTTGTGATGACCTGCTGTGAGGTTTTTTTAGGAGCTGGATTCAAACCTCCCACTGCCTCACTTCCCAGCGGCCTTGAAAGCACCGTGGGATTCAGTCGCTCCTGCCTGGGCTCAGCCGAGAGGATGGTGACGGAGCAAGCCAAGGCTGAGGATAATCCCCCCACCCCATCCTGCGAGTCCAGGGCCTCAGGAGACCTTTAATCCTTTTGGATTAAAAAGAAAACTCTTGGACATGTACTTGAGAGACTGAAGAGGTGATTCATGTATGGGTTAAGACATGCCCCCAGTGCTCACTGGCTCAGCTCCCGTGTCCAGCAAGGCAGGGAAAAAACTCAGCAAAAAGAAAAAAAGTGCTGAGGATGGAGGAAAAGCCAATAGCTGCAAGGGAAACGCAACCTCGGTTATGTCCAAATGAGTCAGCCCAGCTGGGAATAGGCCGTAAACCACTTGACATTTAAAGAATTTATAGAGGTCTTTTGCAAACGGATATAAGAAAGAAACTAATGGGCTGAGAGACTACAAAGCCGAGGAGAGCCAGATTACATGCCCACCGCAGCTCAGTACTTAAAGCACAGGCGTGAGCATAAATAACTCCTTGAGGCCGGCCCAGGCAGGGTGTTGCTTCCCACGTGACACCGGGAACGGGCGAGAAAGAATAAATCTGACAAACTCTTTTTTGGGAAGCTTGAAATGAAGGAAACACTTGGCAGTCGCACGTACATGGGACTGTGATGAAAAATGCAAAAGGCAGAGCAAAGGGCCTTGACATCCTGGGCAAATTTTAACTAAATCTGCCTGAGGTAGATCCTTCCAATTGGGAACAGATCTGCACAGGCAAGTTCCCGGCATGGGAATGAGTCCCGTCTGGGATGGGGGCAGAACAGAGGGCTGCGTGCCCCAGCATGGCACTGAGGAGGAGGTGGGGGGTCCGACCCCGAGGTCTGCCAGAGTGGCCCCCAGCCGGGGCATTCAGCGAGCTGAGCCGGGCCTTGGGAGCACGGACACCCAGAGCACCAGGATCCGCCAACACGGAGATTTTCTCAGTCAACGGGAAAAGATTAGCGGAGATTTGAGACACGTGAAAAGAATAACTGTGGCGGCAGCAGGCACCGTTCCCGGTGCATCGGAGGTGGCTCTACCTTTCCTAAGCACAGCAATTAGCCCAGGCCATTTCCAAACCTGGTGCCTGCTTGTTTTTCTTTTGGTAATGGAAACATTTTCAGAGCTTATCTATATATCAAAGCCTGGCCCGCAGCCTAGGCTGTAATAGAGGTCACTTGGCTGTCTTGATTACGGAAATACTTGTCTGTCATGACACTGCCACTAGATTTCTGCAAATCTGCTCCTCACCCCAGAAAATGGTGTGGGAAAGAAGGCAAGGGAGATGTGAAGTGTTGCACTGAAGTGGATTTCTGGGGTTTGAATTCTGGAAAAAATTTTCTCCAGAAAATTATTTCAATGTGTTTTCTGTCATCCCGCCCCCCCTTTTTTTTTTCTTCTTGCAATGGTTTGTAAAGAATTAGTTTTCTAGGTCATTTTGCATGGAATCAGAACAAGGATCTACAGCTGAGCCCAAGAAGGAAGGAAAAAGAAACACACTCTCACACAACGCAGTGAAGAGAAACGCCAGGCGAGAGCTGCCAACTTGCAGGCAGCCAAAAAAGCAGACGGGAAAACCAAACCGGGGACGTTAGCGGAGAGAAACTGGGACATGGCAGCCGCAGCGGTATCCGATTTCAAAAGCCCATGTCTTACCACAGACGCATGTCTCAGAGCTCTGCATTTCACAGCAGCAGCATGGGGTTATGTGTTCCCCTCGAAGCATGAACAAAAGCTGCCATGAATGCTAATGCAGAGAGCCAGCTGGGCCAGCTGGGGCAGCGGGAAGGGGAAGGAGCAGGCACAGCCCCTGCGAGCTCCTGCTTGGGCACCACAGAGCTTTTCACCTCCTGAGGAGCATGGACGCGTCCAGACAGATCCTGCAGCCACTCCGGAGCTGCCTTCGTCCCGGTAAGAACCCCTGCACGCCTGGAGGAGGGACCTGGCAGCGTGGACTGGCCAGCAAAGGAGTAATGCAGCAGGATGGGAAGTGGTTCCCAGCCACGAGCAGTCAGCAGCGGGTCTGGCCAGCGCGGCCGGATGACACCGCAGGAAGGAGAGGTTGGCTGCTCCATGGCAGGGCCACGCCGAGCTCCTCGTTCAGTGCTGCTGCCAAGCCCTGTCTCGTGAGAGTGAGTTTCACAGGCTCATAGGGACATTGCCTGGGACCAGTGTTCCTGCATCTGTCATCCCATCCCTCTGTTACTGCAGCTCTTGTTGCAGCGGGTGCCCTGAGCCGTGCGGGGAGGCTCAGCACAGCACAGCACCAAACCCAGCCACAGCCCTGACAGGTGGAGCTGCCGTGCAAGGGGATGGCGGTGAGATGGGAGCAGACTGCAGAGAGGAGCATGGAAGTGGCAAGGTTTCCGCGTTGGCAGGAGCTAAGGGAAAGGACCTCTTGGCCGCATGCATCAAGCAACAGCCCCACAGGGACTGCAGGATTGGGCCCCTTTAACAGCAGCAGGACCTGTGGGCCACTGGCTCTGGGGACACCGCGTAGCAGCAGCCCAGGCGCTGCCCAGCACCTGCCTGCTCCCACCTCCTGGGCAGCTCAGCCCTGAAGTCCTTGACTCTCCATGGAGCTTGCCATCGCCTGGGGAGGTGAAAAGTGCTCCTTTACCTTTGCAGCTGAGGCCACTGCCCCGAGGTGAACCCTCTGCGCGGTGGCTAGAGGGGGATATTCTGCTTGCCTGGCGTAAGCCCCTGCCCCGGGCATCACCTGTGCTGTATCGCTGCCCCGAGGTGGGGTACCACTGCCTTGGCTCCCCACGTGCATGGGGAAATGCCGAGCTCCCTGAGCCCTGGCCAGCACCCAGCAGCGGGTTTACCTGTCTGCGAGCTGCACAGACACGGTTTTAACCAAGCCAGAATAAAACCCAACTGTGCAAATACCTGCTGAAATGCTTTTAGTGTTTTAGCATTTCGCAGCATCTCCTGCCCAGAGCTGCCTCCGTGCTCCTGGGGAGCCTATTTTTGGGTCAGAAAAGGTGTCTGGTACCCTGAGGAAACCAGCCCTGCCTGTCACTGGATGGCACCCGCAAGCCTGCATTGCCCCCCGGGTCTGGCCTGGGCCCCCAGGTGGGGGTCACAGCTCAGGGGGGCCCACAGAGCTCCCCATCGGCTTGGGGGTAACCTGCTGGGGCACGGCACGGCCCTGCGCCATCGCGGCGAGTCAGCTGAGCTCCCTGAGCAGGGCAGAAGGCCAGCAGGGATTTTCCTTGCCAAATGAGAGGTTAAGCAGAGATGGGAGCTCGGTGGGATCCAGGAGGCACCAGCTTCCCCAGCAGCCTCCGTGCAGCCCCCTTGCCTGCATCTCCCTGCCCGTTTTCTCTTTCCCAGGGGTTTTAGGAGAGTAATGTCCAGGGGACTCCCGTGCTCTGTCCTGCCTCATTGTCCCCTCTAACCTGTGCCTGGTGTCACCTGCCAAAGCTCGCACCCAAATCACACCTCGCAAGCAGCCCGGGGTGCTCACTCCTCTCTCCGCTGCAGTTAGCAGGCAGCGCAAGCCGCTCCAGTGCATAGGAAGAAGAGGAAAAAAGAAGGAAAAGCAGCGGGGAGATATTTGAATCCAGTCCCACCAGCAGCTGAAACGTTCCTGCACTACGCTAGAAGGTTTTGTCTCTGGCTGGGATTCAGGGAGCAGCTTTACAACAGCTGGGAAGGGGGCAGGGAGGTGAGGGGGCTCAGAGCATGCTTCAGCTCCAGGTTTTGCTGTGTGTTTTCTGACATATGTGCTGAGCTGAACTCCTGATAAGCCATTCAGCCCAGCAGTAAATCAGCCACCGGCAGCCAAGCCTTCTCCAGTTTCTCCTCGCAGAGCCAAGACTTCAGCTCCCCGGAGGGTCTGGGTCTGTGTGAACCCAAGTGGGGGGGCTCTGGCAGCTCTTCCCAAGGGCCAAGCACTGACCTGGTGGGTGCGGGCACCGGAGCCCCAGCACTGCCCCATCCCGCCGGCTGGCCCCGGAGAGCGCGTGGGGAACTGCTGTGTTTGGCATGCAGGAAAAGGCTCGGACCTTCCCCTCCATCTCGTCCTGAGCCGAAGGTACCGTGCTGCTGCCCGGGGTGCAGCGGGGGTTGTGGGCACCTCGGGCAGGTGCTGGGGGCTCGCTGGGCAGAGGGATGCCCCGATGAGCCGAGACGTGCCAGAGAAACTCAATCCCACTCAACACGTGTGGTGTTTGCAAAGACCCCAAGTTCCTGAGCAGTTCCCCAGGGGGTGTGCAATTAACACATGCTAATGATCCTCCTGCTGTGGGGCACAGTGGACCCACCTGTGCCTTCTAACCTCTGGCACCCCTGGCCAGGGCTGGGTATAAAATGAGCCCTGGGCTGGCCCACGGGAGTCCAGCGAGGGCAGGGGGCTCCGGGCTGGAAGAGGCGCGGGAGGCTCGGCTGCGCGGCACGGTGACCTCGGTGCCTCTGCCCCTCTCTGCTGGCACACGTGCCTCGGCGGGGAGCGATTTAACACGTGTGGAGTTCCTGGTCACTGCTGTCTGAGGAGGAAATGTCTCTGCCCTGCTCTTCCCTCGCTAGGCTGGCTCTCGGCTCCGGCCCTGGCTCTCTTTTCTTTCCCAGCTGGTGCAAAACACAGCCAGGGAAAACGGAATAGGTGGAGGAGTGGAAAAAGCCTTGCTGGGACGGCTCATGTTTAACAGCAGTGAGAGGGAGAGAGGGCGAGTGCCAGGACTCCCGTCCCTGAGCTGTGCCCCAAAGCTACCGGCAAGGACGCGGGACGGGGGCAGAAGGCGTGTGGGTCCCCTCTGAGCGCCGGCTCCCAGGCGGAGGGACCCCGGGGTGCTCACCCAGCCCGAGAGGCTCTGCTGAGCCTCTGTGCCCATCCTTGTCCTTCTGCACGGGGTTAAGGAGACCTGAATGGCCCCTCTGTGCTTGGCCAAAGATGCCTTGGACAGCAGCACCCTCAGCCATGCCATGCTGCTCCCCGGGGGCACCGGCCCCAGGGGTGAGGGGACGACGAGTGCCTGGTGGCTGCTGGATGCTACGGCCCCATCCTGCTGGGCCAGCAGGTGTCCCAGGCAGCTGTGGC
Source organism: Falco naumanni (assembly GCF_017639655.2). Classification (NCBI taxonomy): domain Eukaryota; kingdom Metazoa; phylum Chordata; class Aves; order Falconiformes; family Falconidae; genus Falco; species Falco naumanni. The sequence goes on along the minus strand of NC_054056.1, from coordinate 3,564,184 downwards.
CCCATGTCCTCCCCGCTGTCCCGCAGAGCGCATCCCTTACCCAGGTACTGCCCTTTGCCTTCACGGAAGGGGGGGTCCCAGGGGTCCCTTCACCATGGGCTGCATGTACTTCACTTGGGCATAGCCCGCCACGCCGCCTCCCGCTGCCGAGCGAAGGCCGACCACCATCACCACGACCAGCAGCAGCGTCACAGCGTCCGACAGCATCCTGCTCCCCACTGCTCCTGCAGACAAAGCAACAGTGAGAGCGGGCACCTGCAGCCCTGTTCGCACCCTCTGTCACCCAAGGATCAGCTGGGAACCTGGGAAGGATCCTGGCCGGAGCAGGACTGCCTTGAAATTGCCTTTTTCTGGACCACACGTGCCCTGAACGCGTTACCCTTCCCAACATGTGCCAGCTGGGAGATGCACAATAAACACACGGTTTATGAGCAATAACTAACGACGAGCACCCAGCAGAGCCTTTCAGAGCCTGCCCCGGTACCTGTTTGCCTGGGGTTATTTCCGTATCAGGCTTGTCTTACATCTTTTTAACGTATAGAAGAGGAGGGGAAAAAAAGGCAGGGTGAAACCCACAGCCCACGGAGCCCTGCATTGCTGTCACATCTCCCAAGCGAGCAGGGTCTCCTCTAACAAAAGCCACCTCTGCTCTGGCTGTGGCTCCCGTGGGCTGCCGCTGCCTGTCCCGGGAGCAGCTGGGTGGGTGCCACATCTCCCAAACGGGTGCTGCGTCTCCCAGTGGGTGCTGGACCAAACCCACAGTGTTGCAGCCTGAGACTCGCTGCATTTGTGGCTCAACTGCAGCACTTCGGGAGCTCGCTTGGAGGGTGAGGGTTCGAGCCCTCAACTGGGAAAGCCCAGGGGAGGGTTGCGGCACTTGGGAGCAGCAGCTTCTGCCTCAAGTGCCTGTTTATTTAAAATAAACATTCTCTATAAATACACCTTTCCTCTAGCAACTTTTTTCTCTGCCAGCTCCATGCGCGGAGCTGCAAACAGATTGATTTGCAAAGAACATTTATTTTCGCAAGCTTAAACAACACGTGATGCCAAAGAGCTTTGCTGGTTTTCCTCCTTCTTGCAATAATTGACCCGTGGTGGTTATTAATGAGAATTAAGCTCTCTGCCTCTCCTGCCGGGGAGCAGGGGCAGGGCTGCTACGCGCTGGGATTTGATTGGAATTTCCTGAATCACTTTTGCTGAAGCAGCATTGAAGAAAAAAAAAAAAAAAAAAAAAAGCCTGGAGAAAAAAACACACCCCCAAACCCCCCTAAATTAAAACGAAATTAAAGCAAAGGGTGGGGGGAGCCCTGGCGGGGGATTGTTCCTGATGCTACAAGTGCTTGGCAGGTCTCCAGTGATGAGGCAGCCTTGACCGCTGCTCTCCTGCCCGGTAAAAGCCCATGGAACAGGGTCCCTTGTGCTCCCTGCGCAGTGCCCGGGGCTGGAGGGGACAGGGACAGCTCTGCCACTGCTGGCACAGTGGAGCCCGGCCCCTGCGGGGATGCAGGTGGCCGTGGCAGATGCTGGGAGAGGAGCTCTGCTCTGCCCATCCTGCCGGAGCCAGCGCGACTGGTGCTGTGCCATACCCACCGCAGCACCCGCGGGGTGGGGGTCACGGCCAGGCTCCAGCCCTGCTGTGGCTTGGGTGGGCACAGCCAGGGACACGCGTGACAGCCACCACCAGCCTCCTTGGCGGCACGGAGAGGGCCTTGCCGGCGTTATTGTTTTTCTGTCTTCGGGGTCGAGAAGAGGAACGCTTATTTTTATGAAGCATTATTTTACAAGGATTTGTTTAAGGGAAAAAGAATCCCATTTTAAGGGATTGCAGCTGTAAAAATACAGTTTCTGCTAAATAAAAGAGGAGAACAAACCCCTGAATCAGCTATTTATTTGTTTTCCTTACCTGGTATGACCCCTGTGCCTCCACCTCTAACACCCTCCCTTCCCTGCTCTCTCTTCTCCCACCTGGGCTTTATTCACCCCTGCTCCTCCCCTCCACGGGGGTCCTCCCAGGATGCTGAAACGAGCCCCCGCTAGGGAAGCAGCACCCTGGGGTGGCCCAGCCCCTCGCTGCTGGGTGCCACGGCGCGCTCGCCAATGTCCCCCTGTCCTTCTGCGAGACCTCAGCCCTTGGAGAGACACAGGACTGGGGGAAACCGGAGCCGGGGGGAAGGGAAAGGGAGGACAAGGTGATCCAGCTGCTTTGGCTCCGACCGTGGGTTTGCAGCGCGCCAGACGCGAAACCAAGTCCCGCTGCTCCGCGCCGAGGTGGCCGTCTGCAACCCGGCGTCTCCAGACACAGGCTTAGCTCCTGCACGTTCTCCCTTGGTCCAGACGGATCATTCCACCTGCCCCCGCTCTCCCAAGGGGCTGTGGGAGCAACGGGGGGGGGGGCCTGGCCTGACACCTCCAGGCACGTGTCTCTGTCCCTCAAGGAAAAGGGGTCTCTGGTGCGTTGCCATCCCCCACGGCAGTGCCCGGCACCGGGGCAGGAGGCCTCCCATTACCCGGGCTCTCCAGGCGGTGATTTAATAAGAATAAAATGGAAACATCTGGAGTCTCACATGATGGATAAAGTGTGCACGACGTGTCTGTGAAGAGGCTCTTTCATGCCTGAAATCTCCTGCGTTATGAAATGATAATTAATCACCACGAGCAGCCGTGCAACATTCTCGTCTCCCAGGGCAGGTTGCAAACGTCGGCTGGTTCATGGTGCAGATGGGGTCACTGTGCCCCTGATGGCTTCGCCCAGGTTTCGGTGCCACTCCAGTACAGCCAGCAGAAATCCCAGGAGGAGCCACTTTTTTCCCTCCTGGAGCAGGGGAGATGCTTTGGGGGCTCTGGAGCGCAGCCCCTCGCAGCCCCAGCGCTGCAGGACAGGGCTCACCATGCTCTGCTGCCGGGGCACCATGGCCAACCACGCTGCCACCCTTTGGAGACGGCACCAGCCCCCCTGGCACGGTCCAGTAGTTCAACCACAACTGCTCCTGGCGGAAAAGCCAAGCCCAGCAGGAGCAGCTAAGCCAGGAGAGTTCACGCAGGGGGAGCGCACCAGGGGTCCAGCAACGCGGTGCTGCTCCCCCAGGGATGCTGGAACAGGGATGGGGCTCGGCTGCTTGGCTCCAGGGGGAGTGGGGGCCCGACCCAGCTACAGCTGGTGCGGCGGCGCGGCACGGAGACCCCTGGCATGGCTTCAGAGCGCGCCGCCGCCGTGCTAACTGTGCAAGTGTCTGCTCCCCTGGCAGTCGGTGAGTAGACGTGTTAAAAACCCCTGGCACGCAATGAAAGCTCCAGGAAAAGGAAAAAAAAAATCTCACACTTAAAGCATGAGAAAGGAGACAAGAAATGTCACCTTGTTCTCGCAGGAGCGCGGGGGCTCAGGCAGCTGGAGCTTGTGCCACCCCCAGCACTCCAGAAACACTCTGTGGCTTGTGCTACTCAGCCCGGCGCGCTCCCGGCACGCTGCCCCTGGCCCTTCCCAGTGGAAGGGGGCTGCTGCCGCCCCCCCGTCCCCCTCTCCCTGCAGCATCCATGTCAACGCTCCCAGACACCCACAGACCCAGGGGACTTTCCTGCGAGCAACACGGCCGCGCGCTTCCCCGTGCACACAACCAGGGGCTTGTTCGCTGCAGCTGATTTATGGCTCCTGTTATTTAAATATTAATTATGGGCCTGGCAGGCAGGCACCGCGCCTGCGCCCTTCAAGGCTAATTATTTTTTAAGTCAATATATGTGATCCACAGGGGATCTGCGATTGCAATTGAAGGTCAGTAAAATGGAGAACTTGTTTAAACCTGGCAGTAAAAGCATGATCTGCGCGGGGCACGGCGCGCCGCTCGCTGGCCCTGGCCCTGCATCAAACCCAGCGCCACGCCAGCCCCCATGGAGGGTTGCTGGGGCACAGGGATGAGCCAGGATGGGACCTTTGGTGCGTTTCAACCATGAGCCCAGGCTCACTGGTGTGGCCCCGTCCCTGTCCTGATCCCCATGCCGAGCATGGGGGCACAGGCACCACTTCTGCAAATTGTGGCAGGAGCTCACCCCGGGCTGCTGGTGAGTGGTGGGGAGCACCTCACGCACTCCCCCGGCGCGGGTGGACACTGCGAAGAGAAAGCACCGAGAAAGCAGCCGGCGTGTGTGGGTGGGCTGGAGCAGCGCGGGTTTGGACGCCGCCATGTCCCATTGAGCCACTCCATCCTCCGGTCATTTACAATAAAAAATAAAGCAGGGAGGTTTTCCAAACCCAACACGGGGCTGGACTGACTCCAGCGGGAGGTGGATGATTTGGTTTGCACTACACATGCTTTAAAAATAATAATAAAATGAGTCAAAAACAAAAAGTGAGCTATTGAAACAGAGAGCGAGCACGTTGTTTCCGTAGGCCGGGCTGCGAAAGCCAAAGGCATCAGGCAGCAGCTCGGCAGAGCAGCGCCGGGGCGCGGGGAGAGGCTTGGCACAAGCTGGTCCTTAAATGCATGAACCTGATCCGATCCAAAAGCTGCTGTACGCGCCGCACAGACCCGGAGCCTCGCCCACCCGTCAGCCCAGGGAACAAGAAAACATTTTCCTTGACGCAAAAAAAAAACACCCACCCCACCCCATCTGCAGCAGCCTCCTGCCACCCCTGCAGCACCCGCGCCTGGCCCTGGCGCAGAGCAGGCTGGGCATGGCACAGAATAGCACGGCATGGCATGGCACGGCACAGCATCCCATGGCATGCCACGGCACAGCATGGCACAGCATGGCACAGCACGGCACGGCACGGCATGGCACAGCACCACACAGCATGGCATGGCACGGCACGGCACAGAACGGCACAGAACGGCACTGCACAGCCCCGTGGTGCCTCCAGCGCAGCTTGCAGTGGGTGGTGGCTGTGTCCATCCATACTGCTCGGGTCCAGGCAGGGGTTGCAGCCAAATTATCTCCGATGTGGGGGGGGCTCCGTGCTAATTAACTCCTGCGGCGTTTGCAACTACTGCGGAGGCGGTCAGGGCGGAGGGCTGAAGGAGAGGCCACGGGCTGAGCTGCTCTGGGTAGCCACCAGCCCGCTGGCATGTGTGAAACTCGGGGCACCCGTGGCCGTGCCAGGGCGCAGGAGAGGAGCTGGCCCTGGGGGGCTGCTGCGGCAGGAGGAGCCCGGGGATGGGTGTAGGACACAAGGCAGACACACGCAACCTGGCTGGCAGGCAGCTGCTGGAAGAGCTCGCTGCAAACCCCAGCGGGGTGTTTCTCCCTGTCCTGACTCACCTCCTGACACGCCTGAGCCATCTGCCATATGCAGGACGTGCACCCTGCCCCACCGCGCTGGCCGGGCGATGCCCCGCGCTGCTGGCACTTGGGCCATAGCAGGGGCCTGTGTGGTGCACGCTGCCCACGCTGCACACTGCCCGTGGTGCACGGTACCTGTGGTGCACGCTGCCAGCAGTGCACACTGCCCGGTACACGCTGCCCACAGCGCACGCTGCCCAGCTGCCTGCGCTGCATGCTGACCAGTCCACGCTGCCCACGGTGCACGCTGCCCAGTGCACACTTCCTGGTGCACGCTGCCCACAGTGCACGCTGCCCAGTGCACACTGCCCGGTGCACGCTGCCCACAGCGCACGCTGCCCGGTGCACGCTGCCCGGTGCATGCTGCCCACAGTGCACGCTGCCCTGTGCACACTGCCCGGTGCACGCTGCCCGGTGCACGCTGCCCACAGTGCACGCTGCCCGGTGCACACTGCTGGGTACATGCTGCCCATGGTGCACATTACCCGGAGCCAAGGAGCACGGGGTCTGGCGGTGGTGCTGACAACAGGGTCGGTGCTGCCACTTGATCCTGAAGCCGCTGGGTCAGGGATCAGCTAAGGCGGATTAATGACCCTCCACGTGTGTGTGCCGGGAGCACAGCAAGGCGTGAGCCTGCCGCAGGTCATAGCTCAGGGCTTAATCCCTCACCTCCAGCTGTCAAAACTCCTCCGCTGAGCGTGGGAGACCCGGCTGATCACTGCCGACGTGCCTGGCCACGGCTGGAGCCGAGAGTGCCCGTGGGGATGAAGCCATCCCTCGGGAGTGGGGAATGGTGGGCACCATGGCATTTGGAGACCTAGACAGAGACCTCTGGGTCCGTGCTGGCTTGGACCTGGCTCCGGGTGGAAAATCCTGGCTCGAAGCCACAGAAATGCCGGGTTCTGCCTGGGGCATGAGGCTCGGCCCAGCTCACCGCATCCCTGGGGTGCCGTGGTCCCTTTGCCAAAATACAGCCGGGATATTCCCCCGGACACACATGGAGGCGAGTGAGACCCAAGGGACGTGTCCCCCCACTCGCCCTGGCCCTGACCGAGGGTTTCTGCGCCCCAAACTCCCCAGTGCTGTCCTCCCCCCCACCCCACCCCGCCAGCCCCAGCTCCACCGAAATACCAGACTGTGCACAGCATTAATAGCAGGGTTGCCTGCCAGGTGCATAGTTTGACCAGTCGGATCACACATGCCAAACCACAGGTATTTTATGAGACGTTTCCTGTTATGAAGACATTTTTGTGGGGATTCATTTTTTTCTTCCCTTCTTCTTCCCCTCTCCTCCTCCTCCCAGCGGGATGGTGGCCTGCCCAGGGGGCAGCAGTGATGCCATCCCTGATGGCCAAAAGGCGAGCAGAGCAAGAGCCAAGTGCCGTAGCTGGGGCATGCAGCAAGGATGGTGGTGCCGGAGGGTCCCATCCCCTTTGCTGCCCCGGCTGCCGCTGGGCAGGGTCTGGAGCCCCTCTCGTGGGGCTGCGCAGGGTCTGTGCAGGCCAGCAGCGGGGGGCCATGCCGCGCGGGGTCCCAATGGCTGCGTGAGCCCCGGCTCATGCCGGTACCTGAGCACAGCTTCTTGTGCCTGGATCCTGGTGCGGGATGTGGACCATCTGCACAGATGCCCCGGGGAGGGACATGGGCTGTGAGCCCCAGCGAGCTGCAGCAGCTTGGGGGCATCGCTCCGAGGGGCGCACACCGGCACAGCCAGCCAAAGCCCCCCTGCTCCGGGGACACATCGCTCTGGTGGGAAGCAGTCGGTGTCTACCCCGGGTCTGTGGGTCAGACGCCACTTTGCCCTCACCGCTCCTGCGCACGGGTTCTCGTGTTTTCTAATGCAACGGGTATTTTGCAAAGAAATCTGCTAAGCCTGGAGGGACCCGCAGAGAGCGATTCCCATTGCAGGGAATTTGCAGGCAAGTGGCCATCAACCGCAGACATTTAAACTTCCAGCCTCGTGCTGGGGTCATTGGCTTTACTATAACGAGCTGCAGTCCGGCCCTAAGCCTTTTGGGGCAGGGGTGCTCGGAGTGGCCAGGGCAGCTTGCTCGGGGGGCTGCTGCCCCCACCGTGGGCCGGGATGTGTGGGGCAGGGATGCCCCAGAGACCTCCCGTGTCCCCATCCACACAGTCCCTGCCGAGAGCCGGGGTGGTGCTGCCGGAGCCCACTGCGCCTGCATGAGCGTTGCGAGGGATGCAGCTCCTGCGCCTGAGCGAATGCAGCAACGCTGCCGCTGCCCAGCCCCGCAGCACCTGCGTGGGGGGATGCGGGCGATGGAGGAGCAGCGGGAGCCCGTGACAGCACTAGGGGAGCCGGTGCCGTGCGGAGCCGCTGGTGAGGGCAGGAGCCCTACGGTGCCTTCAGAGCTCACTTGGGAGGACCTTGCCCTAAGCTGGACATCTCTGCCTGGCTCTCCAAGGCCTCACCGCAAGCACAGCAGCATTTTCAGCCACTTCCTCAGCACCTAATGATCCATCACTGGGATGAAATTTAGGACAGGCGATGAAGGTGACAAGAAATGCCCAAGCTGCTGAGAGCAAAGAGGAGAGGCCAGGTCTGAACGGACCTTCATTCCTCAGTGGATTAGGTTTTAAGCAGCGAGCAGCTGCTCTGCTCGACCATGTCCAGGAGCTTCTCCTGCCCCAGACCCCATCGCCGCCATCCCAGCCCCTCCGTTCATCAGCCCCGACACCCGGCTCTCCTCTTGCCACCTTCAAGGATCCCCATGGTGGCTCCAGTTGCAACAAGGACCCTCAACGGCGGCAGCTGCCCTCCCGCAGGACAGACACGCTCCATCCATCGCGGCCTCGCACCACGCTGGAAACAGGCTCTGGAGCAGCGGGAGCACACAGGGACAGCAGCTCCCGAGCTGCTCTCGGAGAACTGGTGCCACTGGTCGGCACCTCGCTCCCTGGCACAGCGTTACCACCATGGCGTCCCCCACGCTGGTGTTTTCCTGGGCTGAGCACCTCACCAGCACCGCCCTCCGCTGCTCTCCCAGCTGCCCAGACATGACGGCAAATTTGTGAGCTGCCGAGAGAACTTCTTCTGCGTGAAACACCAAGGAACATAACCCCAGCCTCTGCCCGCCGGCGAGCCCGGCTGCCCGCGATGGGAAGCTGCCTTGCAATGTTTATCCTAACAGTCATTTTATTTTAATGTCAGGGGTTGAAATCCTGTCTCTGGGTTTTGCTGAGGCCTTTGATCTCCGTTTCTTCTCCTCTTCCAGTTTTTTAGCAACACCCCCAGGTGAGCCTGCGTGCTCCTGGCTGATCCCGCGCTGCCTGCATCCCGCCTGGCTGGGCAGCCCCTGCTCCGGCAGCTGCGCGCGCTGCTGTGCACCATCGCCCTGCACGTCCTGCAAACCCCTCTGCTGTAACACGCCGGGGAAAACAGCTTCACCCCCAAAGCAGCATTTCCTTCGGTGTGAGCATTTAGGGGGTGACCCCAGAGCCTGGCTCTCAGCCCCCAACAGGGCAAGACCCCAATGGGGGCACCCCCAGCTGCACCAGCCTCCCCCATCCACTGCAAATTCTCCTGGCATGACCATTCCTCGGCTGTCACCGCTCCCCGTCCCGGCGGGTCGGTCACAGCCCTTGGGACCACATTAGCCACGTGCCTCTGCCCAGTGGTGTTGGCTGCAGGTGATGGGGACCTGCCCCAGAGTGGTGCTGGGGGCCAGGCAGGTGCTGTGCTGCCGGTGGGGTCCGGGCACGGGGTCCCCCCACCGCCGTGTCACTGAGCCGGCCGCTGCACCGCTTCTGGGGTTAGCAGGGGGAAAATATTGTTTATGCTTCTCTAATATCTGCCTTCTGTTTTGCATTTGCCATTGCTTCAAAGATAGGGAGCCGCCTCTGCCAAGATTCCTGAGGAGATATCCTCAGCAATGCCGACCACACTCCCCACCGCACTCAAAGAAAACAAATGTCAGGCCAAGGATTGATATGAAATAGTTTAAAAATGAGAAAAAGCTGCCTTAGAGCTAGGTTTACATTAAAATAAATTTCAGGAGCGGGAGCCTGGGCTGCGTCCCTCGCCGGCAGGCGGGCGGCGGGGGGCGCGGGGGGATAGGGTTACCTGCCGGGGCTGTGCCGCAGCCCTGCCCGCACCACCGCTGCCCTCGCCTCGGTGGCACGTGGCACGTGGCCCAGCACCGGCTGCTCCCTGCCCGCGCCCTGGGGGCTGCCCGGGGTGAGAAGCTGCCCCCCAGGGACAGCGGGGCAGCAGGGGGTCCCAGGCCCCAGTTCTGCCCCCTGGCACCCCTCCGGGCAGCACGGGCACAGTGACCCTCCCTCCCCCATTTGCTCAGCAAACCCCCCCGGGGTGGTCGCTCCCCTCCAAGCCACCCCCACCCCTGGCTGGGACGCACAGAGCATCCCGCCGGGGACCGGTACCTGCGGGGTGTTGGGGTGGGCAGCGGCAGAGCCCAGCGAGCTGCGGGGCGGCGGGGAGGAGGAGTGGGGGCTGCACCCCTCCAGCTGCGGGGCCCCTCGCCGTGCCCGGGGGGGGTGACTGACAAGCCCAGCCCTGGGTCGGGGCAGTCAGGGGGTTAAAGCACGTGGCTTTGCTGTGCTCACAATTAGCTCAGTGAAGAAAATGAATGGCGGCTTCTCTCTGGATGGTGGAGGCTCCTGGCAGGACCCTCGTCCCCCACTGCCCCACAGCCAGAACCCTCCCATCCTGCTGCCCTGAGCACCCCATCCTTGTCCCCATCCTTGTCCCCATCCCTGTTCCTGCCCTCACCCCCATTCCCTGCTGCCCCCAGGGCCGTGCACCGGAGCTTTTCTGGCACAGCAGCAGCACCAGAGCTGCTCACACATATTCACACCCCAGCGACGGGATGGAGCACACGCTTTTCAGGCAGCATTTTAGTTTATTTAATTTAATTTAATTTATGTGAGCTGATGCGAGATCCCAGCAAGCCTGAGGTGTTCACTGGAAACTCTGACAAGACGCTACCACAAACCACGCTCCCGCCGCCCGCCCGGCGCTGGCCCCGCTGCCGGCTTGGATTTCAGGTTTTCCTCCGCACGCTGTAATGCCCTGGATTTCAGGTTTTCCTCCGCACTCTGAACACCCGTTCCAGTTTGACCAGCACCACGGTGGGTGCCCAGCGAGGCTGCGCTCCCAGGGCTCCGCAGCACCGCAGGGCTCCGTGCACTGATCCCACTGTGGGCAGCCCCCGCGCTGCTCCCCAGCACGTGCCTTTCCGTTGGGACGGACACGGGTTGTGTAAAACCAGGCTGATTTTTTCCCAGAATATTGTTTGGAAAAAATTTGTCTGACACTGTCACAAGATGTTTCAACATCACTGAATCAGCTGCTTTGATTTTTTCAATTTGTTTTGTTGTTTTTTTTTTTTTTTAAGTTTCCACATTTCCTTTGTCTTGGAGCCGAAAGCCTCACAGGGAATTCCAGCAGCCCTGCTTTCCTGAGGATTACACCAAAACTCCCATTCCCCCAAACCCTGTGGCAAAGCGAGTCCCACGGGGCAGCTCTGCTCCCCTCCTCTCCCGGAGTTCCCGGGTCTTGCCCAGCTGGGTGCTGCATCCCAGGGGACACGAGGAGCTGTTCACCATCCCCACGTGCACCATCTCGATTTGTCAAGAGCTGTCAGCCTCAACTAACACCAGTGTGCCGCTACCTGAAGCCACAATCTTATTGCCAGGCGCCTAATTTCCAGTGCAATCGAGTATCTCATTTAATTTGCATTAACAGGTTCCAGATCCCCCTCACCTGCACCTGGCTGGACCCCTGCGCCCACAAACCAGGTTCATCTCCCACTGCTTCTGCTTCTCCTGACGCGGCACCATCCGGCACCACCGCCCTGCCCGAAGGCACACGGTGCCCTGCGGAGCAGCCGGACCCAGACCGCGCCAGGGCAGCCCAGAAGAAAATGGGATGGATTCCCTGTGCCCCAGACCATCCCAGGGGAAAACCAGCTTCTGGAGCCAGGTGGGTAGGACAGCCGGGACAGCGCTGGGAGCGAGGTGGCTGGGAAAGGCATGGAGGAGCCAGTGACCTTCCCGGGCTGGGGGGCACCATGGCCAGCCCTGCCTCGCCACCGGGCACAGAGCACTTTGCCTTGGCATCGACCCTTGGCCGAGCAAAACTGGGGACCCGGAGGTCAAGCACCAGTGGAAATCAGTGCAAAATATACAGAATATTACCTTAGTGGAACAATTATTTCTCTTAAAGACACCAGCCCTCGGACAGGCAGGCAGCTGGCAGCGCTCAGGGCTGTCCCTGTGTCCCTGCAGTCTCCCAGGGACACGTTTTGCTGGAGGATGGGACGGAGCCTGACGTGGCGACGGTGCAGGACCATGCTCCATCCCAGGAACACCGGGGTGCAAAACTGGAGACCAGCCCGGGGGGGCTGGGGAGGGCTGTGCTGTGGCCAGCCGAGCCGGGTGCTGAGCCGAGGCCAGGGGATGCACTTATTACAAAACCTTTTGTTTAGGCTTCAAGCTGGAAAAACATTCAGCTCCTCTTTTCCAGGCAGAGTTTTCCTCCGGGCTGTGTCATGTGGGAACCTCCCTCCATCCCTGCTCAGGACCCGCTCCCCAAAGAGGGGCTCATCCTGCCCAAGACCATGCGGGCCAACAGCTGCATGGCACTGAGGCCACTGAGGACCCCCCCCCTTCTACACAGGGGTACCCCCTTGTCTGGGCGCAGGTGCTGCAAGGCTGCTGTGGCACTCAGGAGGGGACTGGCACCCGTTCCTGCACCCAAGGGACCCCAATGCTGATCTTAATTTTCCCCCCATGCTGAGGAGCAGACCTGATATGGGGCACAGACCCAGACCTGGGGCGCAGACCAAGACCCAGACCCAGGAATCAGACCCAGACCCCAGGCGCAGACCCAGACCCAGGGAGCAGACCCAGACCCCAGGTGCAGACCCCCACCCCAGGCACAGACCCAGACCCGGGGAGCAGACCCAGACCCCAGGTGCAGACCCCTACCCCAGGCACAGACCCAGACCCCAGGCGCAGACCCAGACCCAGGGAGCAGACCCAGACCCCAGGTGCAGACCCCCACCCCAGGCACAGACCCAGACCCGGGGAGCAGACCCAGATCCCAGGTGCAGACCCCCACCCCAGGCACAGACCCAGACCCGGGGAGCAGACCCAGACCCCAGGTGCAGACCCCCACCCCAGGCACAGACCCAGACCCGGGGAGCAGACCCAGAACCCAGGTGCAGACCCCCACCCCAGGCACAGACCCAGACCCGGGGAGCAGACCCAGACCCCAGGTGCAGACCCCCACCCCAGGCACAGACCCAGACGCCAGGTGCAGACCCAGACCTGGGGAGCAGACCCAGACCCCTGGTGCGGACCCCTTACCCCAGGCACAGACTCAGACTCAGAGAGCAGACCCAGACCCGGGGAGCAGACCCCAACCCCAGGCACAGACCCAGACCCGGGGAGCAGACCCAGACCCCAGGTGCAGACCCCCACCCCAGGCACAGACCCAGACCCAGGGAGCAGACCCAGACCCCAGGTGCAGACCCCCACCCCAGGCACAGACCCAGACGCCAGGTGCAGACCCAGACCTGGGGAGCAGACCCAGACCCCTGGTGCGGACCCCTTACCCCAGGCACAGACTCAGACTCAGAGAGCAGACCCAGACCCGGGGAGCAGACCCCAACCCCAGGCACAGACCCAGACCCGGGGAGCAGATCCAGACCCCAGGCGCAGATCCAGACCCAGGGCTGGTGCTGGCACGTTGCTGCCTTCTAGGAAATGGCAGGCGCGTAGCAGCCCCGGCTGAGGCGAGTGCTGGGCATCTGCTGCGGGCACCGCGCTGCCGTACTCGCCTGGAATTTATGAGCCTTCACATGTGGCAATGAAACATGGCGAAAAAATTAAATCGACCTATTCATCCCATTTTTCTAGAGGATAATTATTAAAAAAATTCATGAAACAAAACCAGAAAAGAAATGCAAGAAACCCTTCAGCCTTCAACCTGGGAGCTATTGTGTGGGAACGGAGCGGAAAAAGGCTCTGCGGGCACCGGCCAGGCTGGGGCGGCACAGGGGGGGCAGCGGGCGATACCCCCCGATCCCTGCCCAGGGAGGGGTGACAGCCCCCCGGCAGGCTCACCGCAGGAAGGACAGCGTGTGCCCCAAAGCTCCCCAGCCTCACCGCTGCTATGGGAATAACAGGGATAAGCAGAGCCAGCCTGCAACGGCAGGGAAGTCCCGGAGAGACGGGGGGATCCGGAGGATCCCACCCCATCCCCAGCCGCCTGGCCAGGGCTCAGCCAGTCCCCGGCACGCCTACGGCGGCTGGGCTGCCAGGAGCCTTCCTGCACAAGCCCACGGACATTTTCCACCTCATTTACAGCAAGAGCATTAAAACGCTGTTTTCCGAAGGCACAGCACATTGAAATGCCAGGCCCTGGGTGGAATTTGGCGGGGGCCTGGTGGGAGGATGGCTCTGGCCACGGCTGGGTGCCGGGAACCCGCTGTCTGCGCTGGCCCTTGGCACGCAGCTGCTGGCCCCCAAGGGAGGCACCGGGGTCTGTGAGGCCACCGCTGCCTCCGTCCCTCCCAGCACGCTGCAGGCAGCGCTGAGCGGAGGCGGCCGGCGCGAGGAGCCCTGGATGGGGTCCTGCCCCTGCGCTTGGCTCCCGGCACCGTCTCCTGCCCACTGCCGGGCTCCTTTTGTCGGGATGTTACAGCTGCCCCTTCCCACGGCCCCCACGGGCTCTGCCAGGGTCAGACCATGGCCCCGGTGAGCCAGGCTTCCTCCGACGGCAAAAAGCAAATGCCACGCAAGGCCAACATCCCACAGCCTCTGCCCATCTCTGCCCGCAGCAGGCCAGCGCTGCAGCAAAAACACAGCGAAGCCGTAAGGCCAGAGCTCTCTTCCCAGCTCTCCTCCATCAACCAGCGCTGGCCAAGGGGCCGCTTCACGGCACCCCCTCCGTGTGGTGCGCCACACACACCGTGCCCCAGGGATGCTCTGCTCCCCTTGCAAGAACGCAGCATCCTGAACCCAGCCTCTGCAGCAAACCCATCCCCAAGCATGGCTAGCACCTGCTGCCCACCCCTGGGGCATCCCTCCTCGCTGGGGGACAGCCAGCTCTGGGGGACACGTCCCACTGGAGGCTGGTGGGAGCTGGGACACATCCTGGCCAGCCGGGGCAGCCTGTCCCGGTGCTTCAGGGGTGGCTGTTGTGAGCCTGGCTGGGGAGGGAGATGCAGGGGCTGTGGTGTGAGGACAGCCAGGATGGGAGCTGGGGAGTGGGGGGAGCCCTGCTCCCACACCCAGCCCCGGGGCTGCCTCTGCCAACATCCCGGCCACGCGCGCCTTGGCGGGGCAGCAGGGCTATTTCAGGAGCTTTCAGCACCACCCAGAGAGGTGTCCGATGCCTTTATTTATAAACCCACTGGCTCCTGCCCAGCTCCAGCCGGCTTGCATGCAGGAAGAAGCCCAATGGAGCCAAGACAAACAGAGCCAGCAGCATCCCCGCACGGCAGGAGGTAACGCCAAGCAGGCCAAGGATGCTCCGACTGCACCGCCCAGCCCTGGGCTGCCCGGCAGGATGGACATCCCTTGGCACCGCGGAGCCAGGGCCAGGCTTCCACAGCACGAGGCTGCCATGCCATCTGCCCGGACCCGCGGCAGCCTGGGCACGCGCGGTGGGGGGCTGCCGGCAGGACCCTGTGTGTTGCCCCCAGAGCCAGGGCTGCCGCTCGGTGCCAGGGATGTGCGGCTGTGGCACAGAAGTGCCCATGTCCTGCTTGGGGTCTGCAGAGCCACTGCGGGCACCTGCTGTTGCTGTGAGACCCTGATGCTGCGGCTGCCCCGCTGCTTCCCACCCTGCTCCCAACGCACTCACTGGGACGGTCGGCCCCGCTCATGGACAGTGTGCTCCCCAGGGATGCTGCAGGGGAAAAACCTTAAATACCAGCTGGGGCTGGGGCCAGAGCCCTTGTGGCAAGGGCAGAGAGGGATGCAAACTCCCACAGCTCCTGCCGAGTGTGAGGGTCCAGCCCCATCCGAGGGGGCAAAAGGGCTGCCCCATGGATGGGCTCCAGCACTGGCTCTGGTTCCCGGCAGTGCGGCAACAATTGGGTTATTGTCAACATGCCGCCAGGGACATGAGTGTGCCGAAGAATTCAACAAACCCGGTACTTTCCGCTTGTCCCACTCAACTTCCCAGCCCAGGCTAATCCCGTAAGATGCTCCGTCAGCACAGCTGCGGCTCCACAGCCTGCAGGGAGGGACGGCAGCTCCCGGCCCCCCATCTCCCCCAGGCACTGTCTGTGGGCAAAGGTGCTGCTGTAACGCAGCCCCATCAGCTCCCATCGGGATCGAGGTGGGTGCAGACAAAGGCACCACGAGCGCCGGCTCCAGCCACCTCGGGAACTCAGCTAATGGGGTCCATTTGCTGGGTAGTTCTTGGAATAACAAATTGTATCATCCAAAAAAGCAAAACCACAAAAGGGGATCGGCTTGCAGCCTGGCTCACAAAAGCCCCTTGTCTGGAGGCCCCCCGCGCCCCCCAATCTCCCGGAGAAAACTCAATTTAACCAAAATAAACAGCGCGCCCAGCCCTGCGCTCTCACGCTCTCCCCAGCAAACCGCGGAGCGACGTGGCTCAACCCGACACCGCGGCTGGCAAACTCCATCGCCCGGCTCGCCGCACCCGGGGCATCCCCGCCGGCCTTGGCTGTTTGGCTGTGCCATGCCACGCCGTGCCGGAACGCTGCTGACCTCTCGTTCTCAAGAGCTTCATCTAGCCAGTAAAAACCAGCAAAAACACACCGCTCAAAGCTGGCCGGTGCCCGGAGGGCTCTGCGCACAGTGCAGACCCCTTGCTGCAGCCCGGGGGGCTGCCGGCTCACCCTGCACTATTGCAAACCCCATCTCCCGCTCCCTCCGGGACAGCAGCGAGCTCGAAGGGAAAGGGCAGCCCCGGCTCCAGCGGGGCTTGCACGGGAGCGGGGAAGAGCGAGCCACGGACTTCCCTGCAAGCAGGATGAAAGATGAGGCTTGACACCTGCTAAACCTTCTAATCCTCCTCTCGTTCACCGCTATCAGCTCTCCAGCAGGCTCAGAGCCCACCCGCCAGGTGGGAGGCTGGGATTTATAGCAAGGGAGCCTCTCTGGAAGCACCGGCGAGCGCGGCAGGGAGCGATCCAGCCAGCAGCAGGGCCAGCCAGACGGACACATCGGCTGCCTCTGGGCTGTAACTCCCGTGGGCACGTCCCACGCCTGCACTCGCAGCCGGACCCCCGCGGGGACCCCCGAGGTCACCGGGGAAGCACACCCAAGGTTGCAAGTGCCCATCTGCACCCTGAGAGGGCACATTACATGAGACACCCACCCGGGTCCTGTCCGGGGAGGCTGCAGCAGGGGGAAATGGCTGAAGGGAGCAGTTACACCCCTCTCCAGTCAGGCTGCACTCCAGAATAATGGGATCTGGGGGCTGTTCCTCCAGCTGGGACTGGGCTGCAGGGAGCAAACCCCACCCCGTGCCGAGGGCCCGCCAGCAGCCGGCCGCGCAGGGGTCTTGCCGTGGGGCAGGTGCCCTCTGCCATGCCTCCAGCAGCCCCGCAGTGAGATGGACAGAGGTTCGCTCCTCTCCCAGCCCCAGCCTTCACACCTTCATGTGCAGGGCAGGAGCCCCCATCCCGGAGCACCGCTCCAGCCCCCAGCACTGGTCAGGCACCCCCAGCCCCAAAACTCACTTGAATTATTTGCACTCTGTCACCTGAGCAAGTCTGCTTGTGTTTCAGGCCAGGTTTCATCCCTGGACCAGCCGCCACCAGCCAGGGGACTCAAACAGACGATTTGGGATGCCCCATCCCGCCCGTGCAGGATGCCACGGCCCCGCGACACGCAGGCACTGGGCTGGGAAACGGCCACGCTGGCATCCGCCTGACCTCCCACATCCCCTGGGAGTGCAGGACTGGGGGGAGCTGCCGGAGCCCCCAGCGCCGCTGCCTCCAAGACAGTCACCCCGGCATCTCCCCGCTTCCCAGCTGGATGCCCAGGGTGAGCCGGACCACAGGCGACCCTGCCGTCACGGCTCATCTGCCGTGGGTAATTCGCTGCCTGCCCGGCAGCGCTCTCACTGCATTCCTGCTGTAAGTACCGTGGATTTGCTGTGCTTTATGAAAAACGAAAAGAATGTTTTAAATGAAATTAATTCTTACAAACCCAAGATTTCATAAAAGCGCTGCCTGGGCACGGTTTGGCACGGGTCTGCTCTTGTTCGCTCTATTGGCCTTGCCCTGGGGGGAGGAAAATATCGGGCTTGGTGTAAAATAATTACAAACTCATTGTATAGCTCTGTTTATAACTGCTCGGAAGGAGCTCTGGGGTCTCGTCCTAGCTCATAGTTTATGTTCAGCAATAACATCACACGTGGTCTTTAACAAACAGCTATGGGAGAACACGTAATGGAAAAAAGCATCGGTGGACGTGCCGAGCAGCATCAAACGCAGCCTGGCCGGAGGAGCGGTGCCGGACACCTGAGCATCTCACGCTGGGGCCATGACACATGAGCTGGCACTTCCCAGCCGGCGCGGCGCGGCACGGTGCAGTGTTTGGCATGGACAAGGTCCACTTGTGGCATTGACTCTTCTGTGCTGGCGGTGGGAAGGAGCGAGAGGAGGTTTGGGAAGCGGGCACGGAGCCGCTGGTGCTCGGCGCAGCCCCACCAGCTTCCTCTGGAAGCAGACAGGGGAACTCATGCAACGCTGCCTGGCTCTCCCTTTCATCTTTACTTTAAAAAGCCACTAAATTAAAACCACAAAGCCACCCGAGCCCTGAAGCGACTCTGCTGTCCCGCTGGCCCCCGCGCCAGGGGATGCTCGGCGGGACACGGTGCTCGCTGCAGGCAGAGCAGCTCACAGCCGCCCTGACCTTGTTCTTTACGTAACACAAAGCGCTATTTTCATCTGTTCAGACACTGCCCAAGAGCTAGCAGCTGAGACTCCCCCAGCGGGACCCTCAGAGGTCCACGGGCAAACAGCAGACACCGGGCCCCCCGTGCCACCATGGCCAGGGGGATGCCACAGCCCCAGCTGTGCCCAAGATGCCAGGCCGTGGCTGGTTTGGGGTCTGCTCTCCGTGCCTGCGCTGCTCACCCTGGGGGACTGTGGTCTCTGCCCACCCAGCTGCAGTGGGCAGGTATCAGCCTGACCTCTTCGGGGCCCAAAGCATCTGAAATTAAAGGCAAAGAAAAGACAAAAGTATCGCCGCTGTAATCCAAACCCAGGACCTCTGGGATCTGCCCGTGGGTCGTGAGTGCCAGACTGGCAATATCAGGAAATATGAAGAAATAGCAATAAAAGTAGGCTTGTTTCTCTCCGCTGGCTGGCTGGCTTACAGGACACTGGAGCAGCTGAGAAATACCTTTCTGCAGTCACTGACAATACATGTTTGAGGCTGCAAATATGCTTCTCTGGCAAAAGCCCACATATTTAACCCTGGTGGGCACCAGCAGCTCGCCCTGCGGGTCCGGGAGCAGGGCTCTGAGGGGAGCAGCGGGACCTGACCGCCTCGCTGGGCACGCAGGCGCGGTGGGGATGCTGCTCCCAGCTGCTGACACCGAGCTGCTAAACCGTGAGCAGGATGCGAGGGCGATAAGTGGCAAGTGTTGAAATTAAAGCTACACTGAAAGTAAAGGAACTGTTGCAGCTCCCCTCCGCGCCAAGCCTTCCGTCGCCTTATCGGTGCTTCCCTGAAAAAGATGGCTCTGTTGTCCTGACATTAAATATTCTCTTTGCAACGATCTAGATCTCCTCCATTTCACTGGCAGCACCGGAATGCTCCAGCCCTGATGCACACCCTGGATTCACACTCTCACCCCTCAGAGCCGAACCTGGAGCAAAGCCAAAATCTCCAAAGAAAAAATGCAGCCAGAGCTTCCAAGTTTCGTGGTAAAACCACATGATTTTGATGGGAAGCCATAAATCAGTCCCAGGCTCTCTCAGCCTCTGGTAACTTCTTAAAACAAACCTGGGCTGAATTTTAGGACTTGTAATGAAATCTGAAAGCAGGTGAATTGGCCGCAGGGTGTAAGCATCACTGCAAGCCTTGTGCACGGAGCGGACTCGGCTGCTCCGGACCGCCCCGATCCTTGGCTGAACAGGCTCAGCTTTCCCTTAAGAACAGGGCACATCCAAAGCAACTTTCGCCTTCTGCACGCGTCAGGTTTGCACCTCTGCCCTTGGAGCCCCGAGTGCTGCTCCATCCCTGCAGCAGCGCGGAGACCTGCCTGGCCCGGGGCGGGGGGGGCATGGAGAGAGCCCCGACAGCGGGTGCAGGGAGGGTTACAGCCTGGCAATGCAACGGGCAGGACCCATCTGCCCTGCCCTGTCTGCAGCTTGGGCACAGGGGACTGAGCAGGGAAAGGGGTAAATCCTCGTGTGGCTGCAGGGATGGCAGCTACACGAGGTGGTCTGGCCGCGGGGTCTTGGGTTTCGGTACAAAACAAAGAGAAGGCTCTTATTTGGTTAATGTGCCTCTGAAGAAAGGCTGTATCCTTGTTTGCTCCCACTGCTGCATTGTCAGTAGATAAAGACAGGGGATAGATCTCATCTGATACAGGCAATATCGTCTCATCCATCTGGACGGGGCTCTTTACAAGACCCTCCTTTAGAATTTAGATCCCTGGGAACTTGGAAGGCAGCAGTGAAACAAAACCCTCTGCAAGAACAATAAAGAGGCTCTCGGCGACAGCCAGAGAGATCTGTGGGGCAGGCACAGGCAGCGCTGTGAGGTCCCAGCAGTCCAGCCTTGCTGGGCTGTTCAGGTTTGCCGAAGTTTCCTGATTTGGGGGAATTCCTGGGGCCGCATCCTGCCTGGTGAAGGTAGAGCTTGTGTTGGGAGCACTGCACTTCAATGTATGAAATAGGGACTTAGGGGGTTTGGTGCAAAATACTGAAGCTGGGAAAGCCCTCGCCACAGCCTCTCTGCATCCACAGCAGGTGGACATCAAGGTCATTGTCTCCTTCCCTGGCTGCTCCTTGCCAAGCCCTGTCCTGGACAGAGGCGCCTGGAAGAGCCTCTGAGGACAAACATCTCCAGATGGGCCAGCGGGACGGGCTTGGCCCCAGGGAAGGTCGTGGAGACGAGACCCGGCTGCTCTGCAGATTTTGGCTGCAGTTTCTGCCTGTGATCTGCCGCTTCGCTCCGTGAACTCGGCTGACACCGGGGCCAGGGGCCATTCTGCAGCTAACGGGCTGAGGCTACGGCAGAAACACTCACGTAGCCACCTGCAGCTATTTTTCCTCCCACCTCATTTTTGTTAGCACCTATCTCCCACCTGCAGCACCCCAGCCAAGCTCAGGAGCTCTGCAGGGAGGCAGCAGCCAGCAGGAGCCATGGGGTCCCTGGTGGGATGCTCCTGCGAGGACGCGGGGCTACGGGGCAGAAGGTGGCTCTGGTGAAGGGTCTGGCTCCTGCAGCTCCTTGGGAGCAGTGGAGTGATGCCCGTGGGTGAGCCAGGCTCTGCAGAGCAGAGCGGAGCATCCCGCTGCCCACGGCAGCCCCTGTGCCCCCCTGCCCCCCGCACAGACGCTTCCCCGGTGCGCTGCCAGCCAGCCTAGAGAGACCTGCGCGTTCGCAGCCCATGCCCAGGGTTCTGCAGCCAGAGCAGCCAGATATGTGACTCAGGGACGGCTCCGGTGACAAGGGGAAAAGAAAAAGCAGTTTATTATGTCTGTGCTGGTGTCCAAATCGCCATGCACAGGAAGCAACATGCAGCTGAGCCCTGACCAGGAGGGGAGAGCCCAGGAGAGCCAGCGGCGGCGTGGGGCATCGCTGCCAGCTTCACCCGCTCCCGTGGGATTGCTGCAGGACACAGCCCGGTCTCCAGCAGCACCCAGTCCCTCTCCCCACAACATCCAGCACAGGGAAGCCCCTGCGTGTGGAGGGAGTGGGCAGGAGTCCATGCGCCTCTCCACCTTTGTTAAGGCAGTTAACTAGCCTCTCTAATTAGCCAGTGACTGAGCGCATGGGAGAGCAGGGAGGCTCAGAACCCAGTGCGTGCCCAATGGAGCTGATGGGAAAGGGCTGAGAGGGAGAAACAGGGGGAAGACAAATGCAATTCAGTGTCTTTTTATCCCTCCGCCTCCCTATTAGCTTTTATTGTCACAAACATTTTCTTCAGCGCAGGGCAATGGAAACTCTGCTCCTTCCCATGCTGCAGACAAGCCGAAATAGGAGAGAATGACAGAGGGAGTGTGTGAGGACGGGAAGGGACTGGCCCCGCACGCCCTCGCCACCGGGGTTAATGCCTTTTGCAGGTGCCATTACCCAAATCCCCTCGATCCACCATTCCCCCTGCTCACGAGGAGCCCGGCTGCTGCACGGGTGTGGGGCCCAGGGCCCACAGAGGCGGTTTTGACACTCACATCACAGATCCCAAGAGCAGATCCCAAGAGCCTCCCTGCAGAACATTAAAACCAGGCGTTTTTATCTCAGCCTTCACAGGGAAGGCTGCACCGCCCGCCAGCAGCCAAGCGCTCGGATGCACCACGCAGCGCCTGCATCCCGTGATGGATCAGCTCTGAAAACAACACCCTGCTAATCTTCCTCCCCAGCAGCCATAAAACTGTCTTCCCAGTTCCTTCGGAGAGGATTTACAGTGGCTCAAAGTACCCTGGAGTGGCTGGCGGAGGCGAGAGCCCCCACGAGTGCTGGCCCCGCACCTGGGGCGCATCCTGGCAGCGGGGCAATGCCCCCGCACCTCTCGGTCCCCAACCACTCCGCGTGCTTTCCCTGCTCAAAATAACGCTCCCCAACGGGGACCTGGCCGCCCCCCCAGAGCAGGTCAGTGCCCCCAGGGCCATGCCTGACCCTGGAGCCTCTCACCACGGTCCCAGCCCAGCTGCCCCAGGGTAGCACCCCACAAAAGGCCAGGAGGGGAAGGGGTTTCTTGACGCAAAAAGGGGTACAACAGTGGCGGAGCAGCCGCCTGAGTGGCACCCGCTCCCGCTGGGTGCCTGAAGCCTGCCTGCAGCTCCTGCAAGGCTGGAATGCTGGCACAGCCTGTCCCCTCGCTCGGCGGGCTCATGTACCCCATGACAGGGGGCAGATGGAGCAGGGCTCTGCCCCGAGCAGGACAGCCTGCCTGTAGCTTTGGTCACAGCCTTGGCGACCACCCCACGCGTGGTGAAACGCAAGGGGCAGCATCCCACCCAGCCACAGCTCAGCGGGATGCGGCTGCTTTCCAGCCCTGGGAGCTTGCTGGGGACATGATCCACCAGGGTCCAAACCCCTGTGGGGCTGAGTGCTGGGGGCTGCCCCGCGATCCCCGGCCAGGGCCTGTGCCAGGCCCCCCCGGGGGTGAGAGAGCACCTAGAAGGGCTTCCAGCCGGGGCAGTGGGAGCAAGAGGGCTGCCCCCGCGCTCCCCCCGCGCCGTATCCAAGTGGGAAACTGAAAACCCAACACAAGGAGAACTGTGCTGAGCCCCTGCCAAGAGCCATGGACAGAAATATCCTTGATTTCACCAAGGTGTGAATAACTTTTGACACTTCTAGGGCTTATTGCCTTAAAAAAAT
The DNA here is from genome assembly GCF_017639655.2 of Falco naumanni. Classification (NCBI taxonomy): domain Eukaryota; kingdom Metazoa; phylum Chordata; class Aves; order Falconiformes; family Falconidae; genus Falco; species Falco naumanni. The sequence goes on along the minus strand of NC_054056.1, from coordinate 3,541,381 downwards.
CCCCCAGCAGTCCCCATTCACACTCCGCAGGACTGTGTTTCATATGAATGGAATATATGAATCACTGTAAAGAATTTAAATGCTTCCCTGTACAAAGAAACGCTCCCTCCCCGCCTCTGCTGTTGCGGCTGGGCTCCGCACAGCCTAAAACAAAGGCATGGCAGGAGATGGGGGCAAACCCCATCAACGACGTGCTGCCTCGGCTGGGTGACTCAGTGGCCAAGGGCACACCGAGCTGCTCATTCATGCCAGCACAGCTTGGGCAAGAGCTGGGCACCCTCCACCACTTGCTTCACCCCATAACCACCTCCGCTGGCCACAGCACCCCTGTTTTCCCAAATCCCGAGGAGCTCCTGACAGCTCCCTGGTTCACGTCTCCATGTGCCTCTCACATCCAGGCTCAGCTCCCACCCCAAACCCCATTTTTCATCTTGGAAGAAGCAAACACAGAAAAAGGCTGGATTTCCATTCCTCTGCCCAAACACACCAGGGCAGCCCCCTGCCCCGTTGCCAGGGGGGATTGGGTCAGCTGGGCTGATGGGAACCAGGCAATTCCTGCAAGGATCTGCCCCGGTTTTTAGCAGTTTGGGGATTTGCTGCTTCTTTTCCCCTTGGGCAACAGGGCGAGGAGGAAAAATGTAACTGGAAGTGCAGGGCAGCCCTGCTGGGCTGCCGGCTGTGATGCCTCCCTGGGCATCGCCGCCCCAGCTCCAGCGGGGCTCCCGGCTCCCGGTCAGTGCCCGGTGCCTCAGGTGGCAGAGGCAGAATCCCCGAGCCAGGCCCGGCACAGCCCCGGGAGCCCCCAACTCCCACTGCCCACTGCCCCTGCCCGGGGGGGCTCCCCTCGCCAGCCTCACCACCAGCTCAGTGCCCTAAATTCGTAGGATCCGGCTCTGAAAGGAGCAGCTTTGTTTCCCAGTGTCCCTCACAGACGGATCAAAACTGCATTTTTACAGAAGCAATAAAAATCCCAGGAATTCACCGGCCTTATGATTTATTAAACATGTTCCTTATAGCAAAGCTGCCCATAGATGAGAAAATATCTCCAGTAGGTTATTGCCTCGCCTGGGGCTACCGTACAGGGGAAATCGTTCCTGGCTGATTGGGGATGTGCAAAGCCAGGGAACCTGGTAGATCAGGAGCCAATTAACAGCAACGCTCTTAAAAAATCCCAAATAAAATAAGCACCTTGTACTTCCCAAGGTGTTTGTAGAAGGAGCCACCGTGACCTGCCCCGGTACCCGCTGGGTGCAGATGTTTGCAGCTGCGGGAAGGGACCGCGTCCTGGTGGGGCAGCGGGATGCGCCAGCCGCGGCCATCCCAAAGGTCACGGGCGCTTCCCCCAGACCACTTCTGTTCTCCCAAACATTTCCTAACAGCGGGAAGCACGGGCTGGACGGTAGGACACGGCTGGACGGCAAAGCCTGGGGGGAGGGTTGGCTGGGAGAGGACGCGATGGGGAAGGAGGGATGGCAGAAGGGAAAAGCGGGGAAGGGGAGCATGCAGGCTGGGACGAGGCGCTTGGAAGCGTCCTTGCGGTATTCCCCCCGCATGGGGAAAAGCAATTAGTCCCGGGGACTCGTGACCGAGAGATCCGAGAGTTCCCGCGGCCGAGCGGGGAGCCCAGGTGAGCACGGGGGTGCGGGGGGAGCCGGGGGAGAGCCGGAGCCGGAGCCGGAGCCGCAGCCTTACCTCGGCGGAGCGCGGCGCGGGCGGGCACGGGCTGGCGCCGGCGGCAGCGGCCGAGACGGGCCGGGCCGGGCCGGGCCGGGCCCCCCCGCGGGGGCGGAGCCGGCTCGGCGGGGCGGTGCGGGGCGGTGCGGAGCTCTGCGGGCCGGGCCGGTGCGGTGCGGAGCTCTGCGGGCGGTGCGGTGCGGTGCGGAGCTCTGCGGGCGGTGCGGTGCGGTGCGGAGCTCTGCGGGCCGGGGCGGAGCGGGGCTGCGCCGGGCGCCGCGGGGGGATGCGGCGCGGGGCTGGAGGTGCGGAGCGCAGCGCGGGGCCGGGCCGGGCCGGGCTGGCTGATGCGATTCCTTCCTTTTCCCTCTTTTTTTTTTTTTCCCCCCCCTTTTTTCTCCCCCACCCCTCCGGCGGTCCCAGCCCCGCAGCGCTTCCCCGCCGCTCCGTCGCAGGGGCAGGCTGCGCGCAAAATAACTGACTAAAAGCGCGGCCCCCCCGACCCGCCGGTGGGGTGGGGTCAGGGGGCCCTGGGCCCCCTCCCCACAGGGGCACGGCACACCCCAGCACCCACCTGCCCTCGGTGGGTACCCAGTGCCCTGGGGATGCTGATGACAGTAATCCCAGCCACGGTGGTGGGCAACGAGCCCCGCTTGGCTTGCAAAGTGCCCAGAGCCGGGTGCTGCCAGCCTCCACCACTGCTCTGCCACCCGGCGGGCTGGGGTTCAACCCTCTTCCCCCTTCTCAGCCCAGGGCTGGAGCAGCTCGCTCCCACGCTCCCCCAAACCCACCCCCCGTTCCCATTGTGAGCATGGGGCCCCGGAGCTGCTCCTGCTTTGCTATGGCGGGGAGACTTCATCACCTCCAAAATCCTGCTGCCCTGAGTGGAAAAGTAGGGAAGTGTGGTGCCAGTGCAGCCAGCCCCTGTGCCCCTTGGTTCGGCACAGCTGCAAATCCTGCAGCGGGACAGAGCTGCACCGATCCCGTGGGAGCGGGGTGCCTGCAGCCCCCCATCCCGCCTTTCCCCACCACCATGTGCTGCCCGTGCCCGTGGCGAGGGGTCCTGGTGTCCCGCTGGCAGCCGCGTGCCAGGCACAGCTGGGACACCGCCAGCACTGCCCAAGATGCTGGGGTGCACGGGCCGGGGGGTGCAGGGCCCCGGGGTGCCCCAGGAGGCAGATTAGGGTTGCTCAGGCAACGAGCAAGGAGAAAGCCCGTCTGGATGGAGGCCGCTGGGGCGCACAAGGGTGTTTGTTTTCTGTATTAAGCGCCTGAGCAAGGGAGGGGGGGGGGCGGGCATCAGACGGCTAATCCCCCCTCAATGCCTTCCCTCTGCGAGCGGCCGCCGTGGCGCTGGACCCTGCTCCCAGGAATGCTGATGTGCTCTGGCCCGTGTGGGTGGACAAGGCCGGGGTCCCCTCGAGAAGGCAGGGCAGGGCTGGGGTCCCTCTGCGCCCCGAGCAGTCAGGCCTGGGGTCCCCTCTGTGCCCTGAGCAGGCAGGGCTGGGGCTGGGGTCCCCTCCGCGCCCCGAGCAGGCAGGGCTGGGGGTGCCCCGCAGCTGGGCCCTGCCGCCCGCCATGGTGAGCAGCTCAGAGCAGCCTCAAGGCTGCTCCTGGCCACAGCTGAGCCCGGCTGACCCGTGCACCTCATCACCTGCTGCTCAGGGACCGCGGCCCCAGCAGGATGGCACGTGGCAGAAACTGCTCTGCTGCCACCTCAGCCCCACGGCTGCCATGCCCTGGCAGTGCCAGCTCTCCTGCCCTCGCCTTTGTCCCGCCAGTGCTGGAGCATGGAAGGGGCTCCAGCGGCACGGCACGGCACAGCACGGCACGGCACGCTCCTGCAGAAACGGACCAGCCTTGTTTCAGCGGAGCTCTCAGTGGCAAAGCATTTCCTCCGCACGCAGACTCATCAGCCAGCACAGACATTCCTCTGTCCCACAGAGCGAACCATCGGCTGCAGCCTCGCTCCGCGCTGGCCTCTCCCGCCTGTCATCACCCCCACGCCGCTCGCTCCTCCGAGGCCCCCGCGCCTGCCTCTTCGCCAGGATGGAGCCTGGGCTGCGGCCGTGCCGCCCTGGCTGTGCCAGCGCAGCTGCCCGGCTGTGCCCGGCCACGCACCCTCTCCTTCCCTCTGCCCAGCTGTGCCGGAGCACCGGGAGTGCTCGCTTCGCGCTCAGCGGTGTCCCCATGGTGCCATGCCAAACAACGCACGTGGAGCACCAGGGACGAGCACGCCTGCGAGGGCACACGCGTCTGCAGCTGCTGCCCTGGCCACAACTCGCCCCTGGGCACGGGTCACCGGGTCACCCCGGCACAGGGCTCAGCCCAGGCGCAGCAGCACGGGGCCGGGTGCTGGCTGTGCCGAGCTGCTGCTGAAGGCTCTCCTCCCAGCGGGAGAGGGAAGCCGGGCTTAGCGCGGGATTTAGCAGCTCTGCTGCCTCTAACCTCTGGCAGCTCCACGCTCGCCTGCTGTGCCAGGGCTCCGTGGTGGCCCCGGCCTCCCAGGGGGGTGAGAGACGATGCCTTGAAAACCAGCATGGAGCTGGCCCTGCCAGTGGCCGTGAGCGAGCCCACGAGTGCACTGAGGCCGGTGTGCACGGGCACTGCTGCACCCAGGGGCTGCCCATGGGGTCCCATGTTCACTGTCCCCCCAAAGCCCTGTCCCAGCCATCCTGTTGCTCCACACAGGAGGAACGAAAAAGAGGGGAAGAAATAATTCAATCTAGGGCTGAAAAATGCCTTAACTTAATTTCAGTGGGTCACGGACATAATCAAATCAGCCCCGTGCATTGGAATATCATTTCCATGTTTCCACAAGATGGATAATTGTGCTCTGAAAACCAGCCTTGGTGCTCAGCAGGAAAATTTGCCGTGGGGGTGGGAGGGGGCCAGGGGCTGGGCTGGCAGCCGGGGGCCTGCAACGCTTCTGCTGAGCAGAGCCCTGGCGTGCCAGTGGCTGCGCACTGCTGTGTCCCCATGGCAGGAGAGCTTGAGCCCTGCCGGCTGCACGTGCCGGGTGTGCTGCCGTGCTGGCTCGGCTTGCTGGCACTGCTGCGCCAGGCTGCGCCGCGGGCAGGGCTGGGGGGCCAGGGTGCATCGCCTCGGCTTTGCAGGCAGTGGGTGACAAGCAGGTGAGAGGTGCCCCGAGCGGGAGGATGCTGGGCAGTGAGCAGCGGTGCCGATGCAGTGCAGGGTGAGTTGCGGCTCCGTGTGGAGCATGGTGCCAGATCCCAGCCTTCGGGAACATTCAGTGATGGATTAAATGCAATCTGACTACCACTGTGGGAGGTTGGAGAGAATTACTTCATACAAATGCACTTCGGAAAGTATTTAGAGTCAAATTTTCAAAAGCCCCTGAACGATTTAAGAGCCAAAATCCCATTTTCCAAAGTCACTTAAATGAGCAAGGAAAGATCAGTAAAGAAAACATGCTGGCCAGCCGGGGCCTGGGGGTAGCGGCTGCGGCGGCCGCGGGCACAGCACCCCGGAGCGGCTCTGTCGGCACATCACGAGGTGCCGGTTCAAGCAGCAGCTGCGATCGGCCAATGCAGCCTTTGCACTGGGGGACACCAGGACGCGTTGACCTCTGAATGCATCCCCTGCATTTCTGCCCCGGCGGTTCAGCCTGGGCTGGGGACGTGTCCCAGCGGGTTGGCTTGCAGGGAACAGTCCCACGGGGTGTGGGGACAGCACTTGGCTCTGCATCCACAGCAGCTGTGGGGACATCGTGGCCATCGCTGCCATCACCAGCTCCTAGCACAGACCCCGCTGTGGTGGGAAGGGTCCTCGGCTGTAACGGGAGAAGGCAGGGCTGCAGCTGGGAACCGCATGGCTCCTTCCCTTACCCCACAACCGCTGCAGCCTCCTAAAAGCATCTCTAGTTCCCTGTTCAGCATCCTAATGAACCGCAAGGGCAGCTGGGACCCTCTGAGGCAGCAACCATGGAGACTTGACCCCCCCAAAGAGTAAATCCCAAAGCAATTAGCTTTGCAAGCTTCGGCCGGGCTGGTGGAGGTTCCACATTCCTCGGTGGCTATAAAGCTCTTTACTGGGATTGTTTTTCTGCGTAAGCCCTGCCCGGGGTACACATGGCCATGGCTCCAGCTCCCAGCGCCTTTGGTACATGTCATAAAAAAACCACTCTCAGCACTTTGACTTTGCTAGAGCTAAAAAGAAGTGGCTTTATACACTTCCCCGATAGAAAGCATAAAGGATCTGAGACAGAATTCTTGCTCCAGGATCCTTTACAATTCCTGGAGGACATTTTTGGAAAGGGAAGGGTTGTATTTACTTTGGCAGCTGACTCCGCTCCTATATACACATGCATGGAAAAACTGCACTCACCTAACATTTCCACGGCTCCCTTTTCTGCCGAGAACCAGCCCAGGTGGGAGCTGGTGGCCTTGAGACCTCTGTTTGGAAATGGCACATCGAGCTGAAAGTTGCGGAGGAGCTGAAGGTTAAACCTGTCCCTATGGCAGCCCTGGAGGCTGCTGGCCCTTCCCAGGCAAGTGCTTGCCCTGAGCCAGTGGGCAGAGGTAGCACAGCCTGGAGTGGAGCTCAGGGGAAACGCTGCTGCAGTTTAGGGGGGCAGGAGGAGGAAGAGTAGGAAGAGGAAGGCTACTGGCCACTGTTAGTGAGTGGAAGCAGGAGCTGGAGCAAGAGTAGGAGCAAGAGATGTCTAGCCCTGTGCTGCCATGGGGCTGGCAGGGAGAGGAGGGACGTGGCCCCAGTGCCGGCAGCGAGGTGTGCCTGAGGGCTCGGCCGTACCCCAACCCATACAGGCAGCCGGCGCGGGGCAGTGCCTCCCTTGCCGAGGCGTCGGGATGGGAGCGAGGGGTGAAGTGACCCACGTCACCATTAAACACAGCAAATGCAAAACAGATGCCCAAACGCTGCCACGGGGTCTTGCTTGAAATAGCTCAGCATGGGCCCAGCGATGCGGTGTTCACACAGACAGCGGCAGCATCTGCTGCACGGGCTGGACCCGGTGCTCTCGTCCCTTGCCCACTGTGATGGCAGCTGGTGGTGACAGGGAAACCTACCTGTGGCCCCTGCAGCAGTGCTGGGGGAGCAAACCAGGGAGATTCCAGGTGAATGACCCCCTGGGCTGTGTTTTTCCTGAACACAATAATTCTCAGCTGCCTTCTGGGAGAGGCATCCCAGCACTGCACTCCTCGCCCGTGGCCGCGGTCCCCAGACAGCAACCGTGAGCTGCAGCGAGGACAGCCCTGCTGGTGGGTGCCCTGGCACATCAGGCTCTGTGTCCTTATCAGGGCAGGTGGGGAGGTGGCATAATGTGGCTCCCTGGGGAATGGCAGCGTTTGCAAGTGTGAAATCAGCTGGAAGATGTGCTCCTCTCCTGGCTTCCCCCAACCCAAACCAGTGCCCCGAGACAGCAGCTTGGCAAGAGTGCTGGAGGGCAGCCGTGGAACTCGCCGCGGCTCAAGGCAATGGGGCTGGTAGGCACCGTTCCTGTGATGCCTCGTGCCCCATGTGCCCCCCTGCCACGGTCCTCTCCAGCCACCTCTCCCTGCCCTGCGCCTCAGCCTTCCGGTGGCTGCTGTGATTAAGTCACTGACAGTGGGGCAGGAATAAATCCACTCATTGGCACGTTGTAAATTCATCACGTGCTGGGGGAGCGCATTCCAGCCCACCATAAACACCCCTGGCTTTGAGCTAGTAAATCTGCCTCCTGAGCCAGCAGGTGAACAGTGCCTGGGTCCCAGGGGTTGCTCCATCCCGGGGCCAGAGTGACCCTGCAGCACCCAGCTGTCCCTGGAAGAGGGTGGCTCGGAATGGAGCCATCAGCAGCAAACGCCCAGCTGCCATCACCCTCCCAGTCTGGATCGCTCTTCCCCATGGCATTCCTGTACCAGTGACCAGGCTGCGTGCTGCCGTCTGCACGCTGCTCCCATGGTGCTGGGGGCCCATCCCATGGGGTGAGGACAGGGTCCTGCAGCCTGACTGGGAGTTGCCCCGGGGGTCCGCTGACCTGCCTGGAGCATGCAGCAGCACAAGAGGTTTGCTGCTCCCAGTGCTCTGCTGTGCTGCTGAAACGTTTACGCAGTAAACTAGTTGTAAAAGAGAAAAAAAAAATATATGTTTTACTATCCACCAAACAGCTGCTGCTTCATTTTATGGGGGTCATTCTCCGAGGAGGTCCGGCTGGTGGAGCAGAGGCACAAAGCCCAGGTCCTGGTGGGCTCCAGGCTCCTGGCACCCCCTGGCTCCGCTCCCCCTGGTCCCCACCCACCCGCAGCACCAGGTTGGGCACTCGGGAACACGGCCTGGGGAAGTGCACTTGTCGCTTTATGATTTTTATCAGCCGCCTTATTGTTGGGGCTGTCAGCAGGTTGCCCTGGGGAGGTGGCGCGGGGGCTCTGCTCAATGGGCACCAGCACGACGCTGTGTCCTGTGGCACCCGGAGAGCCGGCTGTGAGGCCAGACAGTGCGTGAGCAGCTCCGGAAGGCAGGGCAGGGGAGCGGGGGCCCACGCTGGTTCCCACCGCATTCCCTGGGAGAGGAAGCCGGGGCACAGCACAGCCACCCTTTCCCAAAGGAAACAGAGTGCTCGGGATGTGGCATCGCCGATGCCCAGAGCCACAGGGCAGGGCTGCAGGGTGCAGACACCAGCCGGGTGTGCTGGGGCCAAGGCTGCCGCAGCCCCCAGCCCTGCACAGAGCCTGCCCCACACACCCCCACCGGAGGGTCACTGAGGGGCTGGGGGGTCCCAGGCATCACCACGGGTTGGGGTCTCCATGGCAGGGTGAGCGTCAACAAGGACAGGCAACCGTGGGGACGTGCCAGCCCTTGCCCTCGTGCTCTCCCTCCTCCTCCATCACCAGTGCCCCCTTTGCCCATGCCAGTGGGAACCGTGTGCTCCACGTGGGCACCGCTCTGGTGTCCCGGGACCTCGGCTTGTGCCAGCGCTGGGGAGGGGGCGCGGGAGGCTGTGCCCCAGCACCGCACCGCGGCCAGCCCGAGCGCTCCCAGCAGCTCCAGCCCTCTATGAAATAATTTGTTATTTTAGTTGTAAAACAGTAAGTGGCCCCTTTCCAGGCGGCGCAAGGGAAAAGCCAAACGAGCCCCACTCCTGTTAATGACTGAACCATTCAGTCAGCGCGGGCAGGGACTGGCAGCGGAGCGGCAGACTGCCTCCCCCTTGTCCCCACCGCCACCCCAGCCATGGGGACCGAGTTAATGGCTAATTACTGGGGCTGCCACCTCTCTGAGCAGCTTTTGTGCAGGGTGAGCATGCCAGGGCCGTGAGGATGTGTGGAGGTCAGTGCCAGCATCTCCGGGTGCTGGGGCTGGCAGCTTTGGCGTGCCTGGCACCTTTGCCATGCCTGGTGTGCCGAGGAGTCCCATGTGGCTCAGCACACGCCAGCACGGCTGCTCCGGCTGCCCAGAGCATGTCTGGCTCGCCCAGCATGGGAGCAGCCAGACCCACAGCTCAGCGCCATGGCGCTGCGGTGCCCCAGTCCCCCAGTGCTGGACTGGCTGCTGCTGGGAGGTCAGACTGGGAATGTAACCCCAGGAGGTTTAAACCTTTCCATGCCCAGGAAGAACATCTCCCTCTCCTATGTCCAGTGCATGAAGACGGTGTCGGTGCGGGGCAGTGTGCCCAGTGAGGGGGGACCAGGGCAGGGTGCAGGCAGGGCCAGCCCCAGCCAGGTGACAGGATGATCACAGCTGGGGCTGAGAGCCCCCCCGGTGAGGGCTGTCTGCACATGTCATATATGAGGGGCCAAAAGCCCAGCCCAGAGTTGGGTTTTGTTTGTTCTCTCTGGGTAAGGAGAGAAATGTAGTTGCTGCTGGGGTGTCAGGGGTGTCTCCCTGGGGGGGGGGGGGGAATCTCTTGGGGCTGCTGGGAGCTTCTTTGCTTCTTTCTGCGCAGGGTTTTCATGATGCTGCCTTCTAGCCCAGCTCAGTGCTGGTGGCCAGGGTGGGAGCAGCCCCCAGGCTTTACTGGGCAGGCAGGGCTGGGTGGCTACTGTGGCTGGCTCTGCCAGTGGCAAGGGTGCCAACCTGCTGGAAAACCATCGGGGGCCCATCTCCTTGCAGGGGTATGAGGCCACAACTTGTGCGTCAGCAGGAGCGGTCCTGTGGCTGCCTGCCCTGCTGCAGCCTTGGCTCTGTGTGCCTGGTGGCGTGTGGGGAGGTGGCCGGAGCGCAGCCTGCCAGCGCCGGGGTGGGGAGTGACGTGTGGGCTGGTAAGGCCCAGCTGCCTGGGGAGCAGCCCTGATGGAGCTGGGATGGGGGCTGTCCTGGGAAGCATTCAGGTGGAGACCACAGCTGGGTACCAGGCTGCTGACAAGGACTAACTGGGGTCCCAGGTGTGGGTGTCCAACTGGTTCGCCCACAGCACAGTGTGGGGCAGGAGCTGAGGACCCTCCCTTGCAGGGAGCTGTGCTCAAGGAGGGGTAAAGCCCAGTGCTGCCCGACCTCAGATGCCCCAGTTGTGGATGTGTAGCACCCCCCGCCCAGTTCACGCACATGGGTGACCCTCCCAGCGCCAGCCTGGCGTGGGGCAGCTCGGCAGCCAGCACAGCTCAACTTTTATCCCAGCCCAAAATCAACACGGAGACTTTGGGGCAGACACTTAGGGCCAGGTGGGGGAAATTGTGGGGTGAAGAGTCTCCTTCCTTGATCCGCTCTTAAAATAACAAAGCCGAGAGCCTGCCGGCTTGTTTGGGCATAGGCTGCCCCAAGCAGTGTGCCCGTGCCAGCTGGGGCTCGGCTACCCGCTCAGGATGTGCCTGGCTCAATTAATGGAGTAGCTAATGACTTTCTGCTGATATGGGTGCAATGTCCTTTGGAAACCAGCACCCTGACTTGTGTCCTTCCTCTTCCCAGGGTGAATACAGGGATGTGGCAGCTGCAGCCCTCAGCCTTAGCGCTGGATGCACCCCATGGACACAGGCAGGTGCTGATGGTGGCTCCCGGGCATGTTCACCGTGACCTCCCTTTGCTGAGAGGGGCTGGGAGGGACTGGGGCAACTGGAAACTTTGGGCTGGGGTGAGTCAGACCCACCTGGGACGCGGGGTGGGTGTGTGTGTGTGTGTGTGTGTGTGAACAAGTGGCTCGTGGGGCTGGGGCTGGGCACAGCCCGGGCAGGTTCCAGCTGTGCTGTGGGGCACCTGAAGACCTGGTGTCCAAACCTTGGCCCTCACCAGTGCAGAGGGAGGTGGCCTGTGGCCGGTAAATCAGCATCACTTCACCTCCATCTGGGATAACCTCCTCCCAGCCGGGCTGCGATGCGTTTCCCCCAGCTGAGCTTCAAAGGGGATGAGAAGCCCTGGGAGGGGAGGTGCGGCTGGACAGAAGCAGGGGCATGCCTGGGAGCAGGCGTGGGTGTTGATTGCTTCTTGGCATCTTCCCTGGCCCCAGGGATGGGGAGACCTGGAATGCCCCCTCCTGTTGCTTCGAGCGGGAGCCCCAGGGGTGCGGAGGGTCTCAGCCAGCAGAAGCAGGGCTGGCTCCGTGTGCTGGGTACAGACAAAGGGCCCAACAGAGCATTTCCTCAGGGTTGCTCCCCCCGACCCTGTGGGGTCTTGCAACAGTGCCAGGGGAGCCCAGCCATCACTCCTGGAGTCTGGCAGTACCATGCCAAGCACTTCTGGGCTGTGCAGGCAACACCCCTCCCCGCTGTCAGGTTTTAGACTTGAGTCCTCAAAAATGCAAAAAATGCAATGGGAATCAAGGTTGGCCTGAAGATTTTTGATCTTTTAGCAATTGCTGCAGTATTGCTGTAAGTACATCCAGATGGCTGCAGACCACACAGAGGCAGCGCGCCCTGCTGCTGCCGGCATGGCCACCTTCGGGCCACCCCAGCCCATGTCCCACCTTGCCTGAGATGCTGAAGGACCTTGGGGGCCTTTGGGGAATGCCAAGGGGATGTGGCAGGTAGAGCTGTGTGTCACTAGGGTTAACCCCAATGGGTGGCTGCAGGGTGACCGTGGTGGCCCTGAGGGATGCTGTGGCAAGGCCATCACCTTGCTTTGTACCGGGTGCAAGGATGTGACCTCCAGTAAGGCTTTGCTAAGCATAACAGGGAGCTGAGCATCATATAGCCAAAACTGTAGATCGGCTGCTGAGAAGTGATGCTAAACTGTCTTGGAAACCACTGGCTCCGTCCCCTCCACTCCCACCCAGCATGATCCTTGTCATGGCTGTGATGGGCTCCTCGGTATGGCAAGTTGCTGCCCGGCTCCATGAGCTAGTTTGCTGTTTATCTGGCCTGAGCATTGCTCTTGCTGAAACTTCAAATGGGAGGGAAAATTGTCGGTGTAATTTATTACCAGTTAGCTGCTGTGTCTGCAGAAAGCTGGGACAGGGCAGACCTGGGCTTGTTCTGGTGCTTTTACTGTGGCTCCGAGCTGAGGAGGGAGGGATGGACGGGGCGATGTCTGCCCCCAGCAGTGTGTGCCCAGGAGGCTGGCGGGTGGCCTGGCCTTGGGGTGCTCCCAAGGGATGCTCAGTCCCTGAACATGGCGCTTTGCTTCCCTCCCGGTGCAGCAGTTGGGTTTTGTGCATGTGTTCTGGCCCTACCGCGGGCGCTGCTGCCCATCCTCCCTTCCCTGCTCCCCGAGAATGCAGGGGCAAGTGATGCTAAATTAGCTGGGAGGCGTGTTTTAACCTGCTGCTCTGCGTGGTGCTCAGCGCCATGGTGGGGTGGGGCTGGTGGGAGGGTGCAGGCGCCTGGATCTGGCCAGGGGTGCTGGAGCAGGCAGAAGGGCAAGGGCAGAGCTGGGGCCTGGGGTCCCTCCCACACGTGTGGGCACCTCCAGAGCACCTGGGTGCTGCCAGCTCCACTCCTGGTCTCATTCCTCGTAGGAGTGGGAACGTGTTTACTCAAAGCTTGCTCCTCGGGGAACAAACCCACAGTGGCTTTTGTCAGAAAGCAAGAGCATTTCTCGGGAGATCAGAATTTCCTTCTCTGAAAGCCAATTCCCATTAAGGAAAAGCATGTTTTGAGCAAACACTGATGCCCAGTTCTCTTCTCTGTGGTCTAATGTGCTGGTGGGGCAGGGTGGGTGTCTTGCCTGGCTCTGGTCCTCCACAGCAGCAGCCACGCCAATGGGGGTCCCTCAGTGCAGGGGGTGAGGGGCTGCCCCCACCCACCAGCCAGCATCACCCCAAAGCCAGCCTGGCTGCCAGCATCAGACTCATGTGGTACCTGGCCAGGATGCTGCCAGCGCCTGGCATGTTCCTCCTGCTCCTCTCCCACCACCCAGAGGAAGGTCCTGGTCCTGTCCCTGCTCACCTCTGGTCTCTACCGAGCACCCGTGGGCCAGTGGCCGTGCTCTCCCTCCCCTCTGCTGCCCACCAAACCAAGGAAGTTGCAACCGCAGAGCTCTTGAAAGCATTTTTTTGGTGGAGACCACCGGTACTGAGAGATTAAAATTGCTGTTGTTTCTTCCATTACTCAGCTTTCCTGAATTATGGGGTGTAATACTCAGGGAGTGGGAATAATTAGGGGAGAACAATGGCAGGCTTGAAGGCTTAAATACGCCTGTGTGGTACTCCCAGCCAGTCCAGCCTGCTGTCACATTTCTCTAGGCCTCCATTTTCCACAGCCTGTGCCAAACCCTTTCCACTACTGGTACCCGCTCCTCAGCTTCCTCATTCCTCGGGCTCCACTCCCTGGCCCGGCTGCCCTGGTTAACGCTCTGCTCCCCGGCTCCCGGCCAGCCAGCACCCACAGCAGGGCTCCCCGCGCCCACTCAGCTGGGATGCTGGAGCCTGGGGGATGCGGGAGGGCAGGGCGAGGGATTTGCTGGAGCCTCAGGGGATGCAGGAGCCCAGGGCAGCCCCATCACCTCTTTGCTCCCGGCTCACTTCCCTGCACCTGGCAAGTAGAGGTCCCACCAGGTTGTTCTGGTGCTCCGTGCTCAAGGAAGCCGCTGGGTTTCTCCCCTCTGTGGGGGCTGCCCCTCCGGCTCCTTGCTGGCATCTTGCTCAAGCGCCTTCCCAGCAACGTCTTGCTGCCGTGGGACCTGGGGGAGTAATAACAGCCCCGGCTGGGGAGCTTGGGCAAGAGCCACGATGCCGACACTGGCCCCAGGGCAGGTGCTGGCTCCAGCCGGGGCATGTGGGGGGCTCCATGCCCGGCAGTGGGATGGGGCTGTGGAGCCGCAGCCTAGGGCAGGGTAGCCACAGCCAGCACAGGCCCCGTGCCCGGCAACTTCTCTCCAAGCTCTTGGATGTCACTGCTAGCACTAATTAAAATAATATCAATATTTTTTTGCTGGAAAAAGCCGTTGTTCTGGTGAGCACTTTCCTCAAGTGAGCTCTCAGTCTCGGCTGCCCGCGTGCGATGGGCACGGAGAAGCCAACGGGATCCCAGGGCTAAGATGAAAGTCTGGGGCTTTGCTTCGTTCAGGGAGTGGATTGGGTTTAAATTTTCAAATAATTTTGCTCCTTTCTCTGTTAACCACTGGAAGCCTTGCCTGCAGCCCATTCCCAGCCATCCAGGCATCTGGTTTGGTCCTGCTCCTGGTGGGATGGGATCAGGGACAGGCTGCCCTGGGGGGCTCCTGAGTGCCCCCCAGTTGGTACCATCTGTGCTGCTGCAGTACCGGTGGTGGCAGGGCTGGCACCAAGTGCTTTAAAAACAAACCCAGCGGGGCTGGGGACAGGTCACCCACAGGCAGCAGGACTCGAGGAGGGGCGATAAGCTGAGCATGTGCCTGTGTGACGCGCTGACCCGGCGCCAGCAGCTGAGCGGTCTCCAGCATCCCAAACCTTGCAAGGGGAGATGGCACCCATGCGGGGCAGCACCCATGCCGGGGGGCTGGGGAGGCAGGAGGGAGGCGGGTCCCCAGGGCTGCCCCACACAGCCCATCCCTAGGAGCAGCCCAGGTGATACCCCGAGGGCTGCACCGTGCCACTGCCCATGCCCACCCCCCGCTGCTGCCCAGATGTGCAGGGCAAGGAGGTGGCTCCTGCAGCTGGCCGGCACCCTGGCGAGGCTGGGGCTGGCTGGTCGCTGGATGAACAGACTCAAGACAAGCAGGAGAGGAGGAACCAGCAGCTGAGCCGCTCTCCCCGGGCAGTGCTGCAGGACGGGACGTTGCAGGTTTGAACGCTGCAGGAAAGACTTAATTTAGAAAGTAGCAGCTTTTGGGGGGCAGCTGAGCAGGGGCTGGGCTGCCTGGAGCTCCAGCATTGGGTCTGTAAGCCCAGGTCAGCCCAAACGCAGTGGGGTGAGCTGGGTCCTGCCCCAGGACCACAGGCAGGTTAGATGTCCTTCAAGAACCCGGTTTGCTGCAGCTCAGGGAAGCGCGGAGTGTTTCAGCAGCTCCCTCCCTTGGAAGCCACAATTAAAACTATTTTAAAAGAAAACAAACATTTCTCAGCAGAATGCCTGTCCGTTCCTGGCCTGCAGCTTGTCACAGGCCAAAGCTGCTCAACACCAGCAGCTTCCCGAGCCGCCTCCGGGCACATCCACCCAAGCCGGACTCTCGGAGTTCTGGCTGCGTTTGGTAATCGCCCCTTGGAAATTTTGCACCTTTTGTAGACAGAAAGGCCGGCGGGGCTCTGCCCCACTCTCCCCAGTGCCTCCGTTTCTGGGATGGCAGCAAGCTTATGGCTCGGGCCATACCCCATCCCATGGGTGCTACTCCACCGTTTTGGCTGGAGCCCGGCACCGTGTCCCCGTGCCACCGGACAGCTTCCGGAGGGGAACGGTGCTGCTGCTGGCAGGACAATAGCGGTTGTGGTTTTAATTATTGGGGTTTAGTTGTGTGGAGCGGAACGGGAAACTGAGAGCAGTGAAACCGCAGGGAGAAAGGCAGAAAGGATGGTCTTTGGCTGGCTGCCTGGTGGGAGGTGTGGTGGGGCAGCCAGACCATCCCGCGGCCGGCAGAGCATTGGTGTCCTCGCTGGGTCACGGCACCGGGAGCGGCGGTGCGGTTCAGCTGGTGTCAATCTGTTTCTGTCGCGCCGTTGCTCAGCACGTCCCTTCCCATGGCAGCTTGGCATGAGCTGCTGCTGCCAAAACAGCCGCATGCGGAGACTTGGGTCGCACGGTGGCTCGGGCACATGGACCCGACCGGGTGCAGGGGGACACGGAGGCGAATCAGGATCCACACAGGGTCCCTACCCTGGATGCCCCTCGTCCCCGCATGTGCTGCTGGTGCCAGTCTGTGCCTGGGAGCAGGGATGTTTCTCACCACGGTTCCGTTCACCCAGCACTTTAACAGATGCCTTTGCTGCAGTGTTGACTTTCAAAGGGCTGGATCAGCTCCGCAGCCGGGCAGAGCGTGGGAGGAGGGTGCCTGTCCCGCTTAGGGAACGCAGAACAATAAAAAAGGAACAATGGAGCCTCTTTCCCTTCACCCAAAATACCAAACGCCACCAAAATGTGGCAGAGCTCCGAGCAGTGCTGCTGGGGCAGCTTTTGTGAACTCTGGCCTGAGGAGGGGAACTCCAGATACGTCCTCCTCTTCCTCGGCCCTGGCGAGGGATGCTGCAGGAGGGTGTGTGCCAAGGAGCATCGCCGAAGTGCTGCCCTGCCCCAACACTGCTGCCAGTGGGCATTCCCAGATTTGGAAACCATGTTTGGGCCAGGGCAGGGGGTTTTGCAGCCTGGCTGTGCCTTGGGGAAGGATTTTGCAAGTTGCCTGGGCTTCCCAGGTCAGCTGGATGAGCTTCACAGCCAGCCTGGGGGCCTGGGAGGGTTTATAAAAGCATCCATGTACCCAGACTGTTATCAGGCAGAGAACACAATCATTTGGTACCCGAGTGGTGCCAAGCGCTGGGAGGTGCTTGGCCGGAGCTGGGAGCCCTGGGGCAGGGATGGATCCATGCCTGGCTGGAGCTGACACCCCGAGCATCCTCTCACCTGGCCCCTGTGCTGCCAGCAGCCAACGGTTTTTTAACACACCACCGCAGCGGGTGCTTGGGGCTGCAGGGTTGGAGCACCCTGAGGGGCTGGGACTCAGCATCCCACATGTGTGGGGCTCAAGGGGGCCATTTGTTGAGCTGTGAGCAGATGGTACCAGCCCATCCCTGCCAGCACTGCCTGCACCTTGGCTGCTCGGGGCCACCAGCACCATGCCAGCCTTGTCGAGGAGCTGCCATCCCTGGTGCACAAGCCCTCATGGGTGAAACATCCTTCACACGGCCCCAGCGAGCGCCCGGCACCCTGGCCAAGCACATCTGGCTGAAAGCTGTGGGAGATGCCCTGGCAATGAGGACACCAGTCCGGAAACACTTCCCTCCCGGAGAGATTCCCCAGTCCCATCCAGGCTCCTCTCCTGGCACCATCCCTGCCCCTTCGGCCGGCGCCAGGCTGTGGGCCTGCAAATGGATGGTGCCCAGGGCTGTTGCCCACCCTGGTTTATGTGGCAGGAGCGGGGCTGGGAGCTCCCCTTCCCACCGGCGAGGGGTGAAGGGACTGCCTGGCTCCAGGCTGGCGTGAGGGTGGGATGAGGATGCTGTTAGTACGATGCGGTGTGGAGTGTGGCTGGGGTTGTCACCAGCTCCAGCACCCTGTACTGTGTGGTCAGAGCAGGGCAGCACCAAACAGCCCGCGCCGGCTGCCTGCAGCAAAGCAGGCAACAAATCCCAGGTGAGCTGGGGGTGGCAGCCAGGTTGTCCCCACGCTGCAGGGGTGAACTGGTCTAAATCCTCGAGTTAGACCCTAGTAAGTCATGCGCGGGACTTCAGCTCCCACCAGTGCGCACCGTCGGGACACCAACCAAACTCTTGCTTTGCCTGTGGATGGAAACTGTGCTGGAGGAGGGCAAGGGCTGGAAAAGCTCCTTCCACCCTTCCATAGGCACTGTCACCACTAAAGCCCCTGCAAGTGGTGCTCTGGGAGCCTGGGATGTGGTGCTGGGACTGGGACCTGGGGGCTGGGCAACGCAGAGCCCACCTGCTGCCACCACAGGGTGGCCGGTCAGGCTGGCCGGGTCCCCAGCGTGGGCTGGCAGGGGCCGGGCACGGCGGGGGACTTGCCCTGTGCACCAGCCTCCTGCAGCATCACCCTCCAGCAGCTCTCCTGCCCTGTGTCCTGCACCCCCCCGCCTTGACTTGTTGCTATTGTCATCTCTAATATCACACAGAGATGGGAAAGGCTGAAAGTTGCCTCTTTTCCTGCCAGGTTAAATCGTTCACCAGGAATGTCTATTATTCCCACAAGTCAACTTTCCCCTTCGCGGTATGTGTCCAGGGGTCAGGCCTGGCACTACATGAAAGCGAAGGGTATTCAATAACCTAGAGCCGTGGAAAGGCTTTAGTCCAACTCCAACCATGTTCAGGCTTTTATTGATGCAGCATGCCTTTCCCCATTTGTTTCCTATAAACAGCACATGGTAATATTTAGTAGGTTTCAAACAGCGCTTTTTGCATATTCTCCCTTGTCTACAATGAGCTACTTGGTAGTAGACAGTTTTAATTTACTTAATGCAATTTTTGCTTTTTGTTCTTCCAGAGGGTCTGGGCTGGTTTTGACCCAGTCGCCCCAGCAAATTACTGCACAACTCTAATTCCCGGGGGGCTGGCAGTGGGAGCTGGGGACCCCCTCCCCGCAAGGGTAAGCGCGTTCTCTTGCTTGCTGAAGGAGTGAAAAGGACCCAGCGTGAGCTTGCTGTTGCAAAATAACCCCCTTTTAGCTGCGATGTCAGCAAGGACACGGGGCTTCCCTCCCACCAGAGCCTCCGGGACACTGTCCCTGGGGGCAGCCGCTGCCTCTGGAGCTGGGTGCATGTCGGGGCTGTTTGGGGCCATCCTGGCTGGCCAGGCTTGGCTCCCGCTGCTGCCCAGGCAGGCGACACGTGATGTTCGCCAGCTCCAGCCAAAGAGAAAAAGCCACTTCACTGCAAAAGCTGCCACTTCCCCATCCCCGGGGCTGGCAGCAGCCAGGGCACAGCTCTGGGTGCTCACTGGCCGGGGCTGAGCAAGGCTGCAGGGTGCCCCCCCGGAGCAGGGGGTGCCTGCTGGCACGCTGCCGGGCAGCTCCCTCGCACCACAGGCTCCTGGGGAGCATTTGCACCATTTATACAAGCAAGGGAGCCATGAATTCCTGCTCCTGGAGAGCCAGCAGTTGCCACTCCTCGCCTGCACGCTACCAACGGCAGCCGTGGAGCAGTCCCCATGGGGAGGGGGCACGGATTCCTCCCAAGGTGATTTTTTTTGCCGCTATGAATGGCCACAAAAAACATGCATCAGCTCCCTCCGCAGCGGTAGCAAGTCACTGCTTATGTACACGCACGGGGTATTCACGGAGCAGAAAAAAAGCCAGTCCTCAAACAAACATTGACTGTCTGGTTCCCCAGCGCTGCCCATCAGCCCCCGAATCCCACCCCCAGCCATGGTCCCTCCGTGTGCTGAATACTGGGCAGGTTTCCTTCTGGCAGCAGCTTTCACGTGCCAGCAGCCAGACATTCTTGGTGTGGTGCTGCCGTCACCCTGCCAGCCCCGGGCAGGGCGGTGAGCTCATGCCGCTCAGCCGCTGTGCCGCACCAGCACCCAGGTCACCGAAAAATAAAGCCAGAGCAAACAGTCGACACTGGGATTCTTTTAATGCAATTGCTTTTAAAATGCAGCCTGAAAATGACTTCAAATGGTTGACAATGAGAAACAACGGATCTTTCTGATCTCTGCCATGTGACCGTGTGGCACCTCTGCCTCCAAAACCCACTGGCCACTGCTGTTCCGTGATGTCATTCTCCAACTGCTTTGACAGCGACTCGCTGCCACTTCACAGGACACACGTCACACGGGGCATCCAGTGCCTCCCACTAAAGTGGCTCATTTGGGCAAAAGAAGGGATGACGTGACTCACCCAGCATCCAGATGACCCAACATTCATCTGGAGAACCTGAACGGCCAGGAGCACAAGCAGCAGTGTTCTCTTCCTCACCTTACACTCAGGCATAAACCTGCAAAGGTACCTGAGCCACCAGCTCCTGTGGAAGTGAGTAAGGGCTACCAACTTTAAGCTCCTAATTACCTCTGTGGACCTGTGCCTTCATGCTATGTAAAGTGGTTTGAGAACTGCATGTCTGCCTGCCTTTTCTGGCTGAATGGGATGGCAGAGGAAGTTGATTTTCCAATTATCTGGCTTTTTGAGATATAATGCTACTTTGTGTATTTATTTTACAGAGCCTGCCAATTCAAGGAACAGGGGAAATTCTGTTGTAGCCTAAACATCTGTGAGAATATACCCCAGCACCACCTCCACGCTGTGCAGTGTTTATACGCCGTAACAGGAGAACAGACTCGACTTGCTGAAGTGCGTTTAATCCCTCCCAATCAGTCTGAGTTTTAGTTTTTGTTCTGTGGGCCTGCCACGCGGCCCCTGCACTGTACACACTGTCAAACATCAATGGTACTGCAGGCACTCCTTCCTTTTCTCCATTTAACATGTCTACTGCTGCTCCATGGCAATTTAATGGCCCTCCCAAGAGGGGAGTCATGAAGCTGCTGTGGGGGAAGAGAAACTACAGAAGAGCCCAGGCCACAAGGACCTCGTGAATCTGCCAGTGCTGGGTGACGCCACCGCTCTCTGACAAGAGGAGCCTCCCCAACCTGGTGCCAGCACTCACACGGCTCTCCCAAATCACCTCCTTGTATCAAGCTTGCATTTTACTAGTAACTTCAGAATCAAACGCAGGAAGCCAGTTTGGTCTACAGAAATACTATGTGCTCATCTCTGAATGAATTTTAAACACCTCTTTTTAAGGACAGCATTTAACAGTAAATGAGTGGACTCTCACAGCTTGGTCTTCAATTCTGGTAATAAAACATAGATTCGGGTTTGAACAGACTGGAGCTCTTCTAGGGTTTGAGCAGTAGTTCTCACACAACAAAACGTCACAATTAGAAACTGAGCATAGAAAGAGTCCCCAGGGGAATACGAAAAAGACGTCACCTTATGAAAAAGCTTCAGAATGAACCTGTGAAATAAACAGCAACCAGATAATCGTCTTCTACAGAAGATGAAGTAGCAGTAGAAGAATATAATAATATCTTAAACAGTCAGTGAGTCTGTCTGAATGTACAGGGGCACTAGATCCCTACAGATCTGTGATGAAAGCGCTATATCCCTACAGATCTGTGACGAAAGCTAATAGCCAAAACCAGCTGGTCCCCTCCAGTCCCAAAAGGAGACTGGTTTGCAATTCACTCTTCACCAGCTGGAAGATTGTCTTCAATCCGCCTGATGAACTTCATTCTTATTTCTGTGACGCTGTCACCCTTCAGTGTGTCCTGGATGAATTTTACATCTACAGCCATCTGAACCTAGGTGGTGGAAGAGGAAAAAGAGCTGTTATCTCCCTTACAGCAGCAGCTTCTCTAGGAGCCGTCTGAGCGTGAAGCACCAGCTTAAGGACTCTAAGGGCATGACATGCAATGCAGAGCTCTACGGAAGCACTCATTATTTTTCAAGATCACATCCTCCTTGTACACTGCAGCCTACACGGTGGACTGTGGGCACCTTACCTCAGCAAACATACCTCCTACAGCACAACTGGGACTCCCTTCAGAGATCAGAGCCTGATGAACCCCATCACTCAGGGCTACACGACCTGCTGCTCCATGTATGCTCCTCAAAAATTTCAGCTAAGCAAAATAATCAAGCCTCAATACAGACTCCTAAATTTGAGACATAGCTGTTTGCTTGTTCCAGCCAATTCCCAACTAGGGCTCAAAGCAGATACAAAGAGAGGATTTTGAAGCTTCACGAAAATTCAAGGAGATACTAGTGCCCACACTTGGGTCATAAGATGAAGGGGCTTGGGCAGCACCTCTGGGACTCACAGCTGCCATAGCCAATGGCAGCCGAGCGCTCCTGTAGCTCTGCTCTTCTCCCGGGAATGAATTTCAGATTCAAAGCAATCAAAGAAGTCATGAACACAGATTAAACATTAAAGTATCTGCTGATACCTCGGATATATCGCTCTCTCTAGAACAGAGATGTTGGCTCACCATTTCCAGAGCTCCTCGCAGCACTCCACACAACAAGTTGGAATAGATGAGAGATGAGTGGTTGTCGGGGAGCTCAACAAAGTCCACCAAGGGATTATTTTCCAAGATCAGGGAGAACTCGTCACCTCCAGGACTCCAGTTGGTGATGCTTGGAGTGATGCCCAGGTACATTTTAAATGCTATCTGTTGTCAAAGAGATTGTGAACAAGAACATATCCCATGAAGCAACAGCACAGCTCTGATCTTTGTAAAATTACTAAAGGGTTTTGAAAACACTCCTTTCTCCCAGTTCCCACCAGTCAGCAGTACCCAGGGATCTAATTCTCTCTTTTTCCTCCCCAAAATCTCAGTCAAACTCTCAAAACAGTCCTGCAAGCTGCAAATACTCTATCCTCATAGGCAAAACCATGACAAAACCTGACAAAGCTGTGCTTTCACAATTACCTTTGCAATAACATCCGCGGTTTCACGGAAATCATGGCATCTTCCGACATTGGACCGGGCCAGAAAGTCTTCTATTAGCCGAACACCTATGTTGTAACCCCTGTGAATAGACCAAAGAGGAGCAGCTACAGAGTGGGAAGAGGATAGCTTTAGAAAGACAACCAACATTTATAAAAGGACCAGTGGAGGGAAAAAAAATATCTGAGAAATACCAGTAAAACAAAATACATAAAATATAAAATTCAGTCTGCCAGGCTTTTATTCACAAAGCAACACATAGAGGTGCCTCCTGTGAACCTGAACTCCTACAAGGCTCTGCTGCAGCAGATTCACTTACATTTTGTCAAGCTGCTTGTTGACATCCTCATCATTCTCATAGTCCTTGCACAGCTGGGTGACCAGAGCACCATACGTCAGTGTGAAGAGCTCCGAGTTCTAGACAGAGGCAAAAGGGATTTAAACACAAGTCAAAAAGAAAACTGACATAGCACTGCTGCATCTGTGTCCAGCGCTGCTTCCGTTGGCCCGGAGAGGGGGAAGAGAAACCTGCTGTCTCCAAAGAATTTGCTGCTTAATAAGGAGAGATCCCAGTTCATATTTTGGCAAGACAACTTCAGTCTCCTTGGAAAGAGAAATCCTCTTTGACTAAGAATGACTGAGCACTTTCTTTCTCTCCCTCTCTCCACACACACACAGAGCATTTCCCATTAAGGTGTCCTGAATCTGACCTGAAGAGGCAAGCCAGGAGGCTGATGACATTCTTAGTAAGTTTTGTCAGCTGCCACTTAGCATCCTTCTGCTTTAACAAGCACATCCCCGGATAACTGGAACGACACCTCCAGGTCATCTGATGTGCTACCAACCACCTCCTGAGTGGCTAAAAGCACAGTTACCAGGGACCTTAATCTGTTTCAACCACTGACTTAGAGGTGAAAACTTATTTGTGTTTCATAAAGGCGCTGCAAATGGGCAACACTCATTAGGCTCCATTTCTGGTCCTTTTGACAGGACAAAAAGTGCTCATCCATTCACAGACTTATATTCTGCTACCAAGAAAAAACAAGACTCATCTGGTCCCTGGAAAGTTATCCAGGCACATAATTCGCTTCATACATTAAAATCAGTTCCTCAGACCCAGAGGAGGAACAGCGAGGACGACTTCAGGTCAGCTCAGCAGATCTGTGTTCCGCACATCCGCTTGCTGTGCCTGGTTAGGATCAAAGTTACGTGGGCTTTCTTTGCACAGTTGTGGGATTTGCAGGAAACGCCAAGGGAAGAGATCTCATCTCCCAGCCACCATCCTCAACCTGAAGCCACTATGGCAAAGCGCATTTTCTTGGCACCCATTAAGCCAGATCAGTGATTAACAAGGTCCTTAAAGGCTGCATAAGAAAAAGGTACAATAGGCTTTAGCTTTTCACAGAACCTGAAGGAAGTGTTTTCAGGAACAAATAAAGCATGATAATTAATTTCTGCTTTCAGTTTTAGCATTCAGAAACATTACAGTCTAATCTCAGATTAAAAGCCTATCACCTACCATGAGATGCATAGATGCAGAAGGTGAAATGAATGGCAAATACCAATACTACAGAATGAAAGCAGCAGGCAGGCAGAAAGGAAGGGAAAAGAGACAACATCAGAGTTAAGTGACAACACTGAACACACTTCATTCTGAACAAGTTTACAGAAAGACAAACACAAGAAGGAATCGATCCAATATTCAACAAAGAGAAACTGGGTTGGTTAGAAGACACAGGGAATTCCACCTTGTCATTGTAATTCACAGGTCAACAGCAATTAGCTACCAAAAGGCTTTAAAGCACCTGAAAAGAACCAGTCAGGCTCCTTGGTACTTTTGCTTCATTTTCGATCGAAAGAACTGACACATTTTTTGGGTTTTTTACTTACAATTCTGCTTTCATCCTGGAAAGCTAAAGGTTGCACAAGTTCACATCACTCAAGAGTGAACAACAAGGCGGAAGTCTCCTTTAGCTCAACTGGCAGTCAGACACTTGGCAGAGAATTTAACAAACATGCAGAAAAGGTTATGCTATTTTTAAGGATTTCAGTAATTTTAGTAAAGACAGGGCTTGGCAGCTGGAGAGAGTAGGGGGTGAATGGATGGAGGGAATCCAGCTGTTACCAGTCCAAGATGCTGTCATTTACTGTGTAAAGCCATGAAGTCATCACCTACTGTTATCAGCCCCAAAGTGAGCAAATCCAGTGTTGGCCATAGTCATTGCCTGCGACGCTGCTATTCAGGTAACTTTTAAACTGTTACAAAAAGGCAAACTTTCACATTTGTAAACAAACTTTTCATTTTTGGTCCATCTAATGGAATTAGAGTGCCCAAGACTTTTTCCATTATTTATATTTTTTTGTATTGCAGACTAGCGTATAGTCTCAGCATTACAGAACCATTCTGCGGCTGCAAAAATCAGGCTCCTAATGACATAACACTAATTCCTTAAATAAAAAGCACTGTGTTTAAGGAGTTGAATCCCTAGAAAAGAATCCCTCGTGGTGCGGACAGGATGGGAGCAGAAAGGAGCAGGCAGCTGCCTGGCCTCCGCTGAGCCTGAACCAGCCTGTCAAGGTGGCCAAAGAGGGAAAAAATCTGTATTTTATTTTTTGTTACTTGCTTTCAAATACTGACATTGCACCAAAATGATTTCGTTTGGTCTGGTTTGACCCAGCATCAGACTTCAGCTCCGCAGCTTTGCTCTCCACCTCTCCCCTCTCAGCTCAGCTGGACTGGTGACACGGAAGGGAGTGATAGGAGAAAAGAGACGGAGAAAAGGGTGTGCGTTTCGCCTGTAGCATTTCCACAAGGAGAAGTGTCCCGCTGCTGCCTGATCCCTGATCCCGACCCCCGGCAGCCCGGCCCCGCCTCACCGGGCACTCGGCACCCTGCGGAGCGGGTGACGGGAGCTCCCGTTGGGAACCGCTGCCGCTCCCGGACGCTTCGTGCAGAGCCCGCTTGGGGGCTGTGGCGGCTCCGAGCTCCCGCGGAGCGGCTGGCGCAGCCCCTCCGCCCCGCTCGGCACCGCGGGCGGCCGCCTGGGGGCTGGGGTCGGGCGGGAGGGGGCAGCCGGTGCCGCCCCGCCGGTACGGCCCGGGGAGGGGCGGGTCCCGCCGAGCACACCCCGGCAGCCCGGGCGCGCAGCGCGGCCCAGCGGCGGGCGGGAGGGCTGGGCCCTGCCGTGGGCCTCCCCCCTGACAGCCAGGCCGGCTCCCCGCCTCCTCCGGCACCCCCCGCCCCGGGCCCACACCCCGCCGCCAGGCCTATCCCCGCGGGCGGGCGGCGCAGGGGCCCACCGGGGCCCGCCCGGCCCCTCAGGCACCGCCTCCCCGCCGTTACCATTTTCTTGCTCTCGGTGCTGCGGCCGGCCTGGCGCGACATCCTGCCCGGCCCGCTGCGTCCCCGGCCCGGCCCGGCCTGGCCCGGCCGCCTCCCGTCCCGCCCCGCGCCGTGTCGCGGGGCACGCCGGGACTCGCAGGCCCCGCCGCGCCCGCCCCTGCGAACTACGATCCCCAGAGTGCAACGCGGGCGAGCTACGCGCATGCGCCTGCCGTGGCGGCCGCGGCGGTGCGGCCTTCCTGTCATGTGACGGGGCGCCTACAAATCCCGGCGGGCCCTGCGAGGGAGGCGGGGTTTTGCCGCGCCGCTGGGGGGCGCCTGCGCCCGGGTTTGGGCCTTGTCCGGGCCGGGAGCCCTGCCTGGCCGGTGAGGGCCGGGGGGGGCGGTGTTGGCGGCGCTCCTGCTTCCTGTGACCAGTCCCAAGTGAAGGCAATAGAGCAGCCTGGCCTCCAGCTGGGCCCACTGGTGCCTGGTGGCTTCTGTTTAGGCCCCTGTAGCTCTGATGAACGTTTTTACTGGAGGAATAACTCTTCACAGAACGGTGCATTGCCAGGGCAAGGGCCTGTCCATGGGAGTGGTTCCCTTCCCTGGCACGCCTGGGCCGGCAGGTCCTGCTTTTGCTTTGGTCCCACATTGCTCCTGGCCCTGCTCAGCTGCTGGCCCCAATGTCTTGGCAGAAGCTGGTTCCTGCGGCAAGGGCAGCCAGCATGCCCCAGGGTGGACGCAGTGAGCCCTGGGCCAGCATGGAGCCTCAGGCTGCAGGTCTGTGTGGGAGTGCTCAGCACAGGGCTTCCGTGCCTAATGCGGCAAGAAATACACCCAACTGTGCAGAAATGTGGCAGGGGACAGGGGTGTTGCAGAAATCTGCCTGGCTTGGGGCTCTGAGCAATTGCAGTAAATAGTTACGGGAACAGCTGAGTTCCCCTGAGCCTCCTTGGCCAATGCGACTGCCCAAGCACTGGCCTCTGCTCCCAGACAGACACTGCCTGGTGGTTATTTGTTTATTTGGGTATGTGTCTATTCTAGCCACGTCCCTGAGCAAGTGCTGGTTGCTGACTCTTGCTTAAGGGTGGCTCCAGCTGGGGCAGTGCAATGGTGGCTGTGGGCTGGGTGGGAGGATGTCCTCTGGAAGTGGAGGAAGCTGGTAGCAGGACCCCCCCACCCCCCGCCCTGGCTGCTTAGGAATCCAGCAGCTGGGTGATTGCTTGCTGTCAGCGCCAAGCAGCAGTGCTGGGAGCGTGGGGGCTGGCCGGGCTCTCACCAGCTGCGGCCAACCTGCTGGCATTGCCTTACATGGCTACGTCCCTGCAACAGCGCAGCCTGTACTCACTCGGCTGCTGGCGGGCTGCAAGCCCCTAGGCCTGATACCAGCTCCTGGCATGGTCAATCCAAGCTGGCGAACTGCCAGCGTCGCCTCCATCCCTGGCAGGAGCAGGACACAGTGCCGGCAAGATAATGAGGTGGCCTGCAAGCACCAGCTCCCCTCCTGCTCCCAGTCCCATCCCAGCACTGGCAGGCAAATGGCCATCTCCATGCACATGTTGCCCCCTGTGCATCTCCCAGCCCGAGAGCTATGGCCAGGGGAGGGCAAAGGTGGGGACAGTGGAGACGCCACAGCACACAGTGCACAACGCCACGTTTGCCACACTGGAGGTGGGTGTGAGCTCCCCGATCCCGGTGGCCACCAGGGTCATCCACGTGGAGGTGCAGGTCTCCGTTTGGGCTGCCTGGTGCTAAGCCCGTCCCTGGCTGTCACTGTGCCACTTGTCTCATGGGAGCGGCCGTGTGAGAAAGCCATGGAGCGTATGTTGTGGTGTGCCCAGGGGCTGCACGTGCTGCTTCGGGTCATGCCGTGCTGGCCTTTGCCGGCTGGGGAGTCACCTGGCCAGGCCTCAGGACACGCGCCAGGTCTGGTCCCAGCCTTGCCAGCATGCTCATGCCGCACCCACCACCCAGCCTCACATCATGTCCCCAGGCTGCAAGCGTGGGACTTGGGCAGCACAGCCAGGAGGACCAGCAGCCTCGGCCGCCAGCACTGGGAGCGTGACCACGGCTTCCATGGCTGTCCCCGTGAGCTGGTGGCCACTGCAGGTACCGTGTCCCTGGCCACCAGGTGGGTCCCTGGCAGCGTCCCACGGTGCCAAGCTGGCCAGGCAGCAGGGAGCGTGCATGGGACCCATGCTGGCGCCAGGCTCCGTGGCCCTTGTCAAAACACAAAACGAAGGCCTTCCTCTCGTCACCCCGGGCCCCAGCTCCAGGACAGGAGCAGTGACTGGGACCCCTCTACGCCCCAGCCCCAAGCAGAGGCTTGAGCCCCGCCGCAGGCAGCCCCACTGCAGCCGGGGCCACCGCGGGAGCTGGTTTGGCGGCACCGGGCAGCTCTGCCGGTTCCCTCGCAGCTGTTCCCGTGCCCAGAGGTGTCGGGGCTGGTGGGAACCGCCACACCGCGACCGGCCGCCGCTGCGGAGCCGGGGCCCGGCCAGGACCCGCCGCCCTCGATGCAGACCCCGGCGCACGGCCCCCCCGCGCCGGCTCTGGCTGCTCGTTCTCCCGGTGCCTCCCGGGGCAGGGGGAAGCGCGGCCCCGGCCCGCCCCGCCCCGCCGCGCCCATCGCCCGGACCGCACTCCGTGCCGTGCAGTGCCGTGCTGCTCGGTCCCGAGCCGTGCCGTGCCCTGCCGTGCCGCGCGGTGCCGTGCCGCGCCGTGCCATGCCGCGCCGACCCGTGCCCCCGGCCCGAGGAGCGGCCGTGCCGGGGCTCCGGGCCGCCGCCGTGCTGCTGTGCGCGGCGCTGAGCACCGGGCCGGGCCGGGCCGAGCCCTCTCCCTTCCCCTCCCCCACCCCGTTCCCCTTCCAGGACCCAGCGCTGCCCTGGCACCGCCGCCTCGACGACCTGCTGTGCCGGCTGAGCCCCGCCGAGCTGGTGCTGCAGGTGAGAACAAGGCGGGGCCAGCCCCGGACCCCCCCCCGACCCCCCCTGGGACACCCTCGGGATCCCCCCGGGACCTCCTGACACCCCCCCGTGCTCAGCACCGCCTGCCTGCAGGTGGCAAGGGGGGGTGCGATGGGGAATGGCCCCGCGCCCCCCATCCCACGGCTGGGCATCGCACCCTACAACTGGAACACGGAGTGTCTGCGGGGCGACGCCGAGGCACCCGGCTGGGCCACAGCTTTCCCCCAGGCGCTGGGGCTCGCCGCTGCCTTCAGGTACCAGCACCAGGGCACCCAGCAATCCAGCCGGGATGGGGCGCCCGGGGATTTGGGACATGACCCGCCATCCCCCAACACCCCCGTGCTCTCCCCACAGCCCTGAGCTCATCTACCGCGTGGCCAATGCCACTGCCACCGAGGTGAGAGCCAAGCACAACGTCTTTGCTGCCACTGGCCGCTACGGTGACCACACAGGGCTCAGCTGCTTCAGCCCCGTCCTGAACATCATGAGGCACCCGCTGTGGGGCAGGAACCAGGTGCCAGCACGGAGGGGTGACCCCAGGCTGGGATCAGGCCACACAGGATTGTGGCTGACCGGTCCGCGGGGTCGCTGCGGGTCCCAGCAGTGACCCACTTGTCCCTTGGCCAGGAGACCTACGGGGAGGACCCGTTCCTGAGTGGGGAGCTGGCCCGCAGCTTTGTGCAGGGGCTGCAGGGCCAGCACCCCCGCTACATCAAGGCCAGTGCCGGCTGCAAGCACTTCAGCGTGCACGGTGGCCCTGAGAACATCCCCGTCTCCAGGCTCAGCTTCGATGCCAAGGTGAGCGCAGCGGGGCCAGGGGCCAGCTGGCAGCCCCCCAGGCACTGACCCCTCTCTCCCATGGCGCTTGCAGGTGCTGGAGCGGGACTGGCGCACCACCTTCCTGCCCCAGTTCCAGGCGTGCGTGCGTGCTGGCTCCTACAGCTTCATGTGCAGCTACAACAGGTACCGAGCGCGGTGGGGGCTGCACGGCCTGGGCTGCCTGCAGGGTGGCCGGTGCCCAGCAGTCCAGGCTGCCCCATCCCCTCTCCGGCAGGATCAATGGCATTCCCGCCTGCGCCAACAAGAAGCTGCTGACAGATATCCTGCGTGGCGAGTGGGGGTTCGAGGGCTACGTGGTGAGCGACGAGGGGGCCCTGGAGCTCATCATGCTGGGGCACCACTACACGCGCACCTTCCTGGAGACGGCAGTCGGTGAGCTTGTGGGAGGGGTGTGGGGTCCCTGGGCATCACGCAGCCATGATGGGCCACTCTCACCGGTATGGCAGCCTCAATGAACGCCGGCTGCAACCTGGAGCTCTCTTACGGCATGAGGAACAACGTCTTCATGCACATCCCCCAGGCTCTGGCCATGGGCAACATCACGCTGCAGGTCAGCCGGAGTGAGCGGGGCTGGGGGCGTGGGCAGGGAGCCAGGGCTGCCCCTGCCAAGCACAGCCAAGGTTTTGGTACTGGGGTCTTTGCAGATGCTGCGTGACCGGGTCCGGCCCCTCTTCTACACACGTATGCGGCTGGGGGAGTTCGACCCCCCAGCCATGAACCCCTACAGCACCCTGGGCCTGAGCGTTGTGCAGAGCCCTGAGCACCGCAACCTCTCGCTGGAAGCTGCCATCAAGAGCTTTGTGCTGCTGAAGAACGTGCGGGGGACGCTGCCCCTCCGGGCCCGGGATCTGCCCGGCAAGCGCCTCGCGGTGAGCACCGTGCACGGGGGTGAGCAGGGGGACATGGTGACCCAGAGGCTGCTGGCTCCGTACCCCGGGCACACAGGTGTCCCCTCCTTTGGAGATGCACAGGCTGCGTGGCACAGGGCTGCCAGAGCCCACCCTCACCCCTCTGCCCTCTGCAGGTGGTGGGTCCCTTCGCCGACAACACCCGGGTGCTGTTCGGGGACTACGCACCGGTGCCGGAGCCACGGTACATCTACACTCCCCGGTGAGACAGCGCGGTGCCGCCGTACATCCCCGGTCCTGGGCACTGCCTGGGGCTGCTGCTGGAGCTGCTCAGCCCTTTGCTTGGGGGCTGGGGCAAGGGGGGAATTCCCAAGGTGCCCCAGCCCTGGGGCACAGCAGCCCCCCTGCCCTCTGCTCTTCCCTGGCGCAGGAGGGGGTTAGAGATGCTGCCGGCCAACGTCAGCTTTGCAGCGGGCTGCCGTGAGCCGCAGTGCCAGCAGTACTCACAGGCAGAGGTGGTGGAGGTGGCAAGGGCAGCCGACGTGGTGGTGGTCTGCTTGGGGACAGGTAAGTGGGAGCGAGGAGGGCGCCGGGTGGGCACTGCCTGGGGAAGAGGAGTGCCCCAGTGCTGGGGTGGCACTGGGAGAGGAACGGGTCCCCATCGGCCCCCAGGGTGGTTGGTGCCCCATCCGCAGTGCCCCAGGCAGCGTCTTAGGGGCTGTCCCTTGGTGTCCCCATGCAGGGATAGATCTGGAGACAGAGGCAAAGGACCGGAGGGACCTGTCCCTGCCGGGCCACCAGCTGGAGCTGCTGCAGGACATCGTGCAGGCAGGTAGGGGCTCTGCAGGGCTTGGTTCCCACGGGGGCAGCATGCTGGTGCCTGGGGACTGACCCGTGTCCTGGGGGTCAGGGCCAGCCCACGGGAGCTGGGGTACAGGGAGGGGGTGCACAACCCCCCAGGGTGTTCCACATCCACAGGGCACCCCAGAGCCATCCAAGTGGCACCAACGCGGGGCTCTTGGTGACAGCTGTCTCGTTGCAGCCGCCGGGCGCCCCGTCATCCTGCTGCTGTTCAACGCGGGGCCCCTGGACGTGAGCTGGGCGCAGGCGCACGAGGGCGTGGGGGCCATCCTGGCGTGCTTCTTCCCTGCCCAGGCCACCGGCCTAGCCATTGCCAGGGTCCTGCTGGGTGAGGCAGGGGCCACCCCAGCCGGCAGGCTGCCGGCCACGTGGCCCGCAGGCATGCACCAGGTAAGGCAAGGGCAGGCAGCAGCACCCATAGCCCTGCCCTGCCTCCATGGCTGGGGGAGCCGTGGGATGCAGGGCTGATGCTTGGCTGTGCTGCCCAGCCCTGCCCTGCATCCCACAGGTGCCACCCATGGAGAACTACACCATGGAGGGGCGGACATACCGGTACTACGGGCAGGAGGCCCCACTCTACCCCTTCGGGTACGGGCTGTCCTACACCACCTTCCGCTACCAGGACCTGGTGCTGAGTCCCCCAGTGCTGCCCATCTGTGCCAATCTCACTGTGTCTGTGGTGCTGGGGAATGTGGGGCAGCAGGACGGCGAGGAGGTGAGCGCAGCTGCTCCATGGGTATGGATGTGGCTGGGGTCCCCCCTGCCAGGGGTGCAGCCGCAGGGTCTCGTTGGCACTGACTCCTGTCCCTCCTGGCAGGTGGTGCAGCTGTACCTGCGGTGGGAGCAGTCATCCGTGCCGGTGCCCCGCTGGCAGCTGGTGGCTTTCCGCCGTGTGCCTGTGCTGGCTGGCCGGGAGACCAAGCTGTCCTTCCAAGTGGCGGCCGAGCAGCGTGCCGTCTGGGCACAGGACTGGCGCCTCGAGCCTGGCACCTTCACCCTCTTTGCTGGTGGGCAGCAGCCGGGCCAGCAGACGCGGGTGCCTTCGGAGGTGCTGAGCGCACAGTTCACTGTCACCGGCGCAGCCCGGCCCCTGCGCGGGTGCTAACGGTGGGGGCGGTTGTGGAGCCATGGGGTGCTGGTGGAGGGGAGGGGCACGTGGCGTCCCACGTGCCGTGGGGAGCACAGTTGTCTGCCTTGCAATAAAGTGCTGGGTGCTGCTTTGTGGTGGCTGCATGGGGCCCCCGTCCCGTCACCCCAGGCGCAGGGCTGGCTGCCTCCCCGCAGCAGGACGGCAGTGACCTCGCCCTGCCTCGTACTTTCACCCTCCTCCCCGTTCCTGTCCCACCCCGGGGTGCTGCTGCAGCCCCACACCCTGCCCATGCCCCACGCCGGCCGAGGGGCAGCAACCACCTGGGCCCTGGTGTGCCCCAGCCGGTGCATGCCTGCGCCTCCCGCTCTATTTATAGCTGCCAGGGCTGCTCCAGCGCATTCCCTGTGCTGGGCGGGCAGGGAACCGGCAGCGCTGCCTTCATCCCCAGCCTGGGGGGCTCAGTGGGCCAGGGGCTGGCCCCTCTCCTGCCCAGGCAGGATCTGTCCCCAGGAGGGTGGCAGCCGTGTGGCCAGCTGGCAGGGCCAGCGCGAGGAACAGGCAGGATGCCGGCAGCGGTATGGGCAGAGATGCAGCCAAGCCCCGCGCTGGCCAGGGGGATGGATCCAGCCCTGCAGCTGCTTGGGTGCTGCGGGGCCGGGGTGGGACGGGGGTCCAGCAGCAATGCTGGTGGGGAGCGCAGGTAGCCAGAGCCAGGCAGGAGCTCCTCGGGACAGCGTTGGAGCGCTGGGATCTCCTTCAGCCCTGTGGCTGGAGGCCAAGGTGGGGCCGTCCGGGAGCACATGGGGCTGCCCAGATCTGACATCATGACATCAGGACACTAATTACAGATGCGGCCTGGGGTAATTACAGAGCGGGTAAGAGCTGCAGCAGGGCAGGGCAGGGCAGGGCTCAGCCCATCGCTGGCCCATTTATCACCTGCACCCACGGGGGATTGTCCTGCAGCAGTGGGGCTTTGTGGCTGGCTGTGATGCTGGCCCCATGGCAAGATGCTCAGGGCCGGCAGCTGCCGCAGCACACTGCCAGCAACAATCTGGTGCCCCACGCCCCCACTCTGGGGACAGACCCTCGCCCCTACGTTCCCGCTGGGTCACTGCCCCATGCCTAGTGGGGGTCAGCAGGAGTATTTTGAGGGCAGGTGTTCAGATCAGCCCTTGTGGCCCCAAAACTGCCCTGTGCAGAGCAGCAGGGTGGGAGCAGCTTGGGGTGGGGACAATGTCCCGGGGCTGGAGGAGGGAGGTGTGGGGCAGAGGGGTGAGGAGCGGGTGGGATGGGGTGTCCCGTGTGGTACTTTGCCCGGAGATGCTGGCACGGTTTGTTTGCTGTCCTCATTCCTGTTTGCACCCAGTCTCCCGCAGCGTCAGCTCCCGCTGGCAGGGCAGTGGCCAAGCCGTGGCTGTAAATGCCCTTTGATTTTGGGGTGCTTGGCACCCCATCAACTCCCCGCAGGCAGTGTCAGGGCAAAGTGCTGGGCACACTGTAGGTGCTAGAGGCATGGCCAGGCCCCAGCCCACCGGGTGCAGCCCCCTCCCCAGGCCGGTCCCAGGCTGAGGAGCACAGGGAGCTCTGGGGCATGCAGCTGCTGGGCGGCATGCTTGTCATGAGCTCATTGAATTTTCCATCTGCACAGGGAGGGCGGCTGTTCCCGGCACTGCGGGAACAGGGTGGCTGGACCCAGGAGCCCCGCTGCGGCGGAGCAATCGATTGATGCTCTGCTTGTTGTATAAGCCCATCGACTCAGGCTGGCATGGCAGCAAGGAGCCCTGTGCATCACTACCCGCACTGGGAGCACTGGCAGAGCACAGCTGCAGGCCCTGTACACCTGCAGTTGCCCCTTCCTCACTGTGCCCCTGCTCCAGGCTGGCCCCACGGTTGGAAGTACCATGGACGTGCCTGGACCCGCTGCCAGGCTCTCCTGGAGGCCTGGGATGCTCGTCTGCTCTGCACAATGGCCCTGTGAGGCAAAGGGGCTTTGGAAGCTGCCTGCCAGCACCCTCACAGCAGGTCACAGGGCAGCCCCGGCCCCACACTGCTGGGTCCCTCGAAATAAGGGGCTGTGGGGCTGCCATAGCCCCATGGGACGCTTGGCCACGCCGGCTGTGAGTAGGGCTGTTCCCTTTCCTGGGGTGTCCCCTCTGTTTGTAGGTTCACTGGGACACACTCCTGTGCCACGTGTGCTCCTGTCCCCCACCATACCCCAAGGGCCTCACAGCTCCCGGGGCTGTGGCTCGGCCACGCAGCATTCCCCGGCAGGGAGTCAGCCGGTTGTGGCTGCTGAGAGGTTTGGGGCAGCCTCTGCTCCGGCTGAGCCGGGCCAGCAGCCGGCGGGTGGCAGGGCTGGGGGCCACGGGGAGGTGATGGCTCAGCCACAGCTTGGAGCTCTGGGGCGTTTGGGCTGGTTTGGGGTGTATGGCCACCCCTGCAGCGCACTGAGTGGGGCCGCCCTGTCTGCTGAGGAGCCCTCCTGCCCGCTCCCTGTCCCCTGAGTCAGAGGAAAGAGCTTCCGGAGGAGAGGGCTGGGATTTTGGGAAACCTGTTTGCCTGGTAGGTGAGGGAGGATGGGTGGCAGGGGATCTCCTGGCCCTGCGGTGACATCATCTTCCAAAGAGGCATCTCTGATGGGCGCTGCCTGCAGAAAAACGAATCTGTTCATCAACACATCCCTGTGAACCCAGAGATGGGTGCTTTGCTGGATGCCTGGACCAGGCCAGCTGTCCGGTGAATGGGGACGTGTCCCTGACTCCTGCTGTCCCTGCAAAGCCCTAAGCAGCATTTCTCCCCCCACCGCCTCGGTTGCTGCTGCTGCTGCCCACATGTCCCCTGCCCCTGGAGGTGCTGCTGCAGCAGGCGGGCACCTGTGCCCGGGCTGCGTTTGCTGGGGATGCTGTGCGGGGCAGGGATGGGGGGCATGCTCCTGGCCCACCCCTGCTTCTTGCAAGGCAGAGAGGAGTGTCACCCGCGGGTGACTGAGCCGCGGCCTCCGCACCCGTCCGCAGTGCAGGGCAGGCCTCATTATCTGCCTGTTATCGAGGCAGGAGGGGCTGTGTGGGGGCGAAGCCCTCACCCCCAGGAGCAGGGGGGTGGCTGCTGGCAGTGACTAAGGCTCACGTGTGACGGGTGGGTGGGTGGGTGGGGGAAGCAGCTTTGAGGGTTCATCAGCAGCCGAGGTGGGGCTCCAGGATGGGAGATCCATGTTTCTTTGGGGTGCCTGGAAATCGGGCAGCTGCTCCGAGCAGCGCTGGCAGTGGCACCGGGCACGGCGAGGGCAGGGCGGGCCGGGGGTGTCTGCTGCAGGGCCAGCGCTTCGCAGGTGACCAGAGCGTGCTGAAACGTGGGGAGTGGGAAGGGTGGGTGCAAGCCCCGAAACGTGGGAGAGCAGGGGCTGAAGCAACGCTGGGGGGTGCTGGGCGCTGCGGGGGGGGCAGGCCTGAGGCCGCGGCGAGGGGCGCGGGGTCCCAGCCGCGGCGGCGGGAGGGCAGTCGAGCCCCCCCCGGGGATGGGAGCCCCGGGGCCGGGCCAGGGGCAGGGGAGAAGCGAGTCGGGCCAGAGCAGCCCCCGCCCGCCCGCTGCCCCCAGCCCGCGGGGCTGCGCGGCCGGGGCCGGGGCGGGGAGCGCCGTGCGTCCTCCCCCGCCGGGCCGGGGGGAGCGGGGCGGCGCGGCGCGGCTCGGCACGGCTCGGCCAGCCCTCTGCGCCTCCCCGCCACGCCATGGAGAGGAGCCGCGCCGGGCGGGAGCCGCAGCCCCAGCCCCAGCCGGCCCAGGGTAAGGCTCGGCGGCGGGGACCGGCTCCGGTAGCGGCGGGCGCCCGGGGCCCCCTCCCGCACTGCGGGGCCGCGCCGGGGACGGGGAGCGGGATGCGGCCGCGGGAGCCGGCGGGGGGGTGCGGGGCTCGGCGCGGGGGTGCGGGTCCGGCCGGTGATGCTGCGGAGAGCGGGGCGCTGCGCCGGGCCCGGGGGCTGCGGCGGGGCCGCTCGGGCGGCAGAGCGGGGCGGGGGCCCGGGGAGGCTGCGGAGGAGCCGGGGCGGGTTGGGGGTGGGGGGGGACCCGCGGCCGGAGCGTCTTCCCGGGAGGGACAAAGCCCGGGCACGGCCCCTCCATCTTGGGGTGGGACGGAGCGGCGCAGCCCCGGGCCCCGCCGCCGCCGGGGGTGCAGGGGGAGCTGCCCCGGGGGCGCCCTCCCGGGGACGGCCCCGCCATGGCGGGGGGGGCCGGGGCGGCGGCCTCTGCCCTTGCCCGGGCTCTTCCCCTCCAGCCGGTGGGCGATGCCGGGCAGGGCCCCGCTGCCGCGTGCGGTCCCGGGGCTCGGTGGGGGGTGCCGGGCGGCCCTGCCGCGGGGGGGGTCCGTGCCTTGGGAGCGCCGGGGTCACCGCCGCGGTCCGAGCGGAGGAGGCTGCCGGGGGGGCGCAGGCGCTGCCCCCCCGCGGGGAGCGGCAACGCGTCCCGGCCGGGCCTGGCCCCGGCGCTGCCCCGGGATGAACCGCTGGCTCCCGGCTCGGCCCGGCCCGGCCAGGCGGGGCGGGGGCTGCGGCTCGGGGCCGGGGCTTGTTTGGGCTCCTTCCCGCGGGGCTCCGGCCCGGCGCTGCCCGGGCCCGCCCGCCCCGGGCGCGGGGCTGTGACTAAGCACGGTCCGTGCCGGAGCCGCTTCCCACCGATGGAGGAAGAGGAGCCGCGGCTCCCCTCCCCCCACCCCCGGCCCCGGTGCCCGCCGCCGCGCCGGAATTCCCCGCCCGGGCCGCGGCAGGCGGGATGGATGGGTGGGTGGGTGGATGGATGGATGGGTGGGTGGGTGGATGGGTGGATGGCTGCCGGCCCCCGGCCTTGCCACAATGCCCTTTACCGCCGGCTCTCCGACAAACCGGCGGCGGGTCCCCAGCGGCGCTGCCCGAACGGCTGCAGACATATTGTCTGTGTCCCGCTCAGCGCCCCCGCAGCCCGCCCGCCCGCCTCGGCCTTCCCCTTCCCTCCGCTTGGCTCCCTGGGCAGGGTGGCCAGCAGCCCCCAGCCTGTTGCCCCCCGGGTGGCTCGGTTCCCCCCTGCCCGGAGGTGCTGGCAGCTCCACCGCCAGCGAGGATGGTGCTGGGGCAGCGTGTCCTGCTCCGAGTCCGTCCCTGATCCCTCTCATCTGGGTGACCCACGCGGCAGGGCGGCCCAGGCTGCTCCCTGTCTCGCTACCCAGTGTGGGTCAGAGCCCCCTGGCCGCCCTGGTGTGCTGTGTCCTGGCCACCAGTGGGGATGCGATTTCACTCCAGGGATCAGGACCCACCGCGGTGTGGGGCAGCTGGTGGTGTTGGGGGGGGCAGGGGAGGGGTCGCAGAGGGCACATGGGCCAGGGTGTGGAGGCGCCAGGTGGGATGCTGCCCCACGGGGGTGAGGACCAAGACAGGGAGCAGGCAGGGCTTGGTTCTTATCTGGGTTTTCCCTGGCTTCTCCGGCCCTTCTCCCTCCAGCACAGCGGAGAGGGAGGGTGCAGGGCGAGCTGGTTGCCAGCCAGCACCTGTGTTTGGGAGCAGGCGGCTCGGGAGCTCTCCCAGCGCGGGGACGCCAGCAGAGCCACTGCTGCGAAACCGTCAGAGCAACGTGATGCAACGTGCGGAGTGGTGATGTGACAGTCCCGTGGTGCCATGTCCAAAATAGTTAGCACAGCTTTTGCTTGTTGGAGGGCTCCGCGCAGGGACAGGCAGCAGCACAGGCAGCCTCCTGGGAGCAGAGCTGGATCCTGCACGGCCCCAGCCCTGGTAGGTGTCTACATCCACGTTGCGAGGCTCAGGACCTGTTTTTTGGAGGTGCTGAGCTCCTGGCTTCCAAGAGGCCGGATCCCAGTGAGCACAGAGCCCCATGTCGTGCCTTTGAGCCAGGTTCTGTTTTTCCCAGCGTGATGCTAGCAGACAGGTTTTTGGGAGCACGGCTGGGCTGGCTGCCCTCGGTGCTGGCGGCTCCGCACGGGTCGCCCCAAGGACGCGGGCACCTCCTGTCGCCACTGCTGGCGCTGCCCAGATGGATGTCAGGCAGGTGCTGTCTGCCCCTGCCCTTGCTCTGTTTGGGGCTGTGCTGTGACTGCAGCCAAATGGAAAGTTTGCCGTGGGGGTGCCAGGGCGCAGCAGCAGATCAGGCTCTTTCCTTCACATGTATTTTAAATGCCGGAACCCCCCCCGGCCCTGGCGCTGATCTGGCCACGAGATCCCATCTTCCAAGTTCCTCTTGTTGCTCTTTGGCTTGGCACGCCACTGCTGACTCGGTGCTTGCTGCAGGAGCTTGGTGGACTCTGCCACAGCCCAGAGGCTGGCACAGTGCCCCCATGGCTGCCCCCACATGCCCCCGTCCCAGAGCCATGGCAGGGCACAGACCCTGGGAAGGGAGGCTGGATCCTCCATGCTGTTGGGGCTGGGCAGCAGGTGCAGCCCCCTGCCAAACCAGCGCTGCCAGGAGCAGTGGCAAAGGCAGTGTGGCCCCAGCCAGGTGGGCAATGCCCTGCTGTGCCCCTTACTCCTGCCTGGCACCCACCGTGGCCATCTGCTTGTGCCATCCTGGCTGCCCTGCTGCCTGTGCCCCTCCTGCCCGGCTCCTGCCTGGCCCTCGAGGCCTGTCCCCGAAGCGGGGCTGTGGGCAGCGCGTGGAACACCGTGGGACGATGCCTGACCTGCCCCAGCGCTGCCGGCTGTGCTTTGCTGGCTCTGAGCCGGTAGGGAGAGGAGCCAGCCTCAAGCTACAGCACCCATACTGCCTGGGGCCAGGGTGTGGGCAGCAATGCCATGGGACCCCCACCACCGGGGACAGGGTGCCATTGCTGTTGGTGGCTGCCAGGGTGGCACTGGCCAGCCCCATGGTGCGGGGCTGCTGGCGCTTGCTCTGTGCATTGCCCACAGCTCCCTGTCCCTGCATGTGAGCTGGGGCCGAGGGTGTGCGTCAGCACTGCGCGCGCGGCTGGGACATGCCAGGGACGTGCCAGGGATGTGCCGGGGACGCTTGCTCACTGTCCCTATCATCCAGGTGCCGGGGGTGTGGGGGGGAATTCCGGGGTCTGAGTGGGACAGGGCAGGGCTTGGCTCTGACGCATGTCTGAGATGTGGTGGGATCGGGGTCAGCGCTGGGGCTCCGAGCATCCCCTGGGCTTTGAGCACCCCTGTGCACCCCACAGCACTCTGGTGGCCTCAGGCAGCTGCTCTCCTTGCCCGACACGAGCACCCGCAGAGCAATCGCAGCCCCAGGGCCACAGCTGCCTCCCCGCTCAGCACCAAGACCTGTTGGCAATGAGGAGAGGCCCCGGGGGACTCATCCTTCCCTCCTCCTGCACGGCCGTGGGGCTGCCATCAAGGTCAGGGGAGGCAGCTGGAAAGCAGTGTCACCGGGAAGGGCCCGAGGGTGCATGGGTGTCCCCACGGGCTGTGGGGAGCAGCCCTGCAGAGCCAGCGGTGGCTCTTGGCGCTGGGCTTTCCCTCGGGATCTTGTCCTTGGGCATCGCAGGGACTTGTGCAGTGGCCAGGGTGGCCGGGGTCTGCCAGCTGGGCGCTGACACCAGCCTCTCTGGGTGGCTTTGCAGTGGTCACCAACGGGCCCCCGCTGCACCCGCCAGCCCTGCTCTGGTCCCCTCCCAGGGCAGGGGTGGGCCGTGCCGGATGCCCCCCGGCTGGGGCAGGCACAGCACGCGGAGCAGCGCATGGTGGGCTGTGGCCGTGCCACAGAGCGGGAACATGAGGATACGGTGGATGGGGGAGCTGAGGTTAAAGCAGGCGGGTGCTCCCCGCTGCGTCCTGGTGGGAAGCACCCTGCGGGGATGCGGACGGACAGTTAACGAGGGCTGCTCGCCTTCCGACCGGAGCACCCTGCGGGGCCTCGATGTGCTCTCGCTTCACGGCACCAGGAAATTTGCCTCTGCCTGGCTGAGCATCCCAGGCCATGTGCCACGGAGCAGCACCACACTGGGCAGTGCTGGGCCGTGGGTGCTTGGTGGCATGGGTGCTGGTGCCACATGGACCCGTGGGAGGAGCTGGGATGGGCTGGGCAATGCGGCATCCAGAGCAGCACCTCACCCCAGGGCCATGGCCCATGGCTGGGCGCATCACTGTCCTGGTGCTGGCAGCGGGGCCAGTGCCGTGCAGGCTTGATTGGGCTGGGGGCTGTAGGGGAGCCGTGCCTGCATGTCTGGGGGGCTGGGGAGCTAATCCCTGCGGAATGCCCCAGCCAGGGGAGAGGGGACGCCCGCACTGCCTGGGCGCAGGCAGCGTTGGGTTTCAGGGCAGCTGCTGCGCTGGAGCAACGACAGGGACAGATGGCGGCAGGGCTGGCCCCAGCCGCGCATGGGGGTTTTGGCTGTGCCCGGCAGCCTTGCCCTGGCCATGGGTGCTGCTGTCCCTCTGGCTGGTGGGGCGGGATGGATCCTGCCCAGGGCTGCGCCTGCGGCTCGGTGCCCAGTGGCGCAGGGTGGCAGGAGGCACCTGCCATCCCCTGGCACTGCTCCCTGCGCATGGGGGGCTCCAGGAGGTATTTCCATCTGCTCGGAGGCATCAGCCTGGCTTTGAAACTTTCCCTTGGCTGGTGACCTCGTGGGTAGCGCCCGGCTGTGCCACCGCAGTCCTCCCGGGGGTCACCTCTCCCAGCTGGGACACACGT
Organism: Falco naumanni; assembly: GCF_017639655.2. Classification (NCBI taxonomy): domain Eukaryota; kingdom Metazoa; phylum Chordata; class Aves; order Falconiformes; family Falconidae; genus Falco; species Falco naumanni. Next base: position 3,500,739 of record NC_054056.1, on the reverse strand, counting down.
GGTGCCACTGCGGGTATTGTCCTTAGAGCAGGTGCCTGTAGGTGCCGATCTGGGGCAGCCCTTGGGGGCACAGGGTGGGGGAGCCCCCAGCTGCAGCGCCGGCACCTTCCCAGCCATGCGTCAGCCTCACAACCATCTTGCCAGGCGCAGCCATGGGAATGTGGGATGTGCAGGATCGGGGCCAGGGGATGGGCCGGCTTCCTGCGGCAGAAAATACCCGGAAGGCTGCCGGGGTCTGCGGGGGGGCCAGGGCTGGCTGTGTCCCCCGTGGAGCCTGGGGTGGGTGAATCCTGCTGGCATGACCCCCAGCCTGGGTGGGGGGCTGCAGCAGGACCCCCAGCCTTTCCCTGGGCAGGCAGATGCTGCTATGGGTGCTGGGGGCCCATGGGACCTGGGGTGCCCCCGTGCCTGCAGCGCAGCGGGCGCTGGCGGTGCCTGCCCTGGCAGCCTGGGCCTGCCCCGGCTCGGCGGGTGCAGCGTGGGATGGAGGAGCGGCGCCGGCCCGTGTTTGCAGAGCCCACACTTTGCCCCTCGCCGAAGATTGTGGAGAGCTCTGCAAACACGGCCGAGCCTGGTGCATGACATCACCCCGTGGCGAGAGCTGCTCGCCGGGTCCTGTGGGTGCCGGTCACTGGTGTGTCCCCCACCCCACGCCGCCGGACCTGGGGCCGTGCACTGCAGCGGTGCCCGTGGGGCTGGAGCTGGGTGCCCGCAGCCCCACCATGGATTGGGCATCATTCCCGGGCAGGAGTGACGGCACTGCCTGCTGCCGGGGGTCGGGACGGTGTGTTTGCAAAGGGCTGGTTGGTGGGGCTGGGGGGGGATCACTGCTGCTGGGCACCGCCGGCGATCCCAGCACATCCATTGTTGCAGAGGACATGCGCTGCGGCTTCGCAGGGTGGCTTGTGCCCTGTCCCCAGCGCTGGCGCATACGGTGGTGGGTGTCCCTTGGGGTCCGCTGGGGGCTGGCTGGGATGGGGAGGGGGTGCGCAGGCACCGTGCCCCTGCCTGCCCCACGGCGGGACGGTGAGCAGCCGGCCCCACACGAGGAGGGGGTTGTTTGCTGGTGTTGCCGCAGCCTCGTGTGCATTCCTGGGCCATGAGTTCATGGCTGCGTGCGCCCGCCGTGGCATGGCGCGCGCTGGGGGACATGGGCTGGGGCGGTGATGTCAGGGCCCGCGCCCATCCTGCCCCCGGCTGCGCCGCCAGCACCCGCGGAAGCGGCCCTGCATCCTCCGGGGAGAGCAGCGCGGAAGCTCGCAGGTCCCCGTCCCCACGTGGGGTCTCTGCCCCACGTCCCCCCCACGGCAGGGCCAGGGCGGCAGCTGCCGGGGAAGAAGGGCGGCTTTGTGGCGGCGGTGCCTGGCAGAGCCCCGGCCGGTCCCTCTGTGCATTGTGCACCCAGCGCCTGGCACCTGCCATAGGGTGGCCTGGGTGCCCCCCAGGATGGGGGCAGCAGCAGGGCTTGGGCGAGGGTCCCACTGCCTTCCCCAGGGGGACCCCGCGGCCATCCCCAGGGCCTGTCCCCGGCCCCTGCAGCCAGGGACAGCCTTGCTCCCGAGGGCTGCGTCTGGGGGACAGGGCTGCACCCCCCGAGCACTGTGTTTGGGGGGGACAGGACTTCACCCCCTAAGTGCTGTGTTTGTGGGGGATGGGGCTGCCCCAGACTCCCCCAGTGAGTGACCGTCTGTTCTGTTCTGCCTGTGTTTCAGGGAAGCCACCGTCCCTGATGGGAGACAGCGTGCCCCCCCCGACCTCGCCACCCCCCTCACCTGGGGATGCCCTGCAGGGAGAGCGCACCCCCCCGCAGTGTGATCGACCTGTCCCTCCAGCCGCCATCCCCTCTAGACAGCCTGTCTCGCCCATCCCTCCAGCCGTCACCCCCTCCGAAAAGACCGTCTCGCCCACCCCCGCAGCCGCCACCCCCTCCAGGCAGCCCACCTGCCCCCCAGCTGCGATGCCCCCCTCCGAGAGCAGCACCCCGCAGCCTGACCGACCCAGCCCTCCAGCTGCGACACCGGCCGGACAGCCCGTCTCCCCCATCCCTGCGGCTGTGGCCCCCTCAGCAGAGAGCGTCCCCCCATGGCGTGACCGGTCACCCCCTGGGCCCCCCCAGCCCCCTGTGATGGAGCACCTCAAAGAAGAGGCATCGCCCCACGCTGCCGGGCAGCCGGTCCCCGTCCACGCTGCTGCTGCCCCCTGCCCGGCAGAGACGCCGCCCTGTGGGAGTGAACCCCCGGCTGCTGGTGAAGGGGCACCCTCTGATGCCAAGAGACCCCCAGGCAGTACATCTGGGCCCTCAAAGGACGTGCCCCCCCGGAGCGACCGGCCCCCACCAACTGCAGCCTTGCCAGCTCCTGCTGCCAGCCCCAGGCCCAAGCAAGGTGGGTGCCCGGGGGGGCCAGGGGTGCTCCGGTGATGCTGGCACGCTGCGGGTGCTGCTCGATGCCTCTGCCCAGCTGGTGCCAGCGCAGCACTGGGGCTGGGGGGGCCGGGCGCTGCTCTGATGGTGTCTCCCCGCTGCAGATGCCCAGAAAGCCCAGGCAAGGCACAAGCAGGCGAAGGAGCGGCGTGAGGAGCGGGCCAAGTACCTGGGTACGGGGCTGGTGGAGTAGGGGGGGGCCATGAGGCCATGGAGCCCTCCGGCGCGCACTGGGAGGGAAAGTGGTTGGCGGAGGCGGGGGGTGGGGAGGCAGGAGCTAAGGAGCTTTGCGGGGTCATGGGCAATCCCATTAGTTGCCATGAGCTGAGCCCGGGCAGGATCTGCTGTGCTGGTGGCTCTGCTCCCCCAGCACGCTGCTGTCTCTCCCAACACACCAGCGCCCTTGCTGCCGCACCTCCCCGGCTGCTCCCCGCGGTCTGGGTGCCCCCCAGGTGCATGGGTGCCCCCCGGTCTGTGCGGGTGCCACCAGCCCAGCGCCCAGCTCTCCGGGGTGCAGGCAGCAGCAGCAGCTGCAGGCAGCCCCGCAGCAGCTCGGGGCGGCGGGTGAGTGGAGCCCCTGTGCCGCGCATGGGGCCTCCTCGTCCCCGCGCTCTTTCCACCCTCATTCCCCCATTGTTCGCCGGCGCGGCTCGGCGGGCTCCCGGCCTCCCTTTTGTCCTTGCCCAAACCCCTCCCTCGTCGGCCGGCCGCGATGCCGCCTGCCCCGCGCACCCAGGGAGCCCAGCCGTGTGCCCTGGCCGGAGCCAGCCCTCAACCGTGCACCACCGCTATGGGCACGCATCCTGACCGTGGGGCTTGCCGGGGCTGTGCCTCGGCTGTGACGCCGCTGCTCTGGCTCCCTCCTGCAGCCGCCAAGCGGGTGCTGTGGCTGGAGAAGGAGGAGAAGGCCAGGCTGCTGCGGGAGAAGCAGCTGGAGGAGCGCCGCAAGCGCCTGGAGGAGCAGCGGCTGAAGGCAGAGAAACGCCGCGCTGTCCTGGAGGAGCGGCAGAGGCAGAAGCTGGAGAAGAACAAGGTGGGCATGGGGGGTCATAGGTGCAGTGGGCAGGGGGCTGGGGCAACGCACAGGGGACGTGCTTCCTGGGGAGACCTTGTGGCTCCAGCAGCCCTTCGGGAGCTGCCCACTGTGCCCATCCTCATGGTGCAGAGCATCTGCGGTGCCTAGCTCCTTGGGCACACATGCCCTGGCCAGGGTGGGCATCTCTGCCCCATCTCCCTCCAAGCATCCCCATCACTGTGATAGCCTCCTGCCAGGAGGCTCTGCCTGGTCCTGGCCCCGTTCCCCCAGCTGCCGGCCTCACCTTGTCCCTCTCCCTTGGGTAGGAGCGCTACGAGGCGGCGATCCAGCGGTCGGCCAAGAAGACATGGGCAGAGATCCGGCAGCAGCGGTGGTCCTGGGCAGGGGCCCTGCACCACGGTTCCCCTGCGCACAAGGACGGTGAGTGCCAGGTTGGGCGAGGGTGCCCAGGACCCCGCGGCTCTGCCGGCGGCGGGGGCGGCTGGGCATGGCTCTGCAGTGCTCGGTGCAAGGAGAGTGAGACCCTACAAAGGCAGTTCAGCCCCACTGCTGCGGGTCATGCTGCTGTCACCCTGGGCTGTGCTGGGCTGTGCCAGGACCTTATGGGGTCCTTGGCTTGTCCTTGCTCTCGTGGGGCTGGGTGTAAGCTGGAGGCTGTGCGTCACGGTCACTGTTCTGTGCGGGGACGTGCTTGGGGACAGCTCTGGCTGCCTGTGGGGATGCCGTGGCCATGCTGCCCGGGTCTAAGGTGGCCGGGAGGAGTCAGGCATGGGTTGTGGAGCTGTGCAAGGCCGTTGCCATCTCTTGTTGGGGTCTGTGCTGTGGCATGTCTCCTTGTCCCCCAGCTGGGTGGAGGCAGCGCTTGGCCCCTCCAGCTTTGGCGTAGGGGTGACCATGGCTGTGCGTGTTGCTGGGTGCACGTGGCTGTGCTGTGTCGTGCCATGTCCTTGCAGTGGCTGCTGGAGGCTCAGCTGTGCCCACTGCCCCACCGCTGGGGTGCTGAGCCCAGCTGGCCCCTCTCCTTGGGGACACCCTGTGGGGTTTGGTGCTGGGGTTGGGCTTGTAGAGGTCTCCCCTGTCCCCTGACCGCCGAGGGGACAGGGCTGCGCCGGCGGGCACTGGCAGTGCCTGGTGTGTCTGATGATGGGCTGATGACACAGAGGGCAGTGCTGTGCCCTGGGGTCTGTCTGCCCCACTTGTGCCATGGGGCAGCTGCGGCAGCCGCGGCTGTGCCTGGCCGGGCTGTGCGTACCGGTGTGGTGAGCCAGGTGGTGTGTGCCGGCGCCATGTGGCTGGCACCGTGTGTGTGCAGACGTCGTGTGCCCGGTGGTGCCTGGCTGGGCTGTGTGTGCAGGAGCCGTGTTCTGGTTACGCCTGCCTGGGCTGTGTGTCTGGGTGCTGTGCGTCCAGCTGTGGCTCGTGGCACGCTCCGGGACACTGCAGGACAGACCTGTCCATGGTGCAGCGCCTGGCAGGGTCTGGCATGGGGACACCTTCCCCTGCCACCTCCCGTGGGGACGTGCTACCAGAGCTGCCACCGGTGCTCTCACTCGCCAATCTCCTGGCTGCCAACTCCCCTGGCAGCAGCTCCCCCGGCCGTTTTCTCCAGAGGAACCTGGCCGGGACGGAGGGTTCCCCGCTCCCTGCGGGGGTGCTGCCAGCCACCGGCACCCTCCTGGCCACTGCCGTGGTGACCGGGCACCGGTGTGACCGTTTTCCCCTGTCTGTCTGGACCTGCTGCCCTCAGTCTGCTCCCCCAGGCTGTCCGCTCGCCCGGTGCTGCCATGGTCCCTGGCCACCCAGTCCCCAGTTCCCAGGACTGCTTCTGGGGAGACTGGCGTGGCGGGGCGTGGGAGCCACCCTGGCTCCCCAAGGATGAGATCGCTGCATGATCCCAGCATGACCCCCTGGGGCTCGGGCGCCGTGCTGTGCCAGGTGCCAGTGCCGTGTTGTGGCCCTGGACACCAGAACTCCTGACCCCACTCTCTGTGCCGCGTCCTCCCGCTCCTGCCCCAGCACCCCGGCACAGCTGTGCATGCTGCATGTGGGGGGCCCGGCCCTGGCCCCAGGACCTTAATGCCCTTGTGTCTTTTCCCTTCTCCAGGTGCGAGCCGGTGCTCAGTGTCCGCTGTAAACCTCCCCAAACACGTCGACTCTATAATCAACAAGCGGCTCTCCAAATCCTCCGCCACCCTCTGGAACTCTCCCAGTAGAAGTAAGAGCCCTTTGTGTTTGCCCCAGCGCAGGGGGCGCAGCCTGGCCCCCCCCCACAGCGCTGGGGACCCCCGAGGCCAGGGTCCCCCATCCCCAGGCCCTGCCTTGCAGCACGGTGCCCGCGGAGAGAGGAGAAGCCGTTTGCTGTTTGCAGGAGGAGGCTGGAGCCGGGCATTGGCTACTTGAGGCTGTGTGCAGGCTGGGAGGAGGAGGAGGAGGAGGAGGAGGAGGAGGAGGAGAAGCGGCTGGGTGGTGGCAGCCCTGTGGGGCGCCAAGATGGGGACAGGGAGCCCTGGCTCCCTACCCCGGGGCAGCTCAGGTGGGTGCAGATGCAGCCACAGAGTGGGGTTGCCGCCAGACCTCCTTGGGACTGGGCACCGTGCCGGTGCCTGCCACCGTGCCGCCTGTCCCCACAGGCACTGGGAGCTGGGTGCCATGGAGTGCCGTGGGTGCGATGCTGTGTCGGGTGCTGCGAGGTCGTCGTGGCCCTGGGCGAGCTGCCCAAGGCTGCCGGCCGCGCCGGAGGGATGCGTCCAGCGCTGGGTCCGCTGTTGTGTTTCGGGGTTGCCTGGTGATGGGCGAGCGCCTTCCCGGCTGGGTATAAATAGCTGGAGCAGCTGACGCGGGCGGCTGCAGGCGGTGGTGACGCAGGCAGCTCTCGCTGGCCCCGTGCTGGGGGCTCAGCCCAGGGAGAGGCACCCAGGGGCTGTCAGCACTGCCTGGGCTGGAGCAGCATCTCCCTGGGCTGGTGCCAGACCCGGTGCCCTGTCCCCTGCACTGCACCTGTGACTCTGTTTTCTCCCCTCCTGGCAGCAGGTGCTGCTTCCAACCTGATGGGGGACCCCGGTGGAGAGGGGCCGAAGGGCCCTGTCTCTGTGGGTGCTTCCTGCGTGTCTGTGGGGTGTCGGGTGCCAGCGCCATGCACAGTGGGGCAGCCAGTGGCAGCCCTGTGCCCAGCTGAGCTGACAGCGTGGCCGGGGGCCACCGTTCCTTGGGGGCCATGAGCCTGGCCTGGCTCCCATGGCAAGCTCAACGACTTTGGCACAGCTCCCTCGGGGGAGGGCACGCTGCAGTGTTGCTGCAGCAGCTGCCGTGTGCTGGGGACTCGCTTCTGGCAGCACAGGGGCACAGGGAGGCTGCGCGCCAGCGCTGGGCGCAAGGAGAGGGCCAGAGAGGAAGGGGCTGCTCTCAGCAGGGCTGCACCCTGGCACTGTGGGTGCTGCCCACTGTGGATGCACGATGGCTGGGGTGGCTGCAGGGTATGGGGACACCGTCGTCATCGTGCCGCAGCACCGTCCCGCGGGCACCCTGCCCACCTATGCCTGCGCCCGCACAGCCCCTCATCCTGCTCAGCCAGCCATGCAGGGCAGTGGGACCCCCCTCCCCAGCACGGCCGAGCTTTGGGCATTCCCAGGGCTGCGCACGTGCCCCGGGCTTGCCGCAACCGCATGGCTGCTCCCTCCCGGTGGGTGGCCGTGGGGCTGGGGGCTTGGGGGGTGCGCTAATGGCCCCTCTCCCTCCCCAGACCGGAGCTTGCAGTTGAGTCCGTGGGAGAGCAGCATTGTGGACCGCCTGATGACGCCCACCCTGTCCTTCCTCGCGCGCAGCCGGAGCGCCGTGACTCTGGCTGGGAACGGCAAGGAGCAGGGTGAGCACTCGGGGCAGGGGGACGGGGCCACACAGGTCCTGTCACAGGCAGGGGACTGGGATGAGGGAGCCTGGAGCCAGCGAAGAGCTGGTGCCGGTGCCGTGCTGGCTTTGTCCTGACAGTGTGGTTGCTCCCTCCGCCAGTGCCTGTGTGCCCCCGCTCGGCCTCCGCCAGCCCCCTCAGCCCCTGCCACAACCACCGCCTGCAGCACCGCTGCTGGGAGAGGCGGAAGGGGACGGCTGGCAGCCCTGACGTGACGCCACACCGCAGGACCGAGTCCTCACCCGTGAGTGCCACCTCCTGCAGGCACCCCTTGGTGCCAGGGTGGCCGTGGGGCACAGTGTGGCTCCCGGCTGAGCCGAGCACCTGGCACTGACGCTGTCTTTGTCTCTCCCTGGCCGGAGCAGAAGAAGAAGGAGAAGAAGGAGAAGGAGAGGGAGAATGCCAAGGAGCGCAGCGCCCTGTCTCGTGAGCGCAGCCTCAAGAAGCGGCAGTCGCTGCCAGCAGCACAGCCCCGGCTCCTGCCCACGGCGGACAGCAGGTAGGGACACGCCACCATGGAGGCCGCCTGGCCCCAGCCCCACCACCACGGGGGCTGCCCCAGCCCCACTAATGCCGCCTCTCTCCATTTGCAGCCCTGGCCCCAAGAACCGTCCCTCATCCCCTGCCACCCCCAAAGCCCGTCCGGCGTCCCCCAGCCCAGCCCTCAGCTCTCCCCACAAGCCACCCTTGCCCCGCAGCGCCCACTCCTCTCCCAAGGTGCGGGCCAGGGCTCGGGAGGAGCGGCGGGAGCAGGAGGGCCAGGCAAAGGCACGCGAAAGGAAGGAGGAGGAGTGGGGCCCGGCTCCCCCAGCCCTCCCCGAGCCCCCCAAGGTGCCTGCAGAGCCAACAGCAGGTGGGTATGGGGTGCCTGGGGGATGGCGGGGCTGGGGGGACCAGGAGCAGCACTGACGCTACATGAACCATGCAGCCCCCCCGGCCCCTGCAACCCCCAGCCCTGTGCCAGCCACCCCTCCAGGCAGACCCCCGGCCGGCACCACAGACCGGGAGGAGGCTGCCCGGCTGCTGGCAGAGAAGCGGCGCCAGGCCCGCGAGCAGCGGGAGCGTGAGGAGCGGGAACGCCGGGAGCAGGAGGAGCAGGAGAGGTGGGTGCTGCCCCCCTGGCCCCCAGCCCCAGCCCCCCACGTTGCTGAGGGCCCCCTCCCCACAGGCGGCTGCAGGAGGAGCGGGCGCAGCAAGCAGCAGAGGAGCAGAGCCGCAGGGAGGCCCTGGCACGCCAGCGGGAGGAGGAACGGCGGCTGCAGGAGGAGCGTGAGGCCCAGGAGAGAGCACGGGCAGAGCGGGAGGAGACAGAGCGGCTGCAGAGACAGGTCTGGGGTGGCGGGGTGCGGGGGCAAGGGGTTGCAGGGCAGGCAGGGTGGAGGATGGATCCTCCCCAGGTGGAGGGGGAAGGCAGGAACGCTCTCCTGTGCTTCCCACTCCAGCGGGATGTAGGTGCGAGGACCAGTCCTGCCCCTCGATGCCCAGGGTGGTGGGAGGAGATGTGGCGCAGGGCTGTGCTGAGCTGCCCGGGCAGCATGTCCCTACTGTCCCTGCTCTGTCCCATCCATCCCTGCCCTGTCTCACCCGTCCCTGCCACCCCACTGTGCTGCAGAGAGAAGAGGCTGAGGCAAGGGCGCGGGAAGAGGCTGAGCGGCAGCGCCTGGAGCGGGAGAAACACTTCCAGCGTGAAGAGCAGGAGCGGCTGGAGAGGAAGAAGGTGAGGGCTGCGGGCACCCCATGGTGCGTGGCACAGCAGGGGCTTCCCCTGCGAGGGGTCCTGCCCAGCACCCAGGGCAGGTCCTGTTGGCGAGGACTGTGCACGAGCCCCCTCTCTCTGCCCTGCAGCGCCTGGAGGAGATCATGAAGAGGACGCGCAAGTCGGACGTAGCAGACGCCAAGGTGGGTGCTTGTCCCCTGTCCTGAGGCTCCTGGGGACATGGGAGACTCCGCAGAGCCCTCCCACCCATGCCTGGAGCTGCCACTGCCCCTCATGGCTCTCCTCTCCCTGCAGAAGAAAGAGGACAAGAAGGTGGTGAATGGGAAAGCAGCTGAGCAGGAGGACATCTCAGGTGCGTGGCCCCTTCCCATGGCCCGCTGCACCTTTGAGGTCCACGGAGCAACGACCGCGTCCTGCTCCCCCCACCCAGCCATGCTCTGGCCCAGGGCCATAGCTGAGCGGGGGCTCTGCCGATGTCCCCAGGCCACGAGAAGCATGCAGGGCCCGTGCCAAAGGAGGAAGAACTCCCTGAGACACAGACACTGAGCGTAGGGACCCTGGGGGGGCCAAAGGGCCTGGCAGGCGATGGGTTGCAGCCAAGGTGAGCATCGGCGCAGCTGGGGGGGCCCAGGGGTGGCATGGCCCTGGCTGACCTCAGCCCTCCCATCCCGCAGCTCCCTGGCCAAGGAAGTGGCGACCCCGGCATCCTTGGTGAACGGTGTGCAGCCCAGCAAGCATGAGAACGGCTTCTCAGGCACAGAGGGGTCGCAGGAGCTGGTGCTCTCCCACCATGGCAGCAGCCCCAGCAGCATCATCCCCTTCGGTGACAAGGAGCCTTTCCTCAAGCAGGCTGTGGTCAAGCCCCCCCAAGTGACAGGTGAGAGGTGGGAGCTGTGCAGGGAGGCCAGGAGCTGGGGCAGTGCTGTGGCCACCCTGGTCTCACCACTGCACCCTCCCTCTGCCCAGAGGTGCTGTGAGGGCCAGGCCCTGGCAGATGTCCCCGCGGGGCCACCGCACATGTCCCAACTCCGGACACCCGCGCAGAACTGTAGCTGTTGTCAGAAGAAAAACCTCGCTGCTCCCCCCTGCCCGCCGTGCGTGCCCAGCCCTGCCACGGGGGGCCCGGGTGGCGTGGGACCCCGGTGAGGCAGCCACCGGCCCCCTGCCTGTTGCAGGGATGCCTGGTTTCTCTCTTTGTTCTTGTTTTTATGTCGTTGATTGTTTTTTTTGTTTTTTTTTCAAATATGCACCTTATCAGACTGACACCCCCACCCTAGCAGCCTGCCAGAGTCGCCCCAGACGTGTGGTGTAATAATGTAGTTATTTAACTTGCTGGGTACAATGTATGTGAATACTGTAAATAGAGCTCGGCCAGACGCTGGGGATGCTCGCCCGGCCTGGCTGGCGTGGGGCAGGAGGGCTGGGGGCTGCCCAGGGCTCGCAGCCAGGAGGGCCACAGCCTGGCCAGGGGGAGGCCGCTCCCCATCCCCACATCCCCGCACACACCTGCGTGTGCACTGGGTGCCCCTGTGCCGCCGGAGCACATGCCCGGGGCCTGGCTGGCGCCACGCTGCTCTCCGTGCCGTTGTGACAGTGTTACGCATCCGGACAACCTTTGCCAACAATAAAAATGGACAACTGCCCTCGCCTCGCCTCCTTGTGTCCCTGGGGGCAGGAACCCTGCTGTCTGTGGGCAGGTGGCCGTGCCATGGTGTGGGGCTGGGCTGGCAGCGCTCCTGGTGCCCCGGCAGCAGCAGGGCAGGTTTACCCCACCTCAGGGCTTGCCCATCCCGCACTGGTTGTGCTGTCAGCTCCCTGCTCCCTCCCGGGGACGCGGCAGGCTGATCCTGGCTGCCTCCCCACACCTCGGCGGGCCGCTGCCCGAGAGCTGCGCCCTCCCTGGCCCGGCCTCTGAGCCGGGGGCCAAGCGCTCGGGGCCTTGCGGCTACTGCGGGCCGCGGCCTGCGCCGCCGCTCCCCGGCTGGGATGGGGCAGGAAGGGGCGGGCGGCCGCGCGCCCGCACGACCCCTCCAGCGACCGGCTGCGCTGCGTGGTCGCCCCCCTCCCGCGGCGGGGGAGGCACCGTGAGCTCAGACGGGGCGGGAGAAGGCTCAGCCTACAGGCGGCCAGCTGCCCCCATCCCTGCCAGCGCTCGCCGCCATTTCCCTGCCACCACCCTGCCCCTCCCGCCGGAAGCCCCGCCCTCTCCGTGGCGCGAGGGGCGGGCAGGGGAGAGGGCAGAAGTGACGTAGCGCTCCGCGCAGAGGCCGCTGGGAGCTGTAGTCCGCCTCGCGCGGCCGGCCAATGAGCGCGGCTGGGGGCCGGACTGCGGCTCCCGGCAGCCCCCGCGGGCGGGGAGCGGGCGGGCGCGAAGCGGAAGTGCGTGAGGAGGAGGTGGAGGCGCCTGGCTGCTGAGGAGGCCGCGGGCGGAGCGGGGTTCGGTGAGTGCGGGTAGGCCCGGTGCGGTGGGGCTCGGCCCTGCTCTCCGTTACTGGCCGCTTCTCTTCCTCTTCCCTCCTCCTGCCTCGCACCGAGGGTCCTCCGCGGCCGCGCCGCCCGCCCTGGCTGGGTTTTGTCCCCCTCCATCCTGGGCCTGTGTGGTGCCCCCCCCCGCCCCCCGGCGGCCGCCACGTGCTGGGCGCGGCCCCCCTGCCCCCCTGGGTGAGGCTGGAGCGCGGCGCTGCCGGGCCTCGAGTGGGGCCTCGTGGCTGGGCCGGGCCGGGCCGTGCCAGGCCTCGCGTCGCCTCCTCGCGTCGTTGGGGCCGGCCCGGGCCTGTCCCCGGAGGCTGCCCTTGTCTCGCTCCGGCCCGGCCTGGCCCCGCGGAGGCGTCCCCCGTTTCTCGGCCTAGCCTATTCCCGGAGATTCCCGTCCTTCGCCTGGGCCTCTGGGCCCCGTGCCCAGAGGTTCCGCCCCTATTCGGGCCCTTGGCCTGTCCGCGGAGGTTTCCTCCCTTTGCCAGGGTTACGGGCGGTGTCCGGGGTACCGCATGCCCGCTGTGGCTCGGGAGAGCCGCCTCTGTTCCGGGGGAGGCGGTGGGGGCGCTGGGCCCCCGGGGCTGGGGGGAGCGGCAGCTTGCAGAGGTAGCGACACGTCCCGGCCGCAGCCGTGAGCTGGGGTTGAACCCCCGGTAACGTTTAGCTGTCACAGGGCTCACGCACCGGCGCTTAGCACGGTGTGCTTTGCCGTCCTTCACTTTCGTTGCTCGCATCTTATTGTGTAAGAGTGAAGTTTAGTAGAGCCTCAAATGATGCGGTGGAACGGGCTTTGCAGTGGCACGGAGGCGCGTCCGAGCCCTGCATCTTAGTTTTCACCAGGCTGATAAGGGTTTGTTGTTCTGGAGACATTGTGTTTGAGGTTTCTATAAATATATTTCAAAGTCTCCGCTCCACGAGGTAATTGTCACCGTAGTTTCCTCTTGAATGTCTTTCTGATTGTGTTTATGTGCCAGAAGGTGACACGGTAAGTTTGGAATAAGCAGTACTGTGCGTAGAAGCCTTGGGAGGTGCAGGTTAACTTCTGTTTGCTCGTGTGTGTTGAGGACTCTATAGAGGTGGAGTGGGTGGTGGGGTGTGTGCAACAGCGTTTCCTGGGGGCTTGTCAGGTGGGGAACTCTGTGGGTATGCTGTATAGGTGTGTCTATACAGTGATGCACTGATGCTGTGGCATAAGAACAAATTTGTTCATTGAAATAAACAATACATAAAAGTGCTTGGAAAACGTTATGGGTTGTCTTATAGCTGATAGGTGGAAGGAGAGGAGCCTTTATCTGCTGCTTCTGCAGCAGCATCAGCACAGAGCACGTGTGTCAGAGGCTGCAGGGTCACATCAGCAAATGGACAATTTCAGGATGCTCTTTCCAAGGAGCACAGACAATTAAATCATCCAGTTATTCTCTGCAAAGGACTCTTGCAGTATGGCTTCCCACTCGTAGCAAAGGCAGGTAGTTACATCAGTGTTTACAGTAAGGCCAATGTGATGTTTTAGGTGTGTTTTTGATGTGCCTTTTGTGTGGACGCTGCCCTCAAGTGCTGTGGCTGAAGAGGATATCTGTTCTTTGGGTTTGTATTGCATAACCTGATTTCCATTAATTTCAAAATGTGTTTTGAAGTGTAGCCTCTCAGATTGCCTTTAAGGGAGCATATAGTGGAGGCAGAAAAAAGGAATATTTAGACATAACAGTGCCTTCTCCTGGAGCGTGTAGTAGTTCTGTATACTTGTTCTGACACCTTGCAGATGTCCAGCACAGAGTAAGGAAATAGCTGACTTTATGAACTGCATTGGTAGTTGCACAATCTAACAGCAGGTAAGAGGATAAAATAAAGCAGTTATTGTAGAGAGCTATCTACAATGTATTTTTTTGTGACATAGGATCCTATGTAGAGTCTAGGGCCTTGTGATTACATCTGATTTTTCTCTGTATCCTGCTATATGTTTTTGTTTTGCATCCTCCCTACTGTGAAATACTTGTTCCTACTTCAGCAGGAACAAGGAGGGACATGTAGAAGTCAATGTTAAGAGTTCTCTCTTAAGTCCTTAAGAAGCTGACATTGCTGGTTATAAATGTTGCTCCCAAGTCGGTACTCCAGCAGATAGGCCTTGGTGTCCTGAGATGTCTTTTCAAAATCAGTGTTGACTACATGTGAGACGGTGTGGTCTGCAAATTGTACGATCTCAGCACAGGGAGCCTGCAGAGTTCTTGAGTCTGAACAGTTGGCTGCAGCGTTGCAGTGTTCCCCTTCAGCTGGGGCTCCTGCCGGTGGGAGGGAGGAAGGCGCAGGGGCAGCATGCTGTCATCGGCAAGGGTACAGAAGGCCTTGCTGCCTGCTGACTCAAATGCCCGCGTCTTTACATCCTTCTTTGTCCAGGGATCAAAAGGGGAAACCTTCTACCTGCCAGTTTACTGTAAAGGAATAACCTGCCCATGGTAAGGAGGCATCTGTAGCACAGTCCGTCCGGTATCTTTTTGAGGTGCCTTGCTAATTCCACATCTCTCTGTAAGCTCTGTATCTGAAAAGTATAGTTCTGTTCTTACTGTTTCAGTAGGTGCTGTCTGGAAAGAGGTTTCCCTGTCTGCTGTGATTTCAGAGCTGCAGTGTGCCCCCGGCCTTAACTTACAGTTTTGTTTTCATGAAAGCAAAGTTCTATTATGTATATTGTAAATTAAATGAGTATTCTGTTATTAGAGTTATAATATAATTTAGCTGTCTGCTGGTTTCTCCACCTTTTTAAGCCAGGAATTTTTTAAAGAAAATGTTGTGTTAAGCCAGGCCTGGGTTCATAGCTGAAGCTTTTGAGATTAGCATGCTACAGAAAAGCTGGTGAACACCTTCTGACATGGTTATTACTGTTAGAAAACAAAAACATTACATGTATAAAATAGGTGACAATCCATGCAAGTCAGCAGATGTAATAGGGTTTTTTTATTATTATTATTTGCTCCCACTTTCTCTTCTGTAAGACAAATATTGCTTTGGGAGACCTAGGAAGTGCTGTGCGCATCCTGAGGATGCTTTTCATTGTAGAACTGTTCCCTTTGTGGTTGTATCACTAGCTCCCTAAAAGGATAGTACAGTTTTGCCAGAATCTTGACTTTCTCTTTGCAAAATGACAGTTTGCCATGTCGGAACTTCTTAATTGTTTAAGCAGCTATATAGCCCACGAACTTTTTTCCATATGTGGAAAAGTTCACAATATACTGAGCTGTGTTTGGTGGCTGCATGTGCCAGTACAGTAACGTGGTTTTTGTGTCATATGGTTTCCTCTGAATTACGCTAGTACAGAGAGTTCCTCTGCGTGGCAGGATTTTTGCTATTTAGCCATATAGTTTAGGCCACAGGCATTGAAAGAGAGAGGAACGGTGGTGTTAATTGCAAAAGCTCTTCTGGATCCCTGGGGGAGCTTGTTGTAAGGTAATCCTGCAAGGCTGTGTCAACAGCTAATGGTAGGAGATGGGGTTGTGCTGGTTTGCCTTGTGTGTCCTGTGCCTTGTATTTGTGCTTTGAGCTGACCCCTGTTCCTGTACTGGTAGGCTCTTCAGCAGATGCTTGCTGCTGGGCAAGCCTGGGAGCATGGCTTAAAACTGCTTTGTGGATTTCTGTAATCGGTCCCAAGATGAGGAGAAGTTGTTAGATGTAGCACAAGAGCTCATCTTGTCTTCTCTGTTCATGCTGGAGTCATGCCAAAGTGGTGTCTGGGAACAAGTAGGTGCCATTTTGTTTCTGGGTGGCAGGCTGGGTTTGTAGGTCTGGAGTCTTTCTTACCATAAAGGAAAATATCCTTCCCCTCTTCACAGTAAAACAGAGGCTAAATGATTGAGGTAGTCACTGCTATTAGGCTGGAGAAGAGTTTCTGCTTAATTTAGCGTTGTCATGTCAGAGCTATGAATAGTAAAATCATGGGATTACATTTCGTGCCAGCTGAGAATTGTGTTTGCACTGTTTCACTCCATGGTAACCCGGAAGCTGTCGTGTCCATTAAAAAAAATAATAAATTAATGGCACACAGAGATGACACTCAGCCTCGTTGCAGGAGCACTGGATCCTTGCAGGGGGTGGGGGTGTTGTTTCCTATCCCAGGCAGAGTTTTCTGTCAGCGTTCTTTTTTCCTGTCACATATGAAAATACTTTATATGTTTCTCCCCTGTTGCATGAGAAGGAGGCCTCTGCAAAGTCCTGCTTGTGGCTCCTGCTGCTCCTTTGAAACAAGAGCGAATGGACTGCTCATAGTTTCATCTCCAAATTTGTCATCTGGCCATTTTTAGCCTGTCATGATTTACGGTGTAAGGTAGCTGTACAAGACCCAAAAAAGACCCTGCTGTAACGTGAGGGGTGCTGCAGCTTGCACAGCTAGCCTGTGTATGTCCTTCCCACTGCTGCCTGCAGTTCACTTTTACCTTTGGTTGAGTGAAAGGAAGAAAGGAAAGCTTGGCAAGTAACCCCATAGGTGCCTCTGCTCTGAGAGCACAAAAGGTGATGGCTTGGAGGGTGTGGGGCATGATAAGCGGAAATTCTGTTCTCAAGGGAATTAGGCTCAGTATTAATGATGTTAACTTGTACCTAACAGAGGGCTGTACACATGATACCTTGTGGGTATTGTGTACCTTATTATTTCAGGCCCTGTGTATCTGTGTAAATTATTACAGTTAATTGGTCCTGTAGGGCTGTGGATGCGATCGGTTTCTTGAGTTAAAGATCTGTGTATGCACTATCTGATTAGGTTAAGTAAATTTGTCAGCCTCTTTTTTTTTTTTTTTTTTTTTTTTTTTTAACTGGGAAATGGTGCTGGGATGAATGGCTAAAATCAGAATCCTTTCCTATGCTTGTAAAATGAGGATTTGCCAGTATCGTGATTGGTTTAAATTTTGTTTTCCCTTTTTTACTTAGGTGAGACCTCAATCGCTTCTAACAAAGCAGTATTCAGAAACATAATTGATGGGAGGCTTACACAAGGTATGTAAATACAGCGCTGAAAACTGTTTGAATAACCTTATTCCATACGTACAAAATTTCCGTGGACAGGCATTTACTTACCTCTGTTCCATAACCTAGCAGAGTGTAGGGGTAGCCTGTTCCTGATGGCTTGTGCTTACAATAGCTCCATGTTCTTTTATATTTTTTAAAGAACCTTTAATGTTACACCAAGTCATGGAAATCTTTTTCCTTGTTTTCCCCTGAGGTAATGAGGTTCAGGTTAAAGGTAGAGATAAATTAGGTGCTGGCTTGAGAACAAATACGTGAATGGTTTGATTTTTGCAGATTACAAATTAAAGTTGCTGGAGCTTGTATTTTCATAGGTTAAATGTGTGAAGAGAGTAAGCCTTTAGGACAGACTCAATTTTGGCTGTAACTATATTGTGTATTTCAGAAGATATTCCAAAGAGCCCCAGATTCAGTTGTTTTTTACATGACTTGCTATTTCTTTGGAAGCATAACTTTCACATTTTTATAAATGCATTGTGGTCACTAATGAAGGAAATGCTGGTGTGCAGAATCTGCTGGTTTCCAGACTGCAGTGACCCAAAAGGGTTGAAAACTTCACTGGAGGTCACAGTTTGTTCTTCCGTTGCTGTGTGGGGAGTAGCACAATAACTTCAATTACGCACAAGTTTAAATTCTTTGGTTAACTGATTTTTGAATAGTTTTCTTACATAAATTGGATAATTTCTTGCTTCTCTTGGGGGTCCTGAAACTACAGGCACAAGGATCCAAGGGTTCACTTTCGAAAACTGCTCAAAATAGTAGGGTTGCACTGTGAGGAAGCCATTAGTTTTGAGAAATACCTGAAATTTCTGCGTGTCTGTTCCCAGGCTGTATAAGTTTGGAAGCAAAAAGCTGATGAAATAGGTTTTCCTCTTTTTTTCTTCTATATTATGGATGGTTCTATTCTGTGTTTAACAGAAGATCCAACTGCCTGACTTCTGTAACAAAAACACCCAGATTTCTAATCAGCTTTTTCTTGAATTTGTTTTCTTTGAGGGGCCCTGTTCACTAAACTGTCTGAATGACAACATAAGACTTTTTCAGCTCAAAGATATATAGCGTATTTTTTGTCAAGTAACTAGTGTCATAATTGAAGTCAGTTATTGGTGTTTATAGCTGGTCAAATTATTTTGAAAGAGACTGTTCAGCACTGCAATCTGTAGAATCAATTATTTTTAGAAGAACCTGTAAATAGTCTGCCAACCATTCTGTAGAACCTGCTTCTAATTATTTGAAACCAGGGCTGGAGCTCAATATTAAACTTATTTAGAGATTGGTTTAATTGTGTGAAAACACAAACACGCTTGAAAGAAAATCTTAATTTTGAAAGCATATAGACTAGAGAGAAATTGGAACTGTTGTTGAGAAACTAGTGCTTCTCTTGCTATGACAGAATAATCTGAACTTTTTTTTCCCCTCAAACCGTGTTTGGCATGTAGTAAAATAGAACACAGTGTTTTGGTCTGGGTTTTTTCTTGTTTTTGTTTTTAGCAGTGCTGTCCAGGAAAAAAATTTGTTGAGGAGGTTGGTAGGTGTAGTTGTAGGCTTTGCTTTAATTCGTGTCGTTAATCTCCTGAAAACGTACGTGGGATACTTGATCTAGAAAGAGGAATTGTTCTGCATTTTGTTACGCTAATGAAACTGGAACTGCGTGATTAGAAAGAGAATTTTAATTTGCAGGCCACCAGGCTGGCAGTGGGACCTATGCAGGTGGCTCTTTTTTCTTCCTCTTAAGTGCCCTGTTGACATCAAGAGCATACTTAATTTCTGGTGCAAGACCAAACCTTAGCTTGAAAAGGAAGAATCAAGTAAAAGTGAGATTATTAGACTTTGATTTCTGAGCTAGCTAAGCCAGCCTCTGCTTTCTGTACTTTGTACGTTACTGCTGTCACTTCCAGTGTGCTCAGACATGTGGATAGCTGCAACTTTTTTTCCACTTGATAGCAAAATCCTGTGCAGCTGCAGTAAAAGGCTTCCTGGGTGTGGTGGTTTGACCCTGGCTGAATGCCAGGTGGCCCACCAAAGCCACTGTTACCACTCCCCTCCTCAACCGGACAGGGGAGAGAAAACACAAAAGCCTTGTGGGTCGAGGTAAGGACAGGGAGATCACTCAGCAGTTACCATCATGGGCAAAACAGACTTGACTGGGGGAAATTAATTTTGTTTATTACCATTAAAATCAGAAAAAACCCACCTTCCCTCCACACCTCCCTTCTTCCCAGGTTTAATTTAATTCCTGATTTCTCTACCTCCCCACAAGTGGCACAGGGGAATGGGGGTTATGGTCAGTTTATCACATATTGTTTCTGCCACTCCTTCCTCCTCATGCTCTTCCCCAGCTCCAGTGTGGGGTCCCTCCCATGGGAAACAGTCCTCCATGAACTTCTCCAA
Organism: Falco naumanni; assembly: GCF_017639655.2. Taxonomy (NCBI): domain Eukaryota; kingdom Metazoa; phylum Chordata; class Aves; order Falconiformes; family Falconidae; genus Falco; species Falco naumanni. The sequence continues at coordinate 3,481,790 of NC_054056.1, read as the reverse complement.
CATGAGTCCTTCCCATGGGCTGCAGTTCTTCACACACTGCTCCAAGTGTGGGTCCTCCTTGGGGTCACAAGTCCTGCCGGCAAACCAGCTTCAGCACGGGCTTCCCACAGGGTCACAGCCTCCTTCAGGCATCCCCCTGTGCTGGCATGGGGTGTTCCTTGGGCTGCAGGTTCCACCATGAACCTCCACGGGCTTAGGGACACAGCATGTCGCCATGGGCTGCTGGGGAATCTCTGCTCCAGTGCCTGGAGCACCTCCTGCCCTCCTTCTGCACTGACCTTGGTGTCTGCAGTGTTGTTGCTCTCTCTGTCTCGTTCCTCTCTTCTGCTGGCACAGATATTTTATTTTTTTCCCTTCTTAATACGCTATCACAAAGGCGCTGCCAGTGTTGCTGATGGGCTCAGCCTTGGCCAGTGGCTGGTCTGTCTTGGAGCTGGCTGGTATTGGCTCCATTGGGCATGGGGGAAGCTTCTGGCATCTTCTCACAGAAGCCACCCCTGTAGCCACCCCTGCTACCAAAATCTTGCCATGCAACCCCACCATACTGGGAAATAGATTTTACATAGCTGTCGTGCATAGCAAGGTTAATTTGCCGTGCTTCTGGACTGCTCTTTTAGAAGAGGAGCTTTAGTTCTTTGGTATATTGATGGCTGTCAGACTTAACTGATTTAGGAATGTTATTTTCATGTTTTAATCTAATGTAGGGATTCATGATTGTCCAACTGCTATTGTCATTATTTTGATTTGCTCTTTGATAGAACTGATAGGTCTGGGAGCCGTAAGGAAAGAGCAGGTATCGTGTGTCTTTGTGCTAATTGCGGTTGGGTTGAAGGGAGGTGGGTTCCAGGGCGTTCTCTGGCTGTGTCCCTCTGCATGAGCTGCCAGCGTGCTGCCATCCCTGCAGCAGTCTCAGCAAGTGCAAGGTGCTGCTTGGACTGCACGTCCTTCCAGGGAATTAATGCGCAGTATGAAAAATAGCTTTTTGGGGCACTTGCTGCAGAAAATAATAAAAAAAAATGAATAGCTCTTCTATTTATTGCCATGTATATGTCTAGTAAACAAAGATTGCTCTGATTTGACACTGGTGTCGGGCTGCTTTTCCTAAGTATATTGAGCCCGAGTGCAAGAGAAAATACTGAGGACCATACTTACTATAATTTTATGTGTTTTTACATGAGTCCAGTAGTTCATGTTTGGCTTATTTAACCAACTTGTTCATATCAGTGTTACTCGATGTTCACCAAGTAATTTGGTGTTGGACATAGTGAAACTTATTCTGTAGGTAGATAGTTAAGTTAAAACAATATTGTTCTGAAATTAATTTAAAAGATGCTGAAGGTTGTTAGTTACTATTGCATTTTATTTGACACTTTTTATTTCCTGTAGTTTGTCATTGTATCTTCACTAATATTTGGCAGTTCTTAACAGTGCTATTATGCAAGTCTTGGGACATATCTGCAGGTGCCACTTGCCTCCTCTGCTTCTCTGGGAGGCAGATGAATTAAAATGCACAGAAGTTGTGATTTTTACAGGGTTGTAAATTACAAGATCATGTATAGGACTGGATTTTTAATTGCTTGATCAGATTTTCTGCCTCTGCTAGGCCTGTTTATAACAGGTTATAAAGGTTAAGTTTATAAATAGCTAATTTCTTATTTTCAGCGCTTTCAAAAAGAACACAGTGCTGACACTTCTGTCAGCGCTTTCCAGTATCTTTGATATCTCCGTAGCGTATGAATTGGGATTTAGGGTCAGTCAGCAACAAATAATTTTTATCTTCTGGGGTTTTAAGTTGTAAAGAAGCAGTTTGTTGGCTAGGACAAAGGTTGCCACAGTTTAAATTGATGTAAGCCTTTCAGGTATCTTATCCAGATGTTAAAAAGCTTGTTGTGTGGAAAATGAAACTGTTTTTCTACTATGTAGTTCTGTGACTTTCTTTTTAAAAATGTGTTTTTGTAGTGATTGCTGTTGCTTTATTATACAGAGTGCACTGTAAGACATTTTGTAGTTTTGGTTTTTTTTTTTGTAGAATTAACTAATCTTGTTTGGGTTTTGGAGCTCAGGATTATAAATTATAGAGCTGGCTGAAGGAGAATTTTTTTTTTTTTGTTCCCTGATAATGAAGGCTGTTGTGAGCAAATAGCAGTTCAGCTGTTTCTCCCAAACTGAATGTTTGTGCTAGCGAACACTAAATGAATGACAAGATGCTCAGACAGAAATGTTTTCTCTAATGAGGTGCTATCTTGTTTGCTCTGGATCTTGGAGCAAAATAAGCTGGCCAGAAAGGAACAAGTAAATTTTTGTTTTCCTATGGCAGTTTATATAGTGTTTTCTACAAATGCTTTTACAAAATATGTAATATTTGCAAGTTAATGTTTTGTAAACGCTGTGTAATAAAATGAAACTAATGAGTTTTACAGCCCTGTGCACACTTGTAAGGTATGTACATAAACAATTTCACTTGTTTCCAAATGTTCTTAGTGTTTATGCTCAGTCTATTATAGACAGATATGAAGACAAAGAAACTGTTTCTTTTGGTAGGGACATACCTGCTGTGTTTTTCTCTCTAAGCTGGTGAATTGTGGTGCTATGTGCAGGGTACAGCAATCCTTGATGACGTGCTTGAGATGGAGTGATACCAGCTTAACATTTTGTCAGGTGGCTTTTCTGTACAGGGCCGTGGTGGTTCTGTTCTGCTTTAACATCTGTGAAAGGTCTGAAATAATGATGAGTACTGCTTGAAAGACTTCAGAAAAAAAAGAGTGGAAGATGGAAAGAGACAGTCATAAAGTAATACGGGCCAGTTGGAAATAGGAGAAAAATTCCTGGAAAAAGGCATTGTGAAAACTAGAAATGTTCTTCGTTTGACCCGTGTCTTGGCATATAGAAATGTTCTTTACAGTGTTCTGGAATAAGAAACTCCTGGACTATGATTTCTGCTTCAGCAGAGAGCGTTGAGCACGTTTCCTACTTTCCTTTCCATATCTGGAAGAAAGGTTAGCTGTTACTGCTTGTTGTGTGTTGTCTTGGTTCATTTTTTTGTAGTAGTGCTCTAAATATGAGAACAGTATCCTACAAATGAGAATTCAGCCAACTTTTGATCTGGATGACACCTGTGTGCAGCAGATTGTATCAAAATTTTGTGGTAATGTTGGGGGCATAGGTAAAAACCAAAACAAACCCCATTATCACAAAACAAGAAAAAAAATGGTTATGGCAATATTTTTTTTCTGGTAGCTACTCTGAAAGGTGGAATGTCAAAGGTCTTTGTAAGGTAAAAGTCAAGATTTCACTCTTTCATGGATGTTTAGGTGGATACGTGACAATAGTAAAAATAAAAAAAGTCTGTGGTGTGGTGTTCTTAATTGTCTTTGTTTTCAAACATTGGTAAGCATGATTTAGAAAACAGTAAACCTTGCAATATCACCTTCCCTCTTGGGTGAGAATAGGACTTAATTGCTGTTTCAGAGAAAGTATAATCTTCGAGTAGCCTTGAAACCTTTTTTCAGTGAGGTAAACAGAAGAAATTAATAGCTTTAAACAAGTTTATTTTATGGTTGAACAGAAAGTAAATTACATTCTTGCTGTTAGATCAGAGATTTAATAACATGAAGTAATTTATGAGGTTATGTTTACTGTTGTTTTCTTTTTTAAAACTTATACCCCTCTAACAGTGCATGGAAGGATACTGAAATGTAATTGTAGACCTGTCAAAACAGCTCACAGTGGACTGGTGGCACCCTTTGAAGACGGCGATATGCTGATGGATGAATTTGTCAGGAAAACAATTGTTTCTCTTGGCTTGTGGATTCTCTTTAACAATATGGGAAAATCCTTAGTCCCGAATCCAGTAAGACCGTACAAATGAGCTGAGAGAACTTACTTCAGTACGGCTGTACAGATGTAATGACAGCAATTAGTATGTATATAACAGGAGATGGGATGGGAGGCATGGGAGGTGGAAGAAGAAAGGAAGGAATAAGCAGACTTAAAATTCTGAAAGCTTGAAAAAACGCTTTAAAAACTATGTTCTTCATAAAAGTACATGAAAGTATTCATGGTGAAGTGGGCAAAGAACTTTTGCAATGTATGTGCTCTGTTGAAATACTTAAGATATAAAGAACAGTGTGGGTACAGCGCTGGATGATAGCTTAAGGAAGCTAGGCTTCTGTTGGTCGTTGCCGGCAGTAAGTACAGCAATGTACATACAAAGATGCTTCAATGCGTATTCTTCTCATTTCAGGTTTGCCTCCTGATTTCCTAATTGACAAAGCTGCGACGGTGAAACCTGACTGTTGAAGGGTGCAAGGTGTGAACCTGCTCAAGCAGGTAGGCACACAATAGAAAACACCTTCAAAAGTGGTAAAACTGCCTGTTGTGGGGTTTGGAATATGCCTTCTAGCCTGGGCATACTGAAGTTAGGCTGTATCGGTTGAATTCTTTCTTCATTGTTAATACTGCTGTGCATAAGGGACTGTACAGGCTTTGAAGAAACAACTCAGCCTCATGTCTTGGAATGTTTTGGCTTGTCTTTCCAAATAGCTGGTAAATACAAGGGTAAAATAGAATAATTTTGTGAAATCTTGGATGTTCTGGAAGAAGTAGTACCTACATTTTTAATGCTATGTTGAGTGACTTTTGGATTTACACCCTGGTAACTTTTGAGAGAAAATTGCTCCTTCCTCCTATATACCTTAATTGGCTGGGTTATTAAATGTTATACTGATCTAAAGTGTTAAACCCCCATATTCTGTCCGTGTTGTCCCCCATTCCCCCCTCCACCCAAACATTTGTTCTTTTGCTGTGATTTTTGCTGCTGTGTTGCGGCAATTTGAGTTAGTAGCCATAAAAGTTCTCGTTAACTCTTCTGAATAATTTAGTTTTGAAGCTGTGGTAGCTTGTGGAAGTGTACAGTGGTAAGAGACTCTTGACAGTGACTTTTTTTCACTGCTGTGGAGCGGAGTTGAACTGTTATTTCGAGTTCTGTCAGGAGACCTAAAACAGGTAAAATATTAACTTTCCTGCCACTGTTTCATGACAAAAATTTGTCTTCTGAGCAAAGTCCGTTTGGTGGCATAATAGGAGCATTTGCTCTTCCATCGTTTTCACCTCTTTGAGTAGTCTGATGGATTGCTCTGAGGATTTAGGAATGGAGAAGGCAAACTTTCCTTCTGGAAATAGCCTGCAAATTTTAGGAAAAATTTTAGGAATTCAGCAAATTCGAGAGTGAGAGGCTTCCAGGCTGTACTTCTCCATCTCAACCTCCCCCTTATTTGTCAGTAGGGCTCGTATGAATGGGGTCACGTAATTGGTCTGGATTAAAAATATTCTTGTAAAACAGAACATTTGTAACCTCTGTCATGGCATGGATTAAGTTTAGAGTGTAGATTAATAATTCATTGTATTGGCAGAATGGGAGCTTTCTGCATGGGCCTTGTTGCTAAGGCAGTAATTAGTCAAACTGCACATCAACAGAAATACTGAGACATCTATGTTAATTTTTGTTTTAGTTCTTTAAGAAGTAGAGGTGGATCTCTGAAGAAAACTGTCCACAAAGATTTACTGTTAAACACTGAAGAGGGTTGACTCTCACTTTTGTCTTTGCTTGGTAGATGACTTGAGTTGCCTACAATTTGCAATATGGGTTCTATTTGGATAAGGTGCTTAGAAACCAGGCTTTTATCGCTTTTCCTCTGTAGATGTTAAAGATTCACAACATTTTTATAGAAGACAAAAGTCTTGTAGTTCTTGACCAGAATTCATTCTCTACTGCATTTTTGTAAGAGTCTTCCCTTTCTGAATGGCACCATTTGTAGTGTGGCAAAAAAAAAAAAAAAGTTATCTTAAAGCAGCTCAAGAACTGCCAGAATGAAGAAGCTTCTATAAATATTACTAAAACTACATGCAGAACTGATCAGCTTGTGTTGCTTGCTTTCCTTCACAAGAAACAGGTTTAAGAGTTCCAGATGTATGCCTTTGGGGTCAGGGTGGGAAATCCTTGATGCCAAGAAAGGGATGTAAGTAATGTGGCAATGTTCTCCTGTGAATTAAATTCACTTAAGTTACTAATTGCTGTCAAAGACTCTTGCAGCTCAAGTAAACACTCTGACTTTCCATAAATTAGGAAGTAGGATTCAAAACAGTTTAGCCCCAGTAAGAGATGGTGTTTGCCGGTTTGAATCTTCCTGTTCAATGAAGCTTTGGCTGTACTTGTTTTCAGACAAAGCTGAACTTTACACCTTTGTGTTAGTCATACAGCATGTGGGAAGCTGCAGATTTTCATGATTTCTGCAGAAATGTCCACATTTCTTACAATAAGAATCTAAAAAATAATAAAAATAATGTTGAATAATTTGCACTGGTGATGTACTTTCAGCCAACTAAACAGCTAGCGGTTAGATTGACTATTTTCTTTGCTGACCAATTTCAGTGATGTCAGATCTGTCTTGCAGTAAATGTAATTAATTTTAAATCTGCGTGATACGAGTAAATTTAGCAAACTAATTTGGAATACAGATTGTTTCTTCAGACTTGGTGTGTGTTGAATTATGAGGTATGTTACACAGTGTAGTTTTATAGCAGATAAACAAGCTGTCAAATGTCTGTTTTCCAGTAGGGTAATATCTTACCAGAACTTTTAAACTCTGCACACTCGGGATCAGTGCTGGTATTTTTGGATGCAGGACTACGCTACTTGGGAAGAAGCTAGCTGTCCAGCAAGCTTATAACTGGGTCTTCACAAAAGACAAACCGAAGAACAATTTTGAAAATTCCTGGCTAAGTTTCCAGGAGCACATACCTTCCAGATGTGTGCAGTCACGCTTGTGTCTGCTGGGAGATGAGACCTGATGAAGCAGCAGGAGTCAACTGTGCCCCTTTCAAGGTAGAAGTGGAGCTGGTGTCATGGGAAGGCAGTTCTGTAGCTGTAACCAGGAAGGGAATGTGACGTCTGGCAGAGCAGATTGCTAATGACAAGTCTCCATAGCATTGTGTAAATGCTTCTACTGCAGGGCCCACTCAGGACCAGGCACGTTTTACCTTCCAGTGTTTCAAAAAGCAGCATCCCCCTGTGAGCTCTGAGGCTGTATGCCTGTGCACGCTTTGGGGCCACAGCATCCTGTGCAGTGGAAAAATCTGAGTGGTAAGGTAAGTGAGCAGCCACCACTGCTTTCACAGTTGGCCTTTGCTTCATTTACAGGCATCTCTTTCTTTAAAATCAGAGTAATGCTTAGGATGTTTTGTAAGAAAAGATTCTTTCAGAGCAGATCTTTTTTTGCTGAACACGTTTTATCTGACTCAGCCTTTAATTCTTAGAACAACTAAATGCATATCACAGTAAGTTTGCAACTGCAGTGTTGACACAGGGGAGCCAAAAAGACTCCAATATTTAGCTTGTTTAACCTTTTGAGTGCTGATAGAGCAGAGCAACTCAGTTTCTATTCTAGTAGGCATTACCTCACTTGTTAGGAATGAATCAACTTTAAAAATATTGACAAAGATTAAAAAAACCGCCTAAGACAAGACCTTTTGGCACACATCGCACATACCAAACTAATGTTTGGCTAGTAAGTGCTGTGGATCAAAGTAAAATACAAAGTCTCTTAAACAACTCGAAGCAAGTGATACCTTTAAAATCTATTTTGGGGGCCCTCTTGGGACTTACTGGGAGTTACTGCCACTTTTACTGTACTTGGTCAGTTGGCTTTTTCTTGGAAAATTATTTATTTCAGAAGAGACACAACAGAAGAGCTGTGGTGAAAGCTGTTTTAATTGTATTAAGTCTATTAAAATATTTCAAGCAGTACAGAGTTCAGTGTAACTAAAAGTAACTAACAGATGATAATATGTTGAAGTGTAGTTGTTGAACTACAGGGTTGTCGTTTAGTAGAGAGCTATTCTGAAATTACACAGTTTATGGGATATATTTGTAATCTTCTTACAGAATGTAGGGTTTTTTTCTGGTTTTACCATGTCAGAGCCCCTCAGGATTCAGCTAGGAGCAGTGCTCTGATTCGGAGAGGCAATTTAGATAAGCTTCCTATATCTTCTAGTAGTTTCTATTACTATTTGTTTCTTCTGCTTCTCTTTCATGTTTTGGTTTACTGTGTTAAACCTTTGATTTTGTCCAACAGACTAGGAAATGTTGCTGTTTCAACAGATGTACTTAGTAAATTAGAAGGAGATACTTACAAATGGTCTTTTCACACGTTCTTTCCCTGAAAAATAACCGAATAGCCATGCATAAGAATGAACTTTGCTTCTTCAGTGGTAGTGCTTTTTGATATTCATCCCTGGTGTGATTTGTTTTTTTTTCCTAACAGAACAGGAAACATTCAATCGTGTCCTGTCCCTGTGTCGTCCCGTCCCCCGCCCCCCCCCCCTTGCATACTTTCTAGTGTGGAATATATTAAAATACTTCAGTTGAATTGATAGAGCATCTTTAGTATAACGAAAGGGAACATGTAACGTGATTTTTAAAATAAAAGCCAACTTCCCATTTCTAGAAAGTCCCAGCTCTCATGATGAGGAGCAGCCCACTTTCCCAGCAGCTGCTCCTCTGACGGGTGTTCTGCTCTTCCTGAAAGTGCCCTGGCAGTAGTTGGACTATTCGGTAACTATATATGTAATTTGGCTTTGGAGTGAAGTGAAGACATTTAAAGTCAGTCCACTGGAATTTGCTTAAAATGGATTAAGCAGCAGAAGTACTTGATCATTTGCATTCATATACCTAAATGTGTCTATTTTTCATCAGTAGTTGAAAAAAAGGATAAAGTTGTACTAATATAGTTCCTTTTTTCTTCCTGGCTCTTACTTGTGCAGAAAAGTTTGTTGATAACTTTTATGCAATATTCAGTTAATGCAAATTTTGTCTTTACAATCCTTTTCCTAATTCCCAGAACAATCATAGTTTTTTTCCTCTTCTATAATGTGGGTGATGAATATTGCAGAGTGTTTGTTGTCAAAATGCCTCTTTGTTCATTTCATGATTTGAGATGCTTTTTAGCCATTGAAATAAATAATTAACTTGCAGGATGTCATCTCTGGACCATCACAACAGTTATTAATGCTCAGTTTTCTCGGGGGCTCTGTGATCTCATGTACTTGCACAATGTTTATTTTATTCTCTCCTAGGGTATCAGAGGCCAAGGACTTGTGGTTGCTTAAAATAGAGCGGATTGTTAAGGGGTCTGTCTCAAAGGCACTGGCAGTTGTGGACTGCTGTATATGATAAAAACATTGATTAGATTTTTACTATATGATCCTTTATAACTCATGTATTTTGAGCTCCTTAAGTAACATGAGAGAGGATATTTGATGATTTAAAGCTGAAGTGCTGATTGCATATTAGAAATAGACACTAATAAAAATCTGGCTCTTAGTTAAAACATGTTTGTGTTTATCCAGTAATAATTTTTTATTAACAGCATTGCAGTTGAAGTGTCTGCTTGATTGGAAGCACCTAAACTTCTGCTTCTGGATTTATTACACTGCACAGACCTTAGACATATCCTGGAAATGCAAAGACAGATTTTAAATCTTTATAGGCATGCCACCTCTACCTGGAGCTGGGATAACTTAGTGATGGATGAATTTTGGAACAGGTTTTGGGAAATACAAGTTGAGGCAAAATAGCAATAATTCATATTCTGGGAAGTCTTAGTGACCTGCCAATGATGTTTTTGAAAGGACAAGGATAGCTCAGCAATCCTAAATAAAAGGATAGAAGAGTATAAAAGCAAGTTGCCTTTTCAGTGCACTGATTAAAACTAAGGTCAGATTTCCTTGCAGTATCATGGTGGCATTAATTTTGTGAATGTGGGTGTTGCAACCTAAAGCTTCGAATGAGAGTGAGTTCTGTTTTCCTGACTTGGAGTGCAGATGGACAGATCTGCAGAGAAATCAATCAAATGTGATCAAATATACATGCAAATCTGTCCCAACTCCAAAACAAACTCTTGTTTGCTAACATGGGGGATATTTCCTGACAAAAAATACGTTCAGTTGTAATCTGGAAACTGTGTGTCTGTACTTTTCTGTGCTCATAGTATCATTTTTCATGCATTCTCTATAAAATTCCAAAACATCAGTAACACTGTGTACAGATCCACTTTGAGTGGTAATTCAGTAAAGTAAGAAACTTTTCCATAACTATAATTTTGTTGTTGAACATGCACAGATAAAAGCAGTACTGTAAATCTACTGGTAAGCTGATTTTTTCCTTTTTGTTTTGTTTTTTTTTTTCTTTTCCCCTCTGCCCAAATTACTTATAGCTATGCAATATTTCACTGACTTTGAGAGGAAGAAAATGTAATTTTTTGTAGAAATTCTTAAGGAATTCTGTTAAATGCTAACTAAATTCCTTCTGATATTGTGAATGAAACTTACATATTGTTTAAAGGGTACAGATTTTCTTCTCAGCTTCATTAGCTACTTCTGGAATTGCAGAGTTCAAATTTTGATACCAACCGCTCATGTGGAATACTCAACAATCCTAACACTTAATTCAGACTAGCACTTAGTCCCTTTCCCAGCCCACTATGGAAACCTCCAGTTTCTAGGAATGAAAATAGAAAGGCGATTGAGAACTTGATCTGCTGAGCGAAGGAGTGGAGTTCCCTTCTTCCTCGCCAAGTCAGGGGCTAAAGCATTTTCCATTTAAGCTGAAGAACTATACTGGAACCAACAGGGATTCAAAAGCTGGAGCATTTTTTGCAGCATGATTGAATTTGAAATTGTAAGGAATTTTGTTTATGGCTGGATACAGTGATTAAGTAGGTCAGCTATTACTACAGTTGAGAAGCACTGCAGTGGCTGGACAGAAAAGGCATCAGAGCTCTCCCAGCCTGTCTCTGGTATGCTGGGTTTGCTTCCACAGCCGTTTGTGGGAGGGAGGTCACAAAAGGAGGTTGTTGGTAGCATGAAGTGGAAGGTTTGTGAAGGTCCCTGTCAGAAGCTGCAAATCTACATATTCGGTGTTTTGACTCTTTGGACACTGACAGGAAAATTGACCAGCTGAAAGAAATCTAGTGTCTTGAATTTTATCAAATTTTGTACCAACCATCAAATGTGAACATGACGCTTCCCACTCTTGAGTTAATAGTCCTGAATATTTTTCTCGCCCTGGAGGTAAAGAGATAATGAAAACCCTCTAGAAAAATCCTGCTTATTGTTACAAGTTGATGTTTACAATAGAACAGATCAGGCAGGGTGTAACTGAAACAATTATGGGTTAAGTTGTATTCGCTGAAGCATCTTTTAAGGGACTCTTTAACCTTTACCTGGATACATGCCTGAAAATAGCCGAGGTAATTCATAATTATAGCTATTTTGAGTCATTTAATGCTGCAGCATAATCTCTTCTGTCTCTGAATAGTTGGAAGGACGTCTGAATTATTTTGGCTGCAACAGAACTCCTCACTGGATGATACGCACTTGTAACTGATCGTAACAACTGCATAAACTGAAGCAGACAGGACAAGTATGTCCAGGATTTAACCTAAGCGTTCATAGTGAGGCAGATCTGTGCAAATAGCGTCATATTCATGCATCTTAGATTATCATTTTTGTTTGTAATTCCTTCTAAAGATTTAGAGAAGAGTTTAGGGGGGGTGGGCTTTTTGGGTTTTTGATGGTAAGCCCTTTTTATTTCTTCATTGTTGTTTAAACCAGCTGCAGCTGGCTGTATTGATAGTGATGTGACTGAAATGAAATGGTTTGTGTCTCTTTAAAGGTATTCTAGCAGCACGGCCTCTGCCTGCTCCTGAGGTTTGCGTTAACTTGCGGCTTTCAACTGTAGCATTTATACTTGTAATTACTCTGGGTTGAAAGCCTTTTATTCTTTTTGCAGATTTCCTCCTTCAACCAAAATAAACCTTCTATTCTCAGCCCAATACCATTAATCTGTTATTAGGCAGCCACTTCAAACATTCATATTTCCAGTCTTATCAAGCTTCATGTCACTCTGTAGTTTGTCAGGCTGCCAGATGTTGCCTGTTCTTTCAAATTTCCTGTGTTACTTTGGGTTTTTCCAAATACTTCTATTTCCCTGTTTCTTTCAGGTACAACTGACAGGTGCTTGCAAAGATGTCTAAAACTAATAAATCAAAATCTGGATCCCGTTCTTCCCGTTCGAGGTCCGGATCACGTTCACGCTCACGTTCCTTCTCCAAATCTCGCTCCCGTTCTCGTTCTGTCTCACGGTCAAGAAAACGCAGACTTAGGTAAGTGCCTGCAGCTCTGAAGCCAAAGGGTGTAACTGTGTTTTTCCTCTCTGTCCTGTTCAGATGGTTTGTTACTTAATTCTTTTCTAGGGAAAGACTTTGATTGTCAGATTCTAGGACAGATAGTGTCCTGCGTCTTAGGCTGTTTCCTGCCAGCCTGTACTGTTTTGAAGTGTTTTCAATGAGCTAAAATAATAAATCATGACGTGTTTATCAGCATTGTCAGGATACTTCTTTTGAGCCCTTAATCTGGTCTCTATAGCATGGTTTTGGTGAGCAGTAGTTTTACTTTTCTGTGCAGGTTTTTTCTCCCTAATATGAATGCTGACAGAGACTCTAATGTACAGTTAAATCGGTGGTTTTGTTACTGTAGCTCATATTGTCAGGAATCCAGTCCACAGTGAGTTGCTACAGCCTTTTCAGACTGGGCCCTTAGAGAAGACTTCTGTACTTGGATTTTCCTCAAAGGTATTAATAGAAGCCTGTGTCAAAATGCATGAGTTTGGGTTATTTTCCCCCCCCATGTTCTTCTGCAGTTATTGATTGCTGCTGTGTGTAAGGGTTAGGCCTGTTGTGCTTTTCCTAATGCATCATTTCTGAGATCCAGTTTCCTATATTAAAAGTACTCATGATGATGATGATTGAAATCACCAAAGCAGGACAAAGGGGAAAATACAGCTTTTTATCATGACCTGAGAATATTTTGAAATTTTGATTTTTATGAGACGTTTGCTTTATTGCTGGAAGTGAGCAAGTTTAAGTGTGTGTTCCATAGGGTGGGGAAGGTCCATAGCAAAACATGTTCCTTTTTGTTAAACATCTTTGGCTTTTTTTAAGCTTTTAATGTAATCCCAGACTTGAGAGGCCTTTGCAGACGTTGCATGCTTTTCCACTCTTTCTAAAAATGAATTCAGACAAGTTTTAATGTCAGTTTAAGATACTGCTGTGAAAGGTAGGGGCAATTTTTGTTGTTTCCCTGCCCTTCCTTCAACATACAGGAGTTGTTTTATCCATCCAGAACAATCATTTCTGTTAATTGGATCAAGATAATTTCGCTGCAGTTAATTTTGAGAAATCATTAATGTGCATAATCGTTATTCTTACCTCCCTGAATTGCTTCTGATCGGGCCAGTTACAGGCTTACATCTTCCCTGAATATCAGGATATCTGTTTTTTGCTTTTCTTTTGGCTAAACATCTTTGTATCTGGCAAAGGCATTCCAGTTAGATTGGCTATAATGATGTTCAGCTGCTTTTTCACTAATCTTAAATTAATTATACATTCTGAAAATTATTAGACTGCAAGCATGTGCAACTGTTAACAATTAGAGCCCCTGCATTTAAAAAAAACCCTCTTTAATAAATGTACAGTTCGAGAGAGAGGGACATGACAAAACTAAATTAGAGGCGGAGACTTTAGTCAAGCCCAGTTCTTTGCAGAAGGAAGCTGGAATGCTGCAAGATACATGGCCATTTGGGAATATCTGCCTAGCTATGAAGGAACTTTGACAGTTGAAAACAAAGGCACCCTGTGCAAACATGATTGTTTCCTCTGTGCTGCTGCTGAAGCTACTTGTGCTTTGTAAATAACTCCTCTTTTTTAAAAAAGAGTCAAAATGGAGGGGGGTAGTACAGGCAAGTCGTCTTGTATGGCGTTAGGATATTCTCTCAGGTACGTCTTGTGGTATCTTGGCATAAAAAGTCCATTATTTTGTACTTCAGCATACACCACAAATTGTTTCAGTCTTTGGTAGGTTTACTGTTTGTTCTAAGTTGTATTGCCATGTTGGAATCTGCCTAATATTTCTTGCTTGCTTTGTTTTTCATTTTTACCTGTTGTGAAGTGGTTGGTGCTTCAGAACTGGAGGAGCATGTATTAGCTGGCTAGCTACAGGGACTGGCAGAGCTGGGAGAATTACTGCTCTTGGTGTTTCTTTTGCATGATATTTACTGTATTTTTCTAAAAAGATCTCTTGTAAATAGTCTCTGCAACTGTTGGAGTGAAATCTTGCTGCTGCAAGCCTCTAAAATGATGGAACAGATTATGAAAGTGGCATATAACAGGTCCCTTGCTGGTAATTGATCACAAACACAGCAGTTGTCTGAAAATGGGAGTGTACGTGTTCTTAGTGATTTTTGGGGCTCGTTATAATTGGTTCTTGCTGTTTGTGCTTTTCCTTCTCGTTGTTTGAATCAAATGTCTCAGGGAAGTTGCTTAGGTTTTTTTGGCTGGTTGAAGTAAAGGATGAAGCGTACGTTAAAATCATCGTTAAACTGTTGGCTAGCAATGACTGTAGTACGAATAAAGTTTCCTGCTAAACTGTTAAGTATTTGATAGGTGGAAGGAATAAAAACAGAAGTGAAGTTTGTCTATGACTGCATATATGTTAATCCTGTAGGAATTCTGAGGGCAGCATTGTATAGGGGGACTTGGGGCGTGAGCGGCGAGGGGGCAGCAGTGAGTTGTGTGTTACCAGTCTCTAAAAGTAGTCCATGTCTCTTGGACTGTGGCCAATGATCGTTTTAGAGCCAGGTCTCTCTTAATGTAAGAAGGGACTGTGGTAGTTGTTTCGATGAATGTTATTTGCTAGAATTCTGTTATCAAAACCTCTCTTTTTCTGTTTAAACTAACCAGTTTGGACGTTTGCTCTGTTTTACTAATGCAAATTTGCTAAGATCTCAGACTTCCTGCAGAAGTTTGTTTTTCCAACAGCTGTGAAATACTTCGTGTAAAGCTGGCTTTTAATCCTGAGCTACAGTGGGGCTTTTAAATAGTTACACAACTGCAGCTCCAAAAATTTAATGGAAGAGGCTATTGGAACAGTTAGCCCTTAATGTTTTACCACTTAAATCTCTATTCTTACAGGCTTTGTGATGGTCTGGGATTCAGTTCTGTTCTTTATGACCGCTGTTGCATGGAGGCGAGCAGAGGGACTCAGAGCAGTGCCACCTTGTGTCATCAGGCTGGGGAGCCAGTGCAACCCCTCTGCTGTACAAATTGTTTGGAGCTCCAGCTTCTGAATTGTGGCAAGAGGGGCACCTTTTAAAACTTAGAACTATAGAGCAGCGTGCCATTTGCTCCAGTACTGCTTTTCTGATGTTGAGGTGTAGCAATTTATTTAACTTGCCTGGCAAAGAAGTGATGTTTCATCTTGGTATCAGAATTTCAAAAGCGTGTGAGAACTTTGGGCACAAGAGGAAGATTTTTGGATCTGTTCCAATCATGGTAGCAGAACAGGCATAAATAAATACTTCTTTGTGGAGGAGATCTAAGATGACCTTGACTTTGAGCTGTAGAGAGCTGAAAGTTTGAGATGTCACTTTTTCTGAAGCTGGATAGCAGCCATGTTCATCCTAGAAAAATGAAGAGCCACGTGTACTTATCATGGTCTCTGCAGTGATCCTGAAGTCAAATATTTGTTTGGCAGTATCACAGACACAAGTTATTCTGACTGCAATTTATTGAGGGCAAAGTGTAATGCCTCAGTTTGATAAGGGCAAACCAAATAATTACTTTTAAAAGCTTAGAAATTAATTTCTCAAACACTGGGGTTTTTTATAAGGCTTCAAATAAAAAGTTGTGACAGAAAAAAAAGCTTTAAAATATTTGTGTAATCTTTTTTTTTCTTTTATTAGTTCTAGGTCCCGTTCAAGATCATATTCTCCATCTCATAACAGAGAAAGGAACCATCCAAGAGTGTATCAGAACCGGGATTTCAGAGGTCATAATAGAGGATACAGGAGACCATATTATTTTCGTGGCCGTAATAGAGGGTTTTATCCGTGGGGCCAGTATAACCGAGGAGGATACGGCAATTACAGGTCAAACTGGCAAAATTATCGCCAAGCGTATAGCCCTCGTAGAGGGAGGTCACGTTCTCGTTCACCCAAGAGAAGGTCTCCTTCACCAAGGTCTAGAAGTCATTCTAGAAATTCTGATAAGTCATCTTCTGATCGGTCAAGGAGGTCTTCCTCTTCCCGGTCTTCCTCAAATCATAGCCGAGTTGAGTCTTCCAAGCGTAAATCTGGAAAGGAGAAAAAGTCATCTTCCAAGGATGCCCGGGCATCTCAGTCTGCAGGAGATAACCAAGGTGATGAGTCTAAGGAGCAGCCGTTTTCAGGAACAGTGGCTCAAGACGCCAAGGCATCTGAGGGTTCAAAACCGTGGCAAGATATGACCACCTATGGTACAAGTTCAGCATCAAGAGCTTCTGTGTCCGAACTTAGCCCAAGGGAACGCAGTCCTGCATTAAAAAGCCCTCTCCAATCAGTTGTGGTGAGGCGTCGTTCTCCTCGGCCAAGTCCATTGCAGAAGTCAAGCCCGCCACTGTCCAACCCGTCACAGATGAGCTCCGCTTTACAAAGCGGTGGCACCTCCTTTCAGGCAGGCTCTCATCAGAGCCCGTTTGACCATGGCTCGTCAGGTTTGAGCCCAACAAGGAAGAGCCCTGTGTGCAAAAGTCCAACGCCAATCAGTTCCATTTACAGTACATCTCAGAAGGAGGAAAGCACAGCTCCTGGAGGAGGAGCCTTCTCAAAAAGGCAAGCGATGCGTTTCGGTGTGCTGTGGTATTTTTTGACGAGCCATTTTGCATGTGTAGGTGCTCTCTGAGCGCTGTGAGGGTCCTGGGTGTGTGTGCGGGCTCCAGCTGGAAGGAGGCCCTGGGGTGTGCAGGGTGCTATACGAGCAAACTGCCAGCTCTTTGGGCCTGGCATTGTCTGAATGACACAAAAAAATACAGAATTAGCCCTGTGTCATAGGAAGTTGGAGTTAGTTTGCTGACTTGGGTAGTTCTAAAGATCACATAGGTTCCCTGCAAAATATTCGTAGCTTATGAACACTTGAGGTGAAGATTTTCTAGCAGCCTGACAGTGCACACTGGAAGCTTGCATTTACTTTTCAGCTAAAAGACTTCTTTTTTTTTTTTTTTTTTAGTATTGCATTCTTGAATTGCATTAGGTACTATAAACTAGAAAACTTTAATGACATCTTACTGCACGTCCTGCTGCAAGCAGCCTAAGGCAGATGTAGTTGCAGTGCTTGTGCCTGTGGATGTGGTTAGTATGAGAAACTAAAGCACCGAGCTAATCACTAAAATTAAGACATCCTTCCATACAGAAGGCATCAACTTACCACGTTTCTGTTTGCTTGGTTAGTCCACTGCAGATTTGTGCCTCAAGGTGACACTTCATTTTAAAAGATACAGTGGCATTCACAAGTGCTTTTAAGTTTTTTCTTTATTATTTTAAAAATGATTTAGAACTGATTCTGTATCAAGCATATCTGAAATTAAAGAGGGGGGCGGGAAAAAGTTCTAATGCTTGTTTGTGCTTTCCAAAGCACTGAACTGATGTCCTTGGGCTTTACTGTTCGTTTCCTTGAAGCTAGAGTTTTGCTTAATGAATGCTTTAAAACATAGTTCTGATGCTTTAAAGTAGCTAAATTGTTGTTCTTATTAAAAGTGTTTTGTCTTCTCCCAGCAGAATAAGTATTTTCCTCTGTTAACCTTTTTGCTTTTATTTGTATTTACAGTCTGTCATGAAATATTTAGCTTACCTATGAAACTTGCATCCAAAATTTGAAGTAGCTTTTGAGGCTTTTATTTCCAGTGTGTTGTTTAAAGCAGAACAGCCCAGTTTGAAAGTTTTGATGTGTTATTCTCCTGAACCAGGTTTGTAAGTAAATAAACCAATTGGGTAAGATGTTACTATTTTCCTTAAAGTGAATCTGTGGGTAAGCTGTGTTTTATTTGTTCTTAAGCCTCATTTCATCAGTTCTGCATATCCATTTTCTTCTACATTTGCTGAATTTATTGAGAACTAGAAGTCTAAATCCAGGCTGAGTAATCTGCTTTACATGTTAACTGTTCGAGGGCCTAGAGACAGCTTTCTGTACATGCATAGCTTGGTGTTCTCTAAAATTTGACTGCTTTGAACTGAAGTATTAACCTCTTCGATTTTTAATAAGAGAACTACTGTAATGTCTGTTTTATGAACAGATATCTGGAAGAGCAGAAGACTGAGAATGGGAAAGACAAAGAACAGAAAGTAACAAATATTGAAAAAGAAAAAAATAAAGAAAAAGGGAATTTCTCTGAGTTGGGATCAACAGATGGAAAGGCAAAATCTGACTCCTATGCATCCAAAGCTGACTCTGAGAAGGGATACCGTGGCAGCCAGTCACCCAAGCGTTACAAGTTCCGGGATGAATTTGACAAGCTAAAGGTCCCAGAGTTCCACAAGGAAAGTCATTATGGCAAAGAGGAAACAGATGAGCAGGAAAAGAAAGACAAGGCAAAGGGCCGAAAAGATTCAGAATTTGATGATGAGCCCAAATTTATGTCTAAAGTCGTAGCAACTTCAAGTAAAAGTCAAGAAGAGGATAGGCCAGGAAAATGGGAAGGCGTGGTGTTCTTGCCACCTGGAAAAGAGAAGCAAAGGAAGCCTGATGAAATGGAGGAGGAAAGCTATTCTGAAAGATCTAAAAAAGAAGAGAGACCAGCATCCAAGAGAGCTGAACCAGGTCACAGGGGCTTTGTTCCTGAAAAGAATTTTAGAGTGACCACTTATAAATCAAGCCAGGAAAAAAGTTCATCCCCACCGCCAAGGAAGGCTTCCGAGGTGAAGGAGAAACCAGGCACCAAAGTAGAGGGGCTAACTCCTGGCAAATCCTCCTTTTCCATTACTCGTGAGGCCCAGGTCAATATTCGAATGGATTCCTTTGATGAAGATCTTGCACGGTAAGTATTTGCTATTTTTTGAGAAGTCTAAATAGTCATTTATTTTTTTCCCCCCATCTCAGAGATCCTCATGTGCTTGCCAAGTGTGCAGAAGGCTAAATAGTATTGCATCACAATTTGCATTTTTGTGAAATAGAGTTTAATTTTTTTTCTGGCATTATAATACTTGTGTGACTCTTTTTTTTCTTTCTTTTTTTTTTTTTTTTTTTTTTTTTTTGGTGGTGTGAGGTTAGAGGAGTTACCAGTTTGCAGATGGTGGAATTGTAGCATGAAGATTAAACAACTTTTCCCGATGATTTCTTTGACTAGATGTAAGATTAGTTCAGAATGTAAATGCTTCTGTGTCAGGTTCCACATTACACCGGGCTCTGGCAAAAGTTTGGTACTCGGTGGCTCCTTGCTGCTGGAAGCTTAGTGGTGTGGTAAAGTTACAGTGCTGCTTAAAGGACATTTGATTCTCTGGAGTGTGTTTAACTACTCTTATTCTCAACATAGCATTACTGAAACTCTAGGAAGCTCTGAGAGCTGCTTCAGCATTGCTTCAAGAACTCTTAAGCCAGTGAAAAGTGATTCCAGAAAATACATTTGTACAGCGGTAGCCAGTAAGTGTTAATATGCACTGTGGGATGTTAGAGGTTAATCTAGAATTCAGGACCAGTAGCAGATCAAAGCCAGCTAGTGGTGTAAGGATAGGCTTGTTTCGCAGGATGTCAGGGCCTAATACCTGCACAGCGCTCCAAATATAGAATAGCAAGTGACCTGAATTATAACAGTAACCTAGATCAGTGTGTATTAGCGATGCTTAAATAAGTATCCTGCTCATGTTATTGAATGTTCTTAGGTGACTTCGTAATACTACGTAAAAAATGCAGTCAGCTTCCAACTTCTGAAACATGAATCATCTGTAACAGCTTCCCTTCACCCTGTTCTCCTATTTCATGTGGCCTGTTCTTTTCTAGTCCAAGTGGCATATTGGCTCAGGAGCGCAAGCTGTGTCGTGATCTTGTCCACAGCAACAAAAAAGAGCAAGAATTTCGTTCGATTTTCCATCATATTCAGTCTGCTCAGTCTCAGCGGAGTCCTTCTGAACTGTTTGCTCAACATATAGTGACTATAGTCCACCATGTAAGAGGTAGGTCACAAGTCCATGTACCCTCAGATGGAGATTCACCCCTCTCTTGCCCAAATAAGTGGGTTTCATGCACTCTAGTTAATGCTCAAAGAGTTGTTTTTCAGCAGATGTGGCACGGATGAGAATAACAGCCTGATTATGAATCGTCTTTGTTTACATAAATAACTCTTCTCCTGGAAAGGCAGAAGGGGCGTTCTTGTTCTCACCTGAGCACTATTTAGAGAGACTGTGACTTAGAATTTGTGTATTCTACTGAATTTGTGACTCACATGAAAAACATGAATAAATGTCAAGATTGAAATTGTTCAGCAGCATTACTTAGAGCTCATCACCAACATGCTGCATGTGTCCTGCATCTGGATTTGACCAAGCTGTAGTACTGACGCGCTTTGTCTTTTTACAAAAATGGTATTAATATTTTGGCATTGTTTACTCAAACCCCAAACAGAGCATCACTTTGGGTCTTCAGGAATGACACTGAATGAACGCTTTACCAAATATCTAAAGAAAGGAATGGAACAAGATGCAGCTAAAAACAAAAAGAGCCCTGAAATCCACAGGTTGGTGCCATCAGACACGGTCTTAACATTTCAGGGGTAGTTTCTTAAACTCTGAAATGATTCCAGGATAATTCAAGTAAATAACTAGCTAAAGGAAAAATAGAGGTTGTTTTAAGTAAATTTGGAAATACTGGTCTGCTTCAAATGACATCTGATGTAAAAACTTCAGATTCTTCTTACGAGCAAGATCATAGGTGTGTGCTTTCTTTGCTTTTAGGAGGATAGATATATCTCCCAGTACTTTTAGAAAACATGGATTCTCTCAAGAGGAAACGAAAAGTTCCAGAGATCCTGGCTTCAAGGTGAACTGTTACTCTGATTAGTTTAATTCAACAAAATGAGTGCATTGGGCATGAACTTAACAGTGATGTTTTTGTTTAAATTACTCTCTACTTAAGTTTGTGTTTTTCTTTTAAGGATGGGCATAATTCTAAAAATGAACTACAAAGGGTTAATTTTTATTAAAAATGTATCAACAACCTTTGTGAAGTGGTTAGACTATGGTAAATGACCCCAAAGTCAATTGAGGTGAGCTTGAGAAAAAAGAGAGGATTTTTGGAACAAGTGCCCATGATGAGAGAAGAGACTTTTTGTGATATTTTTCTGCTTGTAAGTATTATTAAATCAATTGTATACATGCGATATTTCCAACCATGTTTTCAAAAAGACATGCATGTCAAAAAGAGGAAAGTAAAACTAAATACTTATCTAAACCAAATACACTATTAAGCAGATTATAGATTTTGTTCTAACAACTTACTGTACCATTTCTGTTGATTGCTGTTACTTTAACATTCAGCACTTGTTTTGGTAGATCCAGACCATTTGGAATTTAGTGTATTAGCTTTTCTGAGTAGATGAAAGTTAAGCCATTGCACTCACTGTAAACAATCATAAAAATGGCTTAACATAAAATGTTTGGGATTTTAACCTTTGTTTATTCACCTTCATACATATTTACGTTGAACGTTGAAGAGATTTTAAACAGTCCTGCTGAAACCTTACTTGTTTCATATTTGTTTTCGATTTTTTCCAAACACACTTGTGGCTTGACATGGACGATGGTGAGATGGATTTGATGGGCCTGAACTCTTGAGCATCAGCTTGGCAGAGTATATTATAAACGTGGTTTCCAAACAGCTCGCCAGCCTTCCGTGAAACAGACGTGCCCTCACAAACCCAAATAGGTGTTTGCTGTACCTCATAAGGGAGCTGCTGCTGATTTTGTCACTTATCTGTCATCCATCGTGTTGGGAGCAGTTTTATTCTCAGAGTAGAAATTAAAGCTCTTTGCCTGGGGAAAGTAGAAGAGCAAAATACCAAAACAAAACGCCTGCTCTTACTCCTGCGTTATTTGACATATTTATTTAAACAAAAAAGTATTTAGAAACTCATGTAAGTAAAAAATTTAATAGCTAGAGAATTACTAATCCTTTTGTATTTAATTCAAGACGATTAATTTGATGTATGTTGCATATCAAGTCATACAGTTCCCAAGATGAGTATTGTGTAAATAAAGTAGCAATTGCTGAGCACAGCCGTGGAGGCTGTATGTTATTGCTAGCAACTTCGCGCACAGGCTTCCCACAGACGTACTGCTACTCAGTTAAGTGTTTGTCACAACCACAGCCAGTCGATTTAGTGCTCCTGTACTTGCAGTCAGCAAAATCTCATCCAGGTACCACTGGTCTTAAAGTATGCACAGGTAACGCGACATCTCATTTTCCAAAGAAACTATCTTAAATCTGTTATTTAAGTAGTAATTTAAATAGAACTCAAAGCAAGCATTACCAGTGGGTTTTTTTAATTAGCAATGTAAAAGAATAATAATAAAAGCTAGTTGTTGAGTGGTTTTCATACAGCTGGTGGAGTGTCGCTTTGTGAAACACCAGGATCGGCATTAGCAGAGTTGCTAGGATTGTGTGGAAAAGCGCATACTTCCATCTGTGGTGACTCCTTGGCACCTTTCACGTGGTGCCTTCCGGTCAAGGGGGAAGAAGTGCTATAGGTGACGTCTGCCGCAGAGTAAATCTTCTTGGCAGACGTATTAAAGGCTACGTATCAGTGGGACGTTGGCATTCCTCCAGGCGCGCTTGGTTGCTGCATTTTAGTGGCCTCCACCTCTTACCACTTTGATCAGTAATCACGATCTTGGGTATCTCCAAGCAGCAAGCAGCTTTTGCTTCTCCTCAAGTACTGCTTCCAGACCTGGTGATTAAAATTCCTTCCACTCTGCTAGATGATACCTGTCAGCAGGAACAGCGAGCATGCTGCTGTTCAGTAACAAACGTCCCACGGGCTGTTAGGAGTTTTTGACACGCTGTAGTTCTGATACATAATCAGTTGGATTGAATTTCCAAGTTGTTCTCATCTCTCACTGGCTGTGGTGTACAATAAGTGTCAGCTTCCATGTTTCTCCCTCCCCTATTACCAGGCTATTTATGCTAATGCTGTTTAAAAGAGGAGGACAAAAAGTTAATAAGCAGTGATCTTAAAAAGCAGTAGGCAAATGGAATTCTGACAAATGACAACTTACTTTAATAGTGTGTTATTTTACATCTTAAACTGGATTATTGATTAGTATTCAGATAAACTCCTGTTGTCCAGAAGTCTGTGCAGTCAGTAGCAAAGTAATGGTGCTGAACTAGGGCGCTGTAAACCTTTGTGTTAAGCTCTCCCCTCTTCCCTGCATTTGTAGGCTGAAGGGAAATATAAGGACGACCCTGTTGACCTGCGCCTTGATATTGAACGCCGTAAAAAACATAAGGAAAGAGATCTTAAACGCGATAAATCCAGAGAATCGGTGGACTCGAGAGATTCAAGTCACTCAAGGGAAAGATCAACTGAGAAAACGGAGAAAAGTCACAAAGGCTCAAAGAAAAAGTATGTAGGAAACCTAATAGCCATTTCCTTCTACCTTTCATGTTTCTGCTGTTAAGGTTGGAGATGACATCGTGTACATACAGTTGTACACCTTTTGACATAACTGCTCCGGTGGCGTGAATTATTCCTCTACGTGTCTTCTTGATATCGTTATATCTGTCTGAAACGCTAAATAATTGTTAAAGGTAAATGAGAAGGCTCCATGTGTCAGAATGGGTGAGTCACTTTTCCTTCTTGTTCCTGTTGTGTTATAGAGAACAGCTGTGTTTAAATAACTTTGCTTTAATGTTAATTTAATCCTTTTCTATAAGCTTAATTTTCTGTTTGGCTAAAACTCTGTAGATGCATGCTTATCTCATAATAGATGGTGTAAATGCCTTAGAAAGAAGCAACAAGTTCTTTCTGGAGAAGGCTCGGGACCTGTGTTAGATCTGTGTCTTGGTCCTGAGCTCTCACTATGGCTTCTCCTTTTCATAGTAGGAAAAGGAGAGCTTTGCACTCATTAGCGAGTGGTAGATGGTTCTGTAGCAAACAAGTCACAACTGAGTTATTAACCCTGTTAGTGTCCCCTCACCTCCATTTCCTATCACCGAAACAGGAAACACCGAAGGGTACGTGAGAGATCCAGATCCAGTTCATCGTCGTCGTGGTCTTCTCATTCAGTCAAAGCAGAGGAATATCCCGAGGAGACTGAGGAGAGGGAGGAGAACACCACAGGCTTTGACAAGTCCCGACTTGGGACCAAAGAATTCCCTGGTCCAAATGAGAGAGGAAGAGCTAGAGGGACCTTTGTAAGTGTTCTCTACCCTCCTGCCCCAAGGGTCAATTCCCAAAACAGTCAAAAAGTGGCTGTTGTGTATTGCTCTTTCACAGTTAAAGCATACCGTAAAGGAGAAACCCCAGGTGTCTGGTTGTGGATGATGAGCCAGGATATGATCGCTCCGGGCCTGGAGCACAAACCAGGGTGCTGAGGATATAGTCTGGGCAGTTGAACTCAAGATGTATGGAGCAGAATGAAGCCCGGGAGCTTTTGTGCATTAGTAATTGCTGAGCAACCCCGATGTGCAGCATGACGTGCATCAGTCCGTTTGGGTTAGGCTACTGAAGTGACTCATCCAGTCATAACCACGCTGGTTGCAATTCTTACGCCTCAGTTACACAGATGTCTTGTGTGCATGTTGTGTTGGTCAGAGTTTCTCCTGGGTGCTCTGGAAATGCCTCTACATGGCCTTAAACAGCTTCATAGAAACTGTGATGCACTGTGTGATCAGATGAGCTAGAAAGCCCTAAAAAGTACTGACCTCTTATTTTAATGCTAGGTTAAAGGTGTCCTTGGATGGTTAGGGAAGTGATGTATCTCTTGATAGCCCTGGAAGCTGTCTGGGGGTGGGAGCGTACTGCCACTGCAACCATTTTACTTTTCTTCCATGCTTTGCCGTTGCAGCAGTTCAGAGCAAGAGGGAGAGGATGGGGCAGAGGCAGCTTTTCAGGCAACAATAACAGCAACAGCGGTGGCAACAATGATTTCCAGAAGCGCAACAGAGATGAGGAGTGGGATCCAGAGTACACACCTAAGAGCAAGAAGTACTACCTGGTACGTGTCTTAAGTACTGAAACACATGCGTACACTCCAGGTGTATCTGGTTTTAAGTGCTTTAGAGGTGAAAGCACCAGCTGTCATTAAACTATCTAATCCACCAGGTTATGGCTTCATGTGACACTTCTTCACATGAAGCTTCTGGCTCGTGGCTGAAGTGAGCTTGTTTCTGTTCATTGTAGAGTGGTTTGCCATGAAATGAAATCCTAAAGGCCAGTTAAAGAGCATGTGTTCCACAGTATCGTGGAAAATGCAGCTTAAATCTGTTAGTCTGTGTCGCAGGTGGCCTACGTTTCTTGGTGGTCTTAGCCCCAGAAAGTGTCCAGCTTCCTGGATGCATTACTGCTGTTCTTTTTTATTTCTGGTGATAGTGGTCTGCCATACTAACGGGCATTAATCTAGGAGAATCCTCTGTGACTGCTCTTTGAAAGAGGGCTAGTTTTAAACAGACACTAATTTTTTTCTTCTTCCTGATTTAGGGGACTTAAGGTCCCTAATCTCATTGAATAATGCAGTACTTCAGTCTTGCACCTCAACTAAGGAAGCCTTTATTTTATTTTCTTTTTGCTGTATTTTTTTTTATGTTATTGAAGGCAGAATTGTAATGTTTGGGGTATCCAGTCTCTGTACTGCACTTAACGTACAGAAATAGATCCATCTGGGCCCAGTGACACAGTCTATGTCAGGCTCCTGAAAGCAGCGTGTGTTATTAAACTCCCCGAGTACACAGCAATAAGGACTGAAGCTGCTAAAGTGCTTGATTGGTGAGAAAATAAAGGGGAAACGTGTAGAATCTTTAAATCATGGAGTTGCTGAACCAGTAATGGTACTCCAGGCCTAGACACCTGTCCCCTGCCCACCCTGAATATTTTATAAAGCGCTTCGTGTCAGCAAGGACAGGTTGCCATGCACGAAGAGCCTGTGCAGCGACTGTGCATTCCTGCCTTCACCTGCTGCTTTTCTTCCCCAGAACAAGCCAGTGTTTCTCTTTAGATGGCAGTGTTCACTGCGGCGTAAACGTGGCGGCCTGGTTCGTGCTGCTGGGTGCTGTATCACAAGCTAGTTTTCCTCCTCTTACACAGTGAGTAGTCATTCTGTTTCAACTCATGTCCTTGGCTTCCTCCTGTGCAGCATGATGACCGGGAGGGCGAAGGTGCGGACAAGTGGGTGAACAGAGGCCGTGGTCGGGGTGCTTTCCCCCGAGGAAGAGGTCGCTTCATGTTCCGAAAGTCAAGCACCAGCCCCAAGTGGGCTCATGACAAATTCAGCGGAGAAGAAGGAGAAATCGAAGATGATGAAAGCGGAACAGAAAACAGAGAGGAAAAGGACAACTTGCAGACGACAGCCGAGTAGCTGCGCTGTCTGCGTGTTTCCAAGAGCCCTGGCAGGAGGGAAGGAGTTCAGCACCATGCTAGTGCTGGGGATTGTCAGGGTGATCCTGAAGCACTGAGCAGAGCCCTGGAGAGGAGCTCAGAAACAACCCCGACGTTAACCGCAATTCCAGAGTTCAGCCTCCCTAAGTGTGGACTAGAACTGATAAATCATTTCTGCTTGGATCCACTCACGGAGTATATCTTCCCAAAGACTTACCTTCTAGACTGAATAAGGTCAAGTACTGGGTGAGATCCTAGATTTTCTCTCGTCTGTGACCTTATTGAATGGTCGGTTATTTTTTTGGGTAACAGGCTTTGAAGACAATGTGGATTTTGGTTTGTGCCCATCTTAACCCAGTAGTCTTGACATTTTTGTTTCTCTTTTATAATTTGAAATAGTAAAGGTCAGGATTAACTCGCCAGTTCAAATTTTTCTCCCCTATTGTGTATTCAATTTTTTAAATTCATACTCTACTTATTTTAGGCCTTTACGTATGTAGTAACATCAATTAAATGATAATTTTGGAAACTATTTTTGGTTCTTATAAATAAGAAAACAATGAAGCATGTGAATAAACATCTAAATGTTAACTTGTCGGGACCAAACTGCTATTTTTTTTTTAAACTTTTTTTTATGTAACAGTTGAGTTTAGGGCCTTTAAAAAATGATTGTTTTTCTTTTATGTTGAAAGTTAACAAAATTAGCATGGTTTTAAAAAAAAAAAAAATGAATTACACCCTACTTCTCACCATTGTTTGTGTACACTGTTAGGCCTGGTGTGTGCTGGAGTCCCAAACTGCTTGTAGGCATTTTGTGTATCCTCTTTGCAGCTGGTTGTGAACTTGAGTGCTCTTTCCAAGGTAACATAGTTTTCTAAGAAACTTCAGAATTCTACTAGGTTAAAAATATAAAAGGAGATGAGAATTTTTCAATATTTTTTATTAATCTTTTTATAAAAAAACAAAAGTCAAATCCCTCTGTGCTGGTTAAGGACGGCCGTTACGATGTGTTTCTTTTTATCTTCTACTTAAAAGTATTCTGAAGAAGTTTGCAGATAGTTCTCTGGCTGAGTCAGTGAGCCTTCTCAGCAGGAGAGGCATGTCCACGCACCAACGCTGAGTGTGCACGTGCTGTAAAGACACCGCTCTCCCTCTCCTCTCCATCTCTGCCTTTCCTTCCCCAGGATTGCTGTGCTGTTTCCCCACACACACCAGCTAGAGTTTGGTTTGTTTTGACTTGAACAGTTCCTGTTTAGCAAAGCCCTGAAGTTTGTTTATGCAAATAAAATACAATAAAATAAATAGTAGGTGTAACTCTGCTTTGTTTTGTGTTCTGAGTCGGGGGCTCCTGTTGCCAGATGCCACCTGCCTTCTGATTTGGTGAGGCCAGAAGAACCAAACGCCGGTGGAGAAGCCCCGCTGTGGCAGGGTGGCTGGGAAGGGCAGCTGTAAACCACGGTGGTCCTGGAAGACCATGGCGGTGGTGAAAGGAAGCCCTGCGGAGCTGCCCCCACTGTTAAAAAGCAGCAGTTGCTAGCGGTTACTCCGGGCGCAGCGCACAAGAGGATCGCATTTTCCACGGCGCTCCAGGTGGGGAACGGAACGCGGCACATGGAAGCGAGCAGAAACCTAGCCATCGCCGTGCACCAGCGATGCGCTTCCCCCGGAGCTGTGCGGAGCTGCGCGGGGGCAGGCGCTGCAGGGCTGGCCTCGAGCTAACCATGCTGCAGCTGCGGCAGCCGGGCAGCACGGCGCTCTTTGCTTTGCCTTTAGCCCGCTCTGCTCTCGAGTGCCACTAACCGCTGGGTTTGGAGCCGTTAACGCGCCTTTTAGCCCCGTTGTGCTGGCAGTAATTGCGTGGGGGGCGACGCAGCCGCCATCCGTGCTGCGAAGCTGCTCCTCGCCAAGGATCGCGGCGGCGGCGGCGCAGTTTTATGCCAGCACTAAACCCCAGTGCTGGTCACTGCAGCCGGGCGAGCTGGCCTTGCCTTTGCTGCTGCTGCCGGGCGGTAAATGCTTTTCCATTGCCGCTGCCTCAGAGGAGGAGCGCTCCTCGCCGCAGGGGCTGCCAGGCGTGCAGCCTTCGTGGCGCATCGAGGGGATGCGGGGTGGTGGCTCATCCGCCGCGTACGGACACTGTGTTCGGGGTTTCTTCTTTACAGGATGTTTTAACTGAAAGGTGCCGGAGCGGCGTGCCTGGCTGCTGTTGGTTAGCGGTGTTGGCTAACAGCGGTTGAGACAGTAACGCGGGTTAACGGTTCACGTTTCCCTTCACACTTGAATTTGAGCCCTTGAGCCAACTTGAGACAAAGGGCGCCCAGTGTTCCCGGCTCCAGGTGCAGGGGAGAGCCCCCCCTCCAGCTCCACAGAGCCCCCACCAGCAGCTGCCTCTGCCCGGTGCGGGTCCGCGGGCCCCCTCCCTGCTCCGTGGTTCAGGGTCGCCACATCAAACACGTTTGGTCTAAAGCCCATTTTGGTGCCGTTGGCCTGGCCTGGCCCTGCCGGGGCCCCCTGGGGCTGGTCCCGGCCCTCCTGGCTGCTGCGCTGTGCGGAGGGGCCGCAGCGCGCGGCTGCAGGAGCCCTGGGCGCTCGCGGTTTGTGGGTTTCGGCCCCTCTGCGGTTTAGGTTTCACTTCCCCCTCCACACCGAAGGTGACAGACGTGCAGCGAGGCCGGGGCGGCTTTTGGGTGGCTCCGCTGCCTTCGTGCTTGGCTCCCTGCCCTGGCTGCCCACGCCGCCTGCGCCTGTAGCTCAGGTAGGGACACACCGCGCAAGCTGTGCCGAGAGCTTGGCGCTGGGCATGGCCCTGCTGCACCGTGGGCTGCCTCTGGGTGCTGGGCAGGGGGGCCTGCGGCTGCTGCCGGCCTTGGGGGGCTTGGCTGCCCTCTCCTCTCCCCTCGCCTTGCGGTGCGGCACCTCCCCGGTGGCTGAGCGCGGTGGGGGTGGCTGCAGAGCCGTGAATCCCCCCGCGCTCTGCCCTGGCAGCTGGAGTTGGCCGCTTCGGCCGGATCCCCTGTGTAACCGTGACGGCCCAAGCCATGCACCAGCGTTTCTGAGCTGCCGAGAGCACACGCGGCTGCCGAGAGTTGGGACCAATTCCCTCCGGCTCCCGTCAGCAGCACCCAGGGAAGCGGTGAGTCGCCTGCAGTGCCAGGGCGGGCGCTGGGAGGGTGTGAGCCAGCGTTTGGGCAGGAGAGGGGCCACGACGGCGTCTGTGCATCGGCTGGGGTCACCCTCGAGGGGACCGAGCCCACACAAGGTGAGCGGTGCCCCTTTCTTCCCTGTGACGCTGCGGCTGGGGTCCCCGCAGGTGGCAGTGCCCGGTGGCAGCAGCCCCAGCAGCCTGGGCTGCCACATGTTACCGCTGCCGCCCTCGGCACAAGTGCCCACCCGGGTGCCGGCTCTGCCAGGGGGCTTGTCCCACCACGTCCAAGCCCACCCTGCTGTGATCCCAGACAGCCCAGCCCAGGCAATTCCTGCAGGGATCTGGTTGTGCCAAAGCCAGCTGGTGGCCTCTGGCACGGGTGGGGGTGCCGGAGAGGAGGAGACCCCCCTGTGACATTGCCCCGGCTCCTCATCCCTTCCTCTCCCCAGCCCTTTCCTTCCATGCTGTGGTTTCGTGACTTCCTCTACTCTGGCCACCATGCAGCAGCCCCAGTCCCTGTCACCAAGCCACCCCGCTGCTGTGGGGGGTCCCCAGGCCACCGCCTGCCCTAGGGGGTGCCAGGTCTGGGCGCAGGCACCGGGCAGCCCGTGGGGCAGCTGGCCCGACCACGGTGGCACGGGGGTCCCCGCACGCTCCTGCCACAAGCAGGGCCACTGTGTGTGTCCCCACGGTGAAGCTGCGGGGCAGTGATGCTGCAGTGGGGCTGGGCTGTGCCCCACAGCTCCCAGGGGGCACCCACAGCCGAGCCCCTGCCGGCCTGGGGGGCTCAGCCGCAGCAGGGACCCCTGTCCCCGCTCTCACAGGTACCTGCCCCGGTGGCGAGGCGGAGGCGCCGCGCTGAAGCAGATGCCCAAGCCCTTCCCAGTGCTGGAGGAGAAGGTGGGTGGGGGGCTCCGTGCTGGGCGGCCTGGGGCGGCACAGGGCTCTGCAAGCCGGCGGGTGCCGCCTGGGCTGGTCCCCACCCCAGCAGGTCTCTCCCGCAGCCAGAGCCGTGGCCGGTGGCACAGCACCCAGCACCCATCCTGCCGCCAGAGCTGGGTGAGTCACCTGTTCCCCACACCCTGGGCTGGAGCTGTGCCCTGGGGGGGCTCCCCTGGACTGGGGGTACTGGGGGCTCCTGGGAAGCAGCCAGACCTTGTGAGCCAGGTCCTGCCCTCCCTGCACAGCCCAGGAGCCGCAGCTCTGCCGGGCCCTGTTTAACTACGTGCCGGAGCTGCCGGACGAGCTGCCGCTGCGGCGGGGAGATGTCATCCAGGTCCTCAGCAAGGTGAGGGGGCGCGGGGACAGAGGCCACCCCGAGGCTGCCCCCCGGTGCTGACGCCTGCCCCGCCTGCAGACAGGGGCCGAGGGCTGGTGGGACGGGCAGTGCCAGCACCGCAGAGGGCTCTTCCCCAGCAACTTCGTGGAACTGCTGCCGGTGCCCACGGTAAGTGGGGGCTGCGCCAGAGCCACCCTGCCCACGCTGCCCCGGGGCTCGTGTGGCCAGACCCTGCACCCCGGTGGGCTCCACAGGGCCGAGCTGCGGTGTCTGTGGGGCTGCGCCGTGCCAGCGGTCCCTACCTGCGGTCCCAGCGCTGGCTGCGCTCGGGTGCCCCATCCTCACCCAGCCCCGGTCTCCCACAGTTGAAGCTGGCGACGTCACCCCAGGACACGGAGTCCGGTGAGTCTGGCCACGATGGCCATCCAGTCCGGGGGGCTTCGGTGTCCCGCCAGGATGGCCAGGCAGCCCCACGGCCAGGTGCGAGGTGGGTTGGGGCAGCTGGGGGGCCGGCCATGCCATGGGGCAGGAGGAGCCCTGTGGGGCACAGGGATGCAGCGTGGACCAGCACCGAGGTGCTCTCTGCTTTGACTTCCTTCCCAGCGCGGAGCCGATTTCCTCCGGCGTCACGTGCGCAGTGTGGGGCCGTGGCAGCCGGGGGAGCCTGGCACGGCACCGCACGGCACGGCCTGGTGGGCAGCCCCACGCCAGCAGGTAGGATGGAGTGGCCATGGCTCCAGGGGTCCCATGCCCTGGGGCCATCCCGGCGGCAGCCCCTGCATGTGGCCGCGCTGCTCCTGCGCTGCGCTGGTGCCCTGGGGGCTGGGGGAGCCGCCAAGGAGGGGCAGGGGCTGGTGGGGTGCTGGGCAGCTCTGGGCACCATCTACTCTGTGACACCGGGAATGATGGAGCACAGGGCAGCTCCCCGTGCCCTTGGGGCCAGGTGCCTTCATCCCCATCCTCATCCCCCCATCCCTCATGGCTGCAGCCATCTCTTCGAGTAGACGAAACCCGCAGGCACGTTTGATGTCTGTGAGGCCGCCATGGCGAGGGCCGTGCTGGTGGCAGCAGGGACGAGGCGGCATCAGGGCTGCCAGCTCGCCGTGGGGACAGGGTGGTGCATGGGCACATGCCCGTGGCCTGACGCCCTGTATCCCACGCTGCTGGGGGGCCCGTCCTGGTGGGACCCCGGGGCTCGGTGGCAGAGGGATGCTGCTGCGCCATAGGCAGTGGCAGGACAGCATCCTGCCCGCGCCGCAGTGCTGGTGCTCCGGGGGAGGTTTGCAGCCACCTGCTTTGCCGCATGCAGAGGAAGCGCCGACCGCAGCGGGGCCGGGTGCGGGGATGGGTGCAGGGATGGGTGCAAGGCTGGCTGTGGGGCTGGCAGGAGGGGTGGCAGCCCCCAGACCAGCAGACAGGGCCCGTGGCACATGGTGCTGGGGGCAGTGTGGCAGAGCTGCCATGGGGCTGGTTGGTCCTGCTGAGCATCACCGCTGGCCCTGGCAGGTGTGTGAGACGGTGCTGGCAGGAGCCACGGGCCCAGGAGCGCTGTGGAACCCTGTGTCCCACTGGTCCTACCTATGGGCAGCTCCTCCCCAGCACCCCCAGTCCCTGGGGACCCCGGCAGGAGCAGGGCGCAGGGGTGTGGGGAGTTAGGGATGGAGTGGGCCCTGGAGACGGTGTCCTGGTGGTGGTGGTGGGGCTGCCCCCCCCAGCCGAAGGGCCCCTGGGAGAGGGGCCATAGCGAGGGTCCTTCCCGCAGCGCCTGGCCAGCTCCTGTGCCCCCCAGCAGCCCGTGACCCGGCCAAGGAGGAGGCGGGCGAGGAGCGGGAGCAGCCAGGTGAGTCCTGGGCCTGGGGAAGAGGGAGGGACAGGGACGGGGGGCACCCGGGATGGGACCCCCATGCCTGGCGCAGGTCCCTGGTGCCACCGGGCCACAGCTGGGGCTCCCGGCAGAACGTGCTTCCTGGGCCCTGGGTGCCAGCCCCAGCCCGGTCCTGCCTCCCCTCCCCAGAGCTCCCGGCACCGGCGAGGATGGAGCCGGCCAAGCTGCCCCCCAGCAAGAGGATGGCTCCCGCCCCCCCTGTCCCTGCCAAGGCCAAGCTGGCCCCCGTGCCTGTGGGCAAGTAAGACGCACAGAGCTGTGCCGGGCGTCAGGGGCCACCGCGATGCCCTCCGTGCCCATGTCCACGCTTGGTGCCTGGAGCGGGGCTGGCGGCTGCCCCACCGGGGGGGTGGGCACGGTCCGGCTGTGCCACTTCACCCCCTCTGCCGTCCCCAGGCCCAGCAGCCCCCAGCCCGGAGCCTCGGCCGATGCAGAGCGGGGCAGAGCCGGTGACACAGGTAGGGCTGGGTGCCAGCACCAGGCGCTGCTGCCAGCGCCGCGGCCTGTGCCAGCGCCAGGTGCCAGCGCTCTCTCTTTGGCAGATGCCGATGGCTTCAACGTGGTGCCGGTCACCACGGCCAAGCTGAGCCACCCCACCGCCACACGCCCCCGGGTACCCGGCCAGCGGCCACCCAGGCTCTCCCTGGGGAGCAGGGGGGGTCCCTGCGGGGGGGAGCAGCCCCGGGGGCCACCCCACGCCCGGCTCTGGGCCCCTCTCCCCACGGCGGGGCAGGTGCCCGGCCCACCATGGAGTGTGGAGGTGCCGGCAGCACCGTGGCCGGAGGAGAGGCTGGCCCTGGAGGACCTGAAGGCTGAAGTCCGCTCCCTGCACATCCTCGTGGACCTGATGCGAGTCCAGCACCTGTGAGTGGGGCTGGGGGTGTGGGGGTGCTGGTGGGGGTCCCCAGCAGCTCCTGGCTGCTCACTGCCGGGTCTGGCCCCGGCTGAGCCACCTCACGCGTTGCAGGCGGGACCTGGAGGACATGCGGCTGGAGATGTGCCAGGAGCGGGCCAAGCGCCAGGCGCTGCAGGTGAGTCCCCTGCTGGGGGGTGCCCCTGTGCCGGGGTCCCCAGAGCCCCCCCCGCCTCACAGCCTCTCCCCACAGGCAGAGATTGAGCGGGTGAGGAAGGTGCTGCCCTGCTAGCACGGCCGGGGGCTGCAGTGCCCACCCCCTGTGCTCCCGGGGACGCAGGGCACGCGGGGGTACATGGCGCTGCGGGCGCTGTGCCATGTGGCCCCCAGCCCCACTGCCCCCAGCCCCATTCTGCACTGATCAGGCACGAGAGCCCCCCCGCACCCAGACGCTGCTGTGCAACAGCCCCCGGGGGTACAGAGATGGTTTAAATAAACTGGTTTGGATACAGAGTGCTGCGGGGGTGCTGCAGAGGGCAGAGCCCTGGGGGTCTGCTGTGGGCTGCCACGGCCCTGGGGGTCCTGCCTGGGTGCAGGGGGTCCTACCATGGCACAGGGGTTCCTGCCTGAGCACAGGAGGCCCCACCACGGCACAGGGGTCCCACCATGGCACAGGGGGTCTTACCATGGCACAGGGGGGTCCTGCCCTGGCACTGGGGGTCCATCCTAGCACAGGAGGTCCCACCACGGCACAGGGGGTCTCATCATGGCACAGGGGGTCCTTGGCACAGGGTGTCTCACTATGGCACAGGGGTTCCTGCCTGAGCACAGGGGGTCCCACCATGGCATAAGGGGTTCTGCCTGGGCACCAGGGGTCCCACCGTGGCACAGGGGGTCCTGCCTGGGTACAGGGGGGCCCTACAAGGGCTGGCTCACCGCAGAGCAAAGGGCAGGAGCGGGCAGTGCCCGGCCCCCGGCGCTGGGTGTGGATGTGCCAGCAGTCACAGGGGCTGCAGACTCTGCCAGACAGTGCTGGGGGCTGAGTGCCGCCCCCCCCCCCCCTTATCCCGGGCTGGGATGCAGAGCGAGATCCCGCAGCAGGGCTGGGGCAGCACCTCCTCCTCATCCTCCAGCCCCCGCACCATTTCCCAGCCCCAGCACATCCTGGCCTCCAGCCACCGGCGTGGGGCTGGGAGAACATCTGGAAAACATCTGGATCCTGCTGGCGCTGGAGGCACGGAGGACCGGCCTGGGAAGCAGCTATTTTTATAAAGCTGCAGTGGAGGGGGCTGGAGAGGGGGTGGTGGGGCCCTGCACCCCGCGGGGCTGGGACGGTGCCGGGAGCTGGGCAGGATGCGGCCCAGCCCTGTGGGGAGCAGCCCGCATCCCTGGGGAGCACCGGCCGCCTCCAGAACCCAGTGGGAAGCATCCGCCCCGGCCCCCCGGGAGGGCGCTGGGTCACGGCCGGGCGGTGCCGGAAAGGCCGTGGCTAATTTTAGTGGGATCACGGGGAGGGAACCGGCCTGGGGAGGCAGCCATGGCCGGACCCCCCAGCACCGTGTGTGCTGTGCAGGGCCCCCAGCACGCTGGGCTCCAGGTAGGGTGTAACAGCACCATGTTTCTGGGGCAGGACCCCACAGCTTACACAGATGTACAGCCCGGCCGCGACCCATGGGGATGGGCATCGCTCCGGTGCTGAGCCAGCGGGGCCAGCACCCGCAGCTGAGCCTGGCAAGGTCTGCCCTGTCCTTGTCCTCGTCCCTGCAGCGTCCCGGGGCTGCTGGGCTGGTGCCAACAATCGTACCAATGGCTCAAAGTGCATCGTGTCCCGCCGCGGCGGGGGCAAGTCTGGCCCTGGGGGTGCCCGTGGCACCGGGGTCTGGGTGGCTCCTCCAGCCCAGGGGCAGTGAGCAGCCCCCTCCCCCCTGTCCTCCCTGTCTCCTGGCCCCAGAGCGGGTCCTAGGCAGCTCCCGGGGGCGGCACGGCGCTGGGGGGGAGCCAGGCACAGCGCTGGGGCAGCTGCCCCACGCTGGGGCTCAGTAATAGTGGACACGGCCCAGGGTGCCGGTGCCCAGGATGTCGGGCTGCCCGTTGCGCCAGATCTCGCGGATGATGCGCTCACGCTCCTCCAGCCGCTGCGCCCGCTCCAGCTCCTCCGCCGAAGCGAAGACATTGACGGCCAGCGCCCCGTCCCCGGGGCCGTGACTCTCCAACGGGATCTCGGTCACCGGCAGCAGTGACTCGGATGCCGCTCGGTCGACGGTGTCCTCCTCTTCCTCATCCTCATCCTCGTCATCATCCTCCTCGTCCTCGCTGAGGTCCCTTGGGCGCGGCGGGGGGCGCGGGTAGGGCTGGCAGGAGAGACGCAGCACCAGCAGGCACAGGGTCAGCACCAGCCCGAAGCAGACGCCCAGCACGAAGTAGAGCCCGAAGCTCTCGGGGTGGGCTGTGGGGAGAGCAGAGGGGGTGAGGGACAGGCCCGTGCCTGCCACGGGGCCCACGGTGGCCCTGGGGTCCCCGCCGCATCCCTCACCTCGGATGTGCGCGTATGCGGCCATGCTGTTGCTCAGCAGCTCCATGTCCCGCCTGCGGCTCTCCATCCCGTGCCCGCTGCGCTCAGTGTCTCCGGGGGTGGCACGCGCTCGGCATCTGCAGGGGACGGGGGCTGAGCGAGGCGCTACTGGGGGCTGGAGCCCCCCCGGTGTCCACTAGCCCTTTTGGGGCCACGCCTGGTGGCCACCGTGGCCCAGAGGCTCCCCACCGAGCTCCGGCAGGGCTGGTGCTGGGGCTGCTGTGCCCAGGGCCGAGCCCTGCAGGTGCCCGGGCGGAGCCGCCGCGCTCCCGCTGCCCCTCCGTCCTTCCTGTGGGACCGGGGCGGATGCGGCTCCTCCAGGACAACGCGGTGTCAAGCGCATCTGCGGCAGCGGGCCAGGCCCTCCGTCCCCTGCCCCGGGCATGGGCTGTGGGGCTGAGCTCAGTGCCAGGGTCCCAGCACAGCTCTGCGAGGCTGCCCGTGCCCGTGCACACACACACACACACGTGTGCCCCCAGCAGCCCCTCCACACACAGACAGACAGACACATGCACACACACGCACACAGACAGACGCGTGTGCACACACACAGACACATGCACACACACACAGACACACGCACAGACACACGCACACACACACAGACACACGCACACACACACAGACACACACACGCACACAGACAGACACACGCACACACACGTGCCCCCCAGCAGCCCCTCCGTGGCAGTCCCCCCCCCCCACCCCCCCGTGCTGCTCCCAGCCCAGCTCCAGCCTCGCTGTCTGTGGCGCGGGGGCAAGGACCAGGCACGGTGCAAGGGCCGGGGGGGTGGGCAGCAGCAAACGCGGCCGAGCCGGGGTTGACCCTGCGCCCCCCCCAGCTCCTGCCACAGCCTGGAGCAGGACCGAGGGGCACTGCTGGCCCCCCTGTGTGCTGGAAAACCCTCTCGGCGGGGCTGGCCACGGCACAGCCAGACCCTGGGAGCTGGGGGGGGGATGGGGGCGCCCTGGGCTGCCTCCTCCCTGACACCCTGTGGGGATGGGGGTACCTGGGCCCTACACTGGGGTGCAGGGGCGAGCACCCACCTCCCCCTACCCAAAGGCCCACCTGGCCCCCAGCAGCTGAGCACCCATCCCTGCAGCCCCTCGCTACCCTCATGACGCTGGTGTGGGGTAAGGTCCCCCTCAGCCGCGGGGTGCTGTGGCCCCCCAAGGTGTGGGGCTGGGCAGCGGGCAGGGTGGGAGGCGACGCAGCACCTGGCCCTGGCAGGGCCCGAGCTCATTTCCCAGAAACAGCTCGGCCGGAGGGAGGAATGAGGAAAGAAATGCAGAAAATGTGACACATCAGCAGAACCGTCCCCGGACAGTCCAGTGCTGCGGGGCCACTGCACGTCCCGCTGCTGGGCAGCCCCTCGCAGCGGGACACCCCAAAACATCAAAACATGGCCAGCTGTGTCCCCAGGAGGGTCCTGCTGCCCCCCCACGGGGCTGCCCCACCGCCAGCCCCTGTCCCGGCGAGGGGGCCGGCTGGGAGCAGGACAGCCCCGCTGCGGGGCTGGAAGGGCAGAGCCCCACCATGGGGCTCCCGGGACCCCCAAGTCCTGCTGGTGGCAGAGCTGCTGGCGGGGGCACCGCAGGGCTGGCTCCAGGGCCACGGGGGTGCTCAGCACCCGCAGCTGGGCGCCCACGGCCACGGGCCATGGCAGGCTGGGGGTCCGTGGCTGCAGCTGGGGACAGGCGGGTGCTGAGTGCTGGGTGGAACAGTGCTGAGCCCCCACCGGCAGAGCGGGAGCTGGGTCACGGCGGGCCAGGGCTGCGCTGCAGGAACAGCCCCGGAGCGCTCAGCCCTGCGTCCCCAAGGGCCAGGCCCTGCGCCCCTGAGCCCTGCATCCCCGAATCTCGCGTCCCCGAGGACTAAGCTTTGCGCCCCCACGCCCCCAGCCCCACATCCTCAACCGCTGCATCCCCAGGTCACTGCATCCCGAGCCCTGCGCCTTCCAGCCCCACGTCCCCACGTCCCGGTTCCCCGACACCATGCCGGGGCACCCCGAGCCAGGGCCGGGGCGCAGCCGCGATCCCACCGGGGCTGTCAGGGCTGAAGGGACGGGGGGTGCTGGTGTCCCTCGGGATGCCCCGTCCACCCCACGGTCCCCTGCATCCCCCAGCCCCACGCCGCGCGGGGGGCCGGTACTCACCAGGATGCGGGGTGGAAGGCAGGAGCCGCCGCACTTTGGCTGGAGGGAGGGAAGAGGGAAAGGTCTGTTCAGCATTAACGCTGCAGCAACAGGAAATAGTTCGGAGGCGGCCGGCGGTCAGCGCTCCCCCGCCGGAGCCAATGGCAGCCCCGGCCCGACGCCGAGCGGGGCGCGAGGCCGCGGCTCCCCCGGGACCCCCGGCTCAGGCCCTGCTGCGGAGCCGCCCCGGAGCCGGGAGCTCGGGCTGCGGGCAGCCCCCAGCCCCATCCTGCCCGCGCCAGCGCCCACCCGGCAGGGCCAGGCCTGGGGCTGGCAGCGTGGGACCCCAGCCCGGCGCGGGGGGCTCGCAGGGCTGT
Source organism: Falco naumanni (assembly GCF_017639655.2). Taxonomy (NCBI): domain Eukaryota; kingdom Metazoa; phylum Chordata; class Aves; order Falconiformes; family Falconidae; genus Falco; species Falco naumanni. The sequence goes on along the minus strand of NC_054056.1, from coordinate 3,443,039 downwards.
GCCTGCGCTGCGGTGGGCTGCAGCCCCGCACGTGGCACCGCAGCGCCGGGTGCGCGGGGGCTCCTGGGGCAGCCCCAGGGAGCTGCGGGGACGGGCAGCACCCCGGCCCTGTCGCAGCTTGGCCACGGCACGTACCGCTCTGAAGCAGCAGAGGCGCGGGGCAGAGCCGAGGGCACGGGCAGGGGGCTCTACCCCACACATCAGCCCTGGACCTCCAGGACACGAGGCTGTGTCCCACGGCTGGCCCCGGGGGACCACTCCGGGCTGTACCGGGATGCCCCGGCTCTGCCAGGGCAGCTGGGGCCCACACAGGGCAACACGGGGCTGCAGCCCCCCTTGCTGCATCCTCTTGTGTGCCCCCCCCTCCAAGCACAGCAGCCCCCGAAACCCTTTTCAGACCCACCCCCCCATCCCCGCAGGGTCGCTGCGCGCCGGGCTCTCGGTATGAAGTTTTATTGCCGACATGCAGGAGTAGTTTCGATGTAGTACAAAAATAATGTCTTTATACAAATTTTTTTCCTCTTTTTTTTTTCTTTTTTTTTTTCCTCCTTACAATAGGCTCCTTCCCGCAGCACGGCCCCTCTGTCCGCACCCCCAGCCCCTTCTGCCCTCCCCATGCCACCCCCTCTTCCAGTTTAATACAAGTATGATTTACTGGCGATGACTGGTGCACAGGAATACTGGGTATGATATAGCCTTGCAGAGTCCCCAGAATATTGCTTCAACTTTGGGGGGGGGAGGGGGCGTGTGTGTGTAAAAAAAAAAAAAAATAATCAGGAGAACAAGACCGGAGAAAACCAGATGGAGAGAGCAGAGCCCAGCTGGAAGGTCCAAAGCCCAGGGGTGCTCAGGGGCTGGGGGTCCCTACTCTGTTGCTGGTGGCACAGGGGGGTGATGGGCACACACTGGGGTGTACTGGGACAGACCCACCATCTTTAAAATAAATAAGGCTAAGACTTCAGGCTACTGGCTCAGCTGGCTGGGGTTGGTGCAACTGTTCTAGTCTGTATTAGTGTTCACAATTCCCTGCCTGCCCGCTGCCAAGCCGCACGGCTTCGGCGAGTTCGCAGGCAGGATGTAATGCCCGACGCTGCCAAGGAGTTTCAGGTCAATCCCTATGTCCCCACAAAGATGCCCGTAGGTTGGCCCAGGCTAGACTCAGTCTGCTTCCCCAGCCCAAGGCAAGAGAAGGCAACAACATGCTACAAATAGATCAGCTACTTGCTCCCTGCCCACAATCACTGCCGGGGGGAGTAGAGCTGGCCCCAAAAAGCAGGGCCAGCCCCCACAGCCAAAGCCACAGCAGCTTTTCCCATCCCTGCTCACACCTTTCCTTGTGTCCAGCCCAAGGCTGGCAGGAGAGGGTGATGCTGGAGCTGCCACGGGGCCGGGAGCAGCCAGGAGCAGGCAAAGGTGGCAGCCGGAGTGCTGGTGCCTGGAGCAAGAGCCCTGGCTGGGGTCCTGTGAGCCCTGGGACCTCTGTGTGAGAACAGTTCATCTGGCAAGACAGGCATCCAGTTCACAAAATGAGGCTCAGAAACAATCGTTCCTGTTCTCAGCACAGGCAAACACTCTTCCAGTGGCATTAGGTGACAAACCGGGACATCCTTCTCCCACCTCAGCACCACGCAGGGGTGGCAGAGGCAGCCCCAGGTTTGCATGGCGAGGCTGGGATGGCAAGATAAGCTAGGAACAAATACAGTAGAGACTTCAGCCAGCCCCTTCCTAAATCTAGGCAGATTATTTTGGGAAGCTTTTTCACATTATAACTCATATATTATATCTGTACCACAACTGAAGTGTGAAAATGCTAAATCAGAATTAATGCAATTTTAACTGCACCTTAGATAAGCTACTGAAAAAATAAGATTAAATCATATATCCTTATGAAACTAAAAGAATCAGTGAAAGGTGGGTAAGAGGTCAGAGGCCACACCGGGCCGAGTCCTGCAAAATCTTTGACAAGATCCAACCTTTGCAGCGATCGCCTGCAAGGACAACTCTTGCCTGAGGCAGTGGCCGGGCTCTCCAGGCAGCCCCCGGTCACACCAGGTAACTGGGCGGCTGTTTGTGCCGCTCACAAAGGCCTTGGCACACTGCAGCCCACACACGGCCACTGAGGGTTAGCCAACACAGCCAAACCAGGTGGCACGTTAGGGACAAAAAAAAAAAAATTGATGCAGATGAAGGGAAGTGGGAGGTTTCAAGAAATTCTTCCTTTCGAGAAACCCTGATAAATCTAAGCTTATTCAAACCATATGGAGCGAATGCAATCAGCCGACTCTCCGTACTGCACAGCCGCAACTCTTGTGCCAGCAAAACCAGCTTCACCCTTGGTAGTCTTCTCCTTTCCCACAGGCTTTGCTCGATCCGGAGAACAGCATGGTTAAAAAGACAAGAGAGGTAGATTACAGTCATGATTAAAAGCAGATTAGTCATCTAGGCTTCAATTTAAAAAAAACAGATTCCAGAAGATGCCAAGAGGTTGCTGCTTCCAAAACTAGCTTTTTCAAAAGTCTCCCTCCAGAGCGAGTGTGAGTGCGTGTCCCCGAACAGAGCTCAGAAGAATTGCTACATTATTCTCCATCACGGGACACCGGTATTGCTGTTGAGCTGTAGTAGGCGACGTGAAAGGCAGACTGCAGGATGGTGCTTGTGCTCTCGGATGTGTGGGAAGCTACTTCCGAAGGTACCTCTGGGCCAGGATAGCTGCGTCCAAAGGGTTCATGGGCTGGGCGTCATGGCCCAGGCGTCGCACTGGGGGGATGTTCCCAAACTGCCGCTTCTGTAGGAAGCTCTTGGCCTCATGCAAAGTGTTCTTCTCCTCAGCCAAGAGCAGCTGCTGCCTCATGTAGTTCTCGAACTCGTACTGCGAGCACTCCTCCGTCACCTTCGCCTGCCACAGAACCACCCCGTCAGAGCCACAGCAACACACAACAGGCCCACAGCTCCTCTCCCGGTTCTCCAGAGCTACCACGGGATAACTGCATCTCGATGCAAGACTCCTGCTGCCAGGCGTACAGGCAGGACCCCCCGCAAGCCATTAGTGCCACCAGGAACAGAGGTGGAAACCTCAGTGGCTCTGTCCTGCTGCAACTCATCCCAACCCTGCCAGACAGTCAGAGGCTGCAGCTGTCTGACCCCGGCTCTCACATCCCACCCCCCCCAAGCCCAGCGGAGGGATTTCTGATAGCAACACCAACTGTGGCATCGCAGGCAAAGTGCCTACAAGGCCGTCCCTGGGCAGTGAGGTCACCAACCGTCCCTTCCAACGTGAAATACACTGGCAAGAAAACAGGATGTTTGCTCTCACTGCAGAGCTCACCGGAGAGCCCGAGCCAACGCTGCTGCCTCTTCCTGCCTCTCCCAGCACATGCAAACTCTCAGCTGCATGCGAGGGAGTGAGCGCCGCTCCGAGAGGAGCGAGCTAGGGGCGGCTCCAGGGCCGGCGAGCTCACTTCCAGGCAGCGTGGCCAGCTGGATGTGACTCCCAGTCCCAGCAGCGCGAGCCTTTCCTTCCGCTGCACACAAGACAGCGATGCACTCTGTCACCTTGCAGAGCAGCAGCCACAGCGGGGTCCTCACCGCCCTCCCCTCGCCAGCTCGGGGGCCACAAGGAGCTGCCACCTCCTTCCATTACCGACTTGGCACAGCAGCACGGGAAAGCGGTTCCATGGAAAGCAAAGTAGGAAAACCTACCTCTTGGGGGTTTTCAGGGTTAGCCACTTGGTCATCGATGTCTGGCACCACTTGCAAAGGGCCACTCAGCGAGGACATAGACTGCCTGGAGGGAGAGCAGAGTGCCAGGGATTCGGAGCGCAGCACTGGCTTGCCCACCCTCACCCCACACCCCGGGCACAGTAACCCTGCCTGGCTGGCCACCCGTGCGGCACAGCGCTGCCAGGATGTCACACCAGCCACTCCTCCTAAAGGACACTATGCAAAATTCAGTTTCCCTGGTATGAAATCACATTATAATCCTCAGAGCCGCCTTTTTTTTTTTTTTTTTTAAACAGGATGTGGAACTCAACTCTTGCATAGGTAGGAGAGAAAACAGCCACAGCTCCAAAAATCACAGCCTTCACTGCTGACTCAACAGGCAACAACAACTTTGCCTGGGCATGCTGTGCAGCACAGACAGAAGGTCGCAGGGCTGACAAGAGGGCTGCACCAAACAAACACTGCCAGGATCAGTTTCTGCTCGAGTGTGCTACTGGAATCTCATCCCAGTTGGTTCATGCCAGTCCTGGAGTCAGATTTACCCTCAAAAGGCAACTCCCCACCTCGCCTGTGTGGTGTTCCCACCTGTGACGGCATCTCCTGCTCTCCTCCTCTAGAAGTCTCGTGACTGCTTTCACTTAAAGGACAATGCAGTGCTAGTTACAAGCTTGCAGGAAGTCTCTCTGCATTTGGCTGCATCTGTTTGCATGTGTAAGATATTCCTGACCATCAGACTTTATTTAAAAATCAAATCTGGGGAGCACAAGGGGGACACGGCAGAGGCCCTCCCGTACCCCAGTACTGTTTTGTAATGTTACTGCTCTACAGACTCCAGCCTTGGTCAGTGACATGCATTTGTACAAGCCGCTCTGGCTGTATCTATCAGCAGACACCAGTGGCTGAGACACAGGATTTAAAAAGCCTTTCTTGCAGTTCCCACAGATCCTCCCCTGGTGTCCTGTTTGGCAGCAGTCTGCTGGCTACAGCTGGAATAACACAGCCTGTGGCCGGAGACACCATGTTCCTGCCTCTCTGCTCTTGCACATACCACGATGCTATGATGGAGCTGAGAGAATCCAGCACTTCAGAAGCTGTCAGACGCTGCTGCGGATCCAAGACCAGCAGTTTTCGGATCAAGCACACAGTGTTTTCTGAGACCCGTCCATCCCTGGGAGAGAGAACACACAGTGACCCCGAGCGTCCGAGGTGGGCAGAGGCAGCAGCAGGATGGATGTGCTGGGGGCACAGGTCAGGAACCAGAGGAGCCACTGCTGCCCTGACAGAGACCCCAGAATTAACCAGGAGGCTGATTCCCTGTCCCTGCAGCATGGAGGCCTTCACACAAGACATCCCAGCTTTGTTACTGCTTCCTTGGTGTCTACTGCATACGGTCTTTGTTCTCGTTACTGCTGCAACCCTCAGGGGCTTTGAGGGAAGCCCCTCCAGCGCCAGCTGTCCCAGTAAGGCCCAGAGCACCACCCGCACAGGCACCAAGAGAAGGGCCTCCCCGGGACGGGCTGTACTCACTCAGGGATGGTGTACTCGGCAGCCTTGATTTTGCGGAAAAGCTCCTGAGGTATGCTGTCGTAGAAGGGGAACTGGCCATAGAGCATGGTGAAGAGCACCACACCCAACGCCCACATGTCACTGGGTTTTCCACGGTACGGCCGTCCTGCAGGGAGCAAGGAGACACAAAACCACCACGCTTTACAACACTGCTTGCCTCTGCTGCCCACCACCAGCAGCAAAGGTACTGAAGTAACCTCTGCACGTGATCCTATTTTCTAAGCATGGATCAAAATGCTCAAGACTTCCTATCACAAGACACTAAGAAACTCTTTCAAAGGTGCATCCTTCATGAATAAGCAAGTCGTTCACCTCCACACAGATGTCTTCCCTTCCCCCACAGAGCGGGGCCGTCCCTGCTGAACAGCCTTGATCGGAGCCAAGAGCATCCAGGAATCGGAACCCCTCTGTACTGTGCTGGAGTTCTCACTTCACTCCCCTTCCCCACCCCAGCAGACTGTCACCACCGGGAGCTCCTGAGCCTCACAGGCTCCACAGATGCACCCTGCTGCAAGCCTGGGCCAAAGGAGAGGCCGAAGGAGAAGTGAATTTAAGAGCCAAAAGGCAGGGGGAGGCAGGGAAGAAAGCCCAAGAAGGATAAGTGCTCTTCTGGTGGAGTAGCCAAAGATCAACACCAACCTCACCACCCCAGCTGCACATGAGATCTGCGTGGAAGCACAGACTAAGACTCTCCACACCCAGCTCAGACTGAGCTCATCGAGATGGGACTCTGCCTCTGGGACAGATCCAGCACACAGCCACCAGAGCCTGCTGTGAAACCACCGAGGGCGCGCGAAGGTGCCTCTCCTGCACGGAGGCATCCCCAAAAGCTGCTGCAGCCCTGGGATTCGCTCGATGGAAATGCTGCTTTGAAGCCCCTTCAATCACACCATAAATCAGCAAACAGCAGCACGCACGAGGGTCAAAAAATTAAACGCCAGTGCCGTACCACAGCACAGGACTGAGGGAATGACTTCCTCTGACTCACGCAGTGAGTCACTGCTGCAGCATTTGTTATTTGTACTAATTATTCTTTGCTTTATACGCTCAAAAAAAGGCACCTCTCCCTCCTCCTCCAGCTTTTCCTGCTGTGACATTTCACCAGCCATAAAATACGAGCCATCTCTTAGCAGAAGACAGCTCCTCTTGGAGACCTAAAACAATGATTAATTCTTCAGGCGTTTTAGCTTCCCCTTGCAAAGGAACATTAGCAATACAGACAGAGGGATGCTCAGTCTGAAGCTGGTGGTGAAGCCTGGATGTCCTCAAGTAACTTTTCCCTCAGTACTCGGAGGGGAACCGCAGACTGAGCCATTTTGCTCTGGAAAACGCTCTTCCAGAGGGCTGGGCTGCAGACACCCAGCAGGTAAGGGCTACCGGCAGGGCGGTCAGAGCCCGAGCACAGTGCGATCACACCCGGCGCCAGGCCAGGCGGTGCTCCAGCGGGAAGCAGTCCTGCAAGGATGGCTGCGCCTTGCAGGGTCTCCAACGGCCTCAGCTGTCGGAGAAGTCAGCAAAACCAGCCTGTCCAGTGCCTCGTGCCGTGACCCACGGACAGGCCAGCCAAGCCACCACCAAGAGAGCCATTAGAGGAAACGTGGGTGCTTGCAGCTGAGCTGTGCTAGCAGGGAGGGTAACAGGGCTGAAGTCCAGGACAGAACAGTACCCTGGACGAGCAGGAAGGAGCAGCTCCATGCAGCCTTTACTAGATACTTGAGCTGCAACCGCTCCAAGCTCCTGCAGAGCAGTTGGCTCGTATCATCCATCTGGTTAGAGGGGCCTCAGGATATCCTGCAGAACAGGAAAGGCCTGCAAAAAACACATGTTCCACCTCCCTGCCTGCCTCTGCTCCCTTCCTGGCTTCGTCCTGCCCAGGAGGGAAGCAGCCTCAAACCTGCCTGGCAGATCACAACGGAAGAGCTCAGCTACATTTATTGCTGCTGCCTGTAAACCTGACAACAAACTTACTAAAGTGAGTCCACTGGGTCTGGAGGTATCAGGACTAGCTCCCTCTGAGGGCATTACTGAAATACAATATAGCTCAGGATACCATCAACAACTCAATTCTTCAGCAGAGGTGTTTTCAGTATTCCAGGTGTTATCCTCACATAAACAAATGTGACAGACTGGCAAGGATTCTGGCTTTCACACCAGCGCACAGTGCTGCCCAACATACTGCTGACTTTTCCAAAAAACAGCTGGTGCTGACGACCTGCTGTCCAGTTTTAGGCAGCTTCCCATCATCCAAACGCTACCTCAGCCCTGTGGATGGATAACCCTTAGGCAGGTGGGATGTACTAGGGGTGATCTTAGACCACAGCGTGCAGTTCAGCTTCATCCAAAGGGAATTTTATCTGTGCTCACCAGTACTCCACAACATGAGCTAACGCACAATAACTGAGGTCTCCATAGAAAGATGTAGATATGCACAGTCTCAGCTGCAAATGTACCTTTCAACACTGTCCAGCTCATGTGGATGAAAAGAAAGTAAAAAAAAAAAAAGGCAAAAAAGCCCCCAAACAATGCCTCTGTCACTACGCTGACAAACAGGACCACCACCGCCTGCTCAGCAGAAAAGCTAGTACAGTAGCAGACCTTAAGAGCTCATGGAAGAGAAACCTCCTGAAGCAATTAAATAGACAGAAACCACATCTGTTCCTGAAAGTTCCATGCACTGGAAACAGTTAAAAGGCAGAAGGACATGAGGGAAAGCTGCTCGGTGCCAGACCTCTGCTTAAGGGCTCCGCTGGAGACACAGCATCGGCCAGACTGCTGGAGACAAGATACAGCCCAAACAGACAGCTGGTCTGGCCCGGTGTCATCGTTCCTTTATTTTTAAGTAACTCCTCCCAGTGGGCCCAGAAGCTGCCCAGAGGGTCAGTAGTTCCCTTCTGGAAGCAAGCAGCAGTTGCAGCAACTGCTCCTCTTAGTGTACGGCCTGGAACAAACAGACGTGATGGTGGGATTTGGGCTGACTGCCTCTTCGGCCTGGCGATTTACCTGCAGCTTAAGTGAAGCCTCAGGAACAGGATTCAGACATGGGAAAGAGAACATCTTGTGTGCAGCCAGCCTTATTTAGGAGCAGGCAGGAAGCTTTTAATTAGCTTTGAAGTTCAGACTAGCCTTAAGAAAAAAGTTACACTCTCTCCTTCCATCCATACTTTCCCAGCTGGAAAGAAACAGACCAAGTCTCATAACTGGACCCTAATTAAGAGGCTCTCACAGAAGGCCGGTTACACATGGGAACAAAACTAAGTGGCTTTCATTTATTGTCAAGAGCCACAAACAAATAATAAGTAGTGTAGGGGCTGTGAATGCCCACCGAGGGCTGAAGGGGATTGCCTACCGCTGAGCACATCTGGGCTGATGTAGGCAGGGCTCCCTCGCTGGTCCTTCAGCAGGTCATCTTCACTCACCAGGTGCTTTCCGAGACAGAAGTTTGTTATGGTTATTCGATGGGTTCTGGGGAGAATCAGAAGGCATCAGTGAGCAAGGACCGTGCTGCACGAGTCGAACAGCACAAGCAGAGATGTTAACACTAAACCAGAAGGGTGCATCTATGGGGCTTTATGGGAAGCTTGACCTGCTGGGGAAAGACAAGTGGAGCTGTAAGATCAGCTCCACTCCAAAGGGAAGGGATTCCACACCTGTCGGCACAGCTTCCAAGACTCTTACGGGGGGGTAAGAAAATTTCTTTTACAGCTACGGACGTTGTCTACATCCAACCTGAGTGGCACACGCAAGCGTGGCTGTAAGCACAGGGCGCTCACGTAACTTGCCCACGTTGTGGCCACACAGCTGCCTTTTGGCCAGCCTGCCAGCAGCACAGCACCATGCAGGTATCAGCAGCACCAGGATCTGCACCTGTACGCTTGCTGACCAAAGGCTGTTTAAAGTGGAAGTTTATTTTAATTGCTGGTTCTACCATATGCTTCCCAAGCACCACCTCTAAAAGCAAACATTGCCTGGAAGCTGAGGGGAAAATAACCCGCAGAAGGCCTGGCCTCCACGCGCTGTTTGCTGACGTACCACCAGCAGATGAGCTACAGAACCTTTGATCAGATTCAGTACAACCCCTTCTGCATTCCCCAGCAGTGGCACAGCACGAGCCTGGTGGCAGTTTTATCTGATCCGATCTGCAGGGCTGTCCTTCACAGGCAAGTACACAGAACAGCGAGAACTGCAGGTACATGCGATTTCTCTATTAAGATACCCCTACTTCCCTATGGTATTGCCAGCTCCAGTTAATGAATTTTTCCAGGGAAAGTGAGCTCATTACAAAACAATTATCACGTTACATCTTCCATGTCACTCAGATAATTTGGATTTTAACGTACAACTTCAAGGACTGAGTAGAAAAACACTGTCTACAAGTTTGCTATATTCTTGAAAAGTACTACACAACTAGAGCCCAACAGAATTAAGTCAGTCACAATAATCAAGAAATATTTCCAGCAAGTCTAACAGACAAGTGAAATAAAACCAAGTGTGTGTTGGCAACGGACAGTTGATTATTAAGAAAGACAGACTTGTGTTTAAGAAGTGTCAGCTTCAACTGTCAAGAGATTTCCCTGCAGGTTGTTATTCAGCCAGGATTTGTTAAGGATTTAAAAGACTGAGCGTTCTAAAGGACACAAAAATGTTCAGGGTTGCTTGGTTTTATTTAGTCACTGAAATTTGATCTAATCTGTAATCATCCAACCACTGTGCTGGCTAATTAGAAAACCTGCAAGGCTTTAACGTCCGCATCTCATGAGGGACAACGCTGGAGGGACCTTCGCTGGCCCAGGGTGTACCATGCCTGGTTAGGGCTTTGCAGTGATAAGGAGCTTCCTTCACTCCCCTGCTAACAGAAAGACCTGGCTTTTTTGTGAGCACGGCTGGAACAGAACAAACATTTCTGATCAGCCCAAACGGCTGGTCCTCTCCATGGTGATCTATTCTTATGCCTCACCCACCCTTTCACATGACTCACTGCTGTAGAGGCTACAGTTTCTCCTCACCAAAGCTGATGGTCTTGCTAGGAAAAAGCAAAAACATAGTACGTAATACAAAGAATGACTTTAGCAAGTGTGTTCACAAAGCTTCAAATACCTTCCCCCTTCCTGCTAGGGGGGGCCCTGTGTGCAGCTCTATCAGTGGGATGCTCCACTGCACGCTTTGCCCAGAAATGAGTGGATCCTTTAAAGCAGCAACCTTTGTCTGCCTCTTCCTAGCAAGAAAAAGAATCAAAGCAGCAAGCAGATGATAAGAGATTTACCTTAAAGCACCTCTAGAGAAACGACTTAAAACAATTCAGAGGTGGCCTTGAAAAGCACTAGCTGCTGTGTGTCGGAGGGGCAGAACCGAGAAGTTCGGCCTCAGTAGGTAAAATCTGTTTTGTTTCCAACAGTATTAGGGAGGAGAAAAAAGCTGTGACAGCAGTGAACCTGCATGCTTTGTACAGACTCTGGAAGCCTGCAGATCTACAGCCTTCCTTTTTTATTCATTCCACAGAAAACCAGACAGTGTGAAAAGACAATAAAATTCCACTCATTCTTAAAGTTAGTGCAAAATATTTAGCCAGTAATGTAATACTGAAGGACACAGCAGAGTATCTGAACTAGAACTAGCTTGCCAACTAAATAACTGCATAACCCAAGACAGCTAAAAAACTCCAAGAAGCCACCAAACAACGCGCACGCTGCCACCAGCTGCCTCTCACTTGTGCGGAACTTTTGCCTCACGGATGCTGTTTGCTCTGCTCCGGGAGGGCTGGTCCCTCTTGTGTCTGCACAGCATCCAAGGCATGTTGGACATTGGTGCATTATAAACTGAGGCTTGCACCAAACCAGCTAATGGGAACAAGGAAGCTATTTCAAGCACAAATACAGACCAGACAGAAGAACTTTTGTTTAGTTAAGTAAATATTTTACTGCTAGGAAAAACACAGCAGTGCAACAGTCAAAGGCTTAACACTGCTGTGATTACATACAGACTGCAGTGTTGGGAATTCCTTTAGCACGACGGAACGTGAATTATTGTGAACAGAACCACTTATCACATTTTATATAATATATATTAACAAAAAAAATATTAACGAGTATTTCCCTTGCAAATTTCTTTGCGCAGCTGGCTTCCGTCTCCCTCACCGTTCTCACATGACGGCACTCTCAAGTGCTGCCCTCAATTATGTTTCTAGTAGAAATCTGCTTCAGGGAAGAAATATAAGACAACTGCCACCACAGCAGCTCTCCAGCAGACTTACCTTTTGTTTAGCACCATGTTTCCTAGTTTCAAGTCTCTGTGCACAATATTTTTCTGTAAAATATAGAATAGTACAACGTGAGCAAAAGCATATTTGTTACAGAGGTATAAATTCGATACTAGGACAAAAGCACTAAGTATCTTCTGAAATCATGTCATCTCCATTCTCAGAAATAACCTAGATCAAGGTTTCAAGTCAGGTTGCATCCTGGGTACTTTGTGCACTTCATTTTCCATTCTGGTTAGAAGGACAGAAAAGTGAATTTGCTACTTTGAAAACAAAGATAGACTTGACTGAAACTAAGAGACCTGAAACTTAACAGTCCAGGCTCAGTAAGACCAATATGATGAGCATTCCCTTAAAAGATACAGGCTTCACCGCTTTGCCAAGGAAGGATGAGTGTCCCCTGTCACAGGGTAAGCAGTCAAACACTGCCAGAATCTATTTTTGTTACAGTGATTTCTAGTTCATTGATCTGAAACTTGTAGCTTGAGGTTCTGAGCTTAGAAATCAATTCTTACATTGTGATTTATTTTGCTTCAAATGGAAATAGCTTGAAGTGTTTCCTGCATTTGATTAGCCTCTGCTCTCCTCTTCAGCTGCCCCTTTCTGTGGTTAGTAACACTGTTGTTCACCTGATCCGCATTTAATCCAGCTGGCCCCTTTCCACAGTCAACAAATTCTACATTATCATAGAGAAACTTGAGGGGAGGGGAAGGGAAGGGAATGCTCTTTTACGGCTTGGGGCATGAGGTCTTGCACAGAACACTGTTACAAGGAAACATCCATCCCTGTCATCTCGTCACTGCCTGCACAAGGAAGTTTTAAAACATCTATTATACTAACGTGGGAAAGCCAAGGCTTCCAGCACTGACAGGGGTAACAAAGATCTTACCTTATGTAATGCTTCCACCACTCGTACCACATCATAAAATATCACTACCGTCTCCCGCTCGCTGAGTCTCTTCTCTTTAATGACATAATGCTGCAGATTGATCAGATCTGCTGTTTTGTCACTGAAGTCATGAGCACAGAGACAGTCTAATACAAGACAAATACGCTTCTTCATTTTTCTGACCATTCTGTTGGCTTCTAGATCTTCTATAATTTCACAAGCTCGGTCCTACAGGGAGACAAACAAATGAGCAATAGTTCAGGGAATTTATCTGGGCCTATGTACCTGCATACAGAGCACTAGAGAATAAATAACTACGTGGTGATCTCAAAATAAGCAAATGCAGTCATAGTGCTTGATCTTTGCCCCAAGTTGGGATAAAAAAAAAACAAACCACCAAACAAACGATACATGACCTCTACTTAAAGAAGCCAGAGAAAGTCTATGCTCTTTGGTTATATGTGTATGCCAGCACTGATACTGTTTTTACAGACACCTTTAGATAAAGCCTCTACAGTGGTACAGGCTCTCCAAATACTAGCAATCCAACACATTATTAATGAGAGGAACAGAAATCTTACGACACAATTAGCAGTTCTTCCATAACATTAAACAGGACGCAGCAGAGTTGGACATTTGGCTTATTTAAAGTATAGTACAGATGGCCTCAAGTGAAAAGTCTGCTGACAAAATTTAACCAGCCAGCAAGGCAACACCAACATCCAAACCAGTAATTCCTATCAGCCCATTCCATCCATAAACAGCTCTGAAGGCTTTAACAGCAACACAAGTCACTCACACAAGACACTGGTCAGCACACCGACTAGTTTAACTCGCTGAAACAGTTCCCTGGCAATTTGTCCCCTCTTACAAGTCATCATAAAACAGCACAGAGTCTGGAAAGCACAAATTCAGTTATAAAAGGCGCTCTGTGGGCACAAATTAATTTGCCAGTGAAACAGCTATTCTTCTATTTGAAGAAGATGCTGCTAAGCGCCTGTCCCATGTCTGAACGTTGTCACATTTCCCAAATCCCGTTACGTGCCACTTAACTCTCAAGAGCCCCTGCCACAAAGCTGCTTGTTTGAAGCAGCAGCGGTTAATGTCAGCAGTGTGCTGCTAAGTCTTCACACAAAAGAATGGGGTCAGCACAACTGTAAATTATCCAAAAGCAGCTCAAGCCAATAGCAGTTACTGGCATTCCCCCAACCTGGACAGTGACCAGCTGTACCTGAAAGAGCCCATGATGATGAACCACTCCTTCCTGGTTGTGGAGCAGGGAAAGGAGAGAATATTCTGTGTGCAGCAGCATCTTGCCCTGTCGCTCCTCCTGGGTTTCTATTCCTTTATCACCCCTTTCTTCTAAGGTGAGAATCTTCAGGAAAAGGGAAAAGACCTCTACAGTTCCCAGAAAAAACAGAATGTCCCCAAACCTCTCTCATTTTAGGTATTCACATGTGTTTTAGCAGCTGATGTAATAGCTCTGATGTTTGCACACTTGCCACAAACCTGTCTGAACTAACATCTGCGCAGAATGCACAGCATAAGCTTGACTAACACACAAAAGCAGCTTAGGTGGCTTTCTGCAAATATTCCAGGTGATTTTTTCCCCCACTGGAGCTGCTCCCATTTCAGGTGCAGCTGAGCAGATCAGAGGGCTCCAGGAGAGCAGCAGAGCAGCCACAGAGGCCTCATCTCAGGGCTAATCTCAACACCAGATCTATGCCTGGTAGAACTGCCCCACCGAAGGGAAGTTCCAGCAGCAGTTTCCGACAGTGTGCTGCTTCAGCCTACACCACACACGGCTGTGAGTGCTTCTGTCACAAGAGTGAATGAGCCCCAAAGTTCTGGAAGCCCTGCAGTTTGCTTACCTTTAGCTGATAGAAGTCATCTGTCCCATCCTTTCTTGCCAAACACTGAACAATACTTGGCACGGGAGAGTTACCTAAACGTGGACCTAGCAGCACAAAGCAAAAACAGACTTGTTTTCCTTTAAGCACCAATGACTAATTCAGGGTTACATCAGTATGCAAGTGTCACGCAGTTTACATTAGTTTAAACTAAGTTCCTTTTTTTTAGTAGACTAAGTGCATTTCCACAAATTACACTCTAAAGAAAAAAAATGGTATTGAACTCTGAAACCTTTGTGGACAATGTTTCATTTGTTCACGGGAGAAACACTTAACAAAAGCCCACACATGGCACAGCTGTTTTCAGAAATTCAAATTTCTGCATGCCTGAACCATACGGCTTTTACATTTACTAGCAACACCCATGGCAACTGCTATTACCACACCTCTGAGCCCAACTGCCACCTCTGCAGACACGGCTCAGGTACACAGATCAGTCCAAATTTCAAGCTAACATACAGCTTCCACTGCAGTTTAAGTCAATCAGCTTCCAGTTGATTATCCATTGATTTCCACTGTGAAGTCCACTACGGTTTTGACAGTTTATATAACAAGTTCTGTACTAATAACTATTCCAGTAACTATCCAGAGCTAGCAGAGTGGTCTTGCCTTTGCACATACCGCTCATAACAACCACTAGTGCATAAATAAGCTGCCTACACGCTGATTTGACAGCATATTCGAGGCAAGCAGGGTTGAGCATCTCCCTGGAGCTCTAACCAAAAAGGCTCCAGAATGAATTTGCTCTTTAACCAAATTTAAGCATGTAGTTAGAAAATACCAAACCACCAAAAAAAAAAAGCAAGAGCAAGGGCTGATATTGATCTTAAAGGCCATGCCTGCCTTGCTAGATTAGTATTATGAAACTCCTTAGCTTGACCAGCTGCAGAAGTTCCAAGGGCTGTAGCAGAGCAGCATCAAGTGAATTGCACTGAGCTAAGACGCTGAATTGCACATCTGCTTTGCCTCATTTTATAGTGTCTTTTATTTTCAGTTTTGCAATCAGTAGCTACCCTGAAAACTGAAGAAGAAACCCCTCCCTGCTTACCTAGTATAAAAGGGCCCGCTCTCTTGGCATTATTTCCAGAAATCCCTGTACAAAGAGCTTTTGCTTTAGTGGATGTTTCCCCAGCTCCTCTGTCTGATGCTCGCCGCTTCATCCTTGGCTCTTGAAAGAGAAAGAAGAGCACATTTGATGAGCAAGTGAGTTAGTTTCTTATACTATCCCTTATTTTGTACTGGAAGGCTTTCACCTACTGATGCACTCGTGTCTCTGCCTACTTGTGTTTCTACAAAAAAAGCTATGGCTCATTACTGATAGACCAGTTGTGGGCTGGAGACTTAACGCATTTTTAAAGGTATAAATCAGCCTTATTATTCAAAGCAACATTTCCTAGAACACTTGTTTGAGACATACAGTGGGAACAAGTCAACATAATGAAAGCTTGCTTTACAGCAAAACCAAATTTGCAAATTAACATATTCCAAAACTAAGTTATCCTTCTGTATGGATGTTTACTTCTGATTCCGCCTGTGGACTTTTATGGGTTCCTCCACAGAGGAATTCCCACCAGGCATCGCAGCTAGCTCACCAAGTAACTCAGAAGGCTCAAGTCTGTTCCTCAAACTGCCAAGAACGTACAAAGTAACTGACCATAAAAAATAAACAATATCTTTCACCTTTTCCAGCAAGGGCACAGAAGACTGAAACATGCTAGTTATCAAGAGGTTCAGTCAATTTAACAATGATATTTCAAAAATGTAGTTTCAGTCTTAAAAAAAAGTCCCCCCCTCTCTCTTTGTACCTCTTTAGGCTTTAACCTTTTTATTACATCTCCATCTATCTACATCCAATGCAGCTGAAATCTGGATTCCAATACATAAAGGTCTACCACTTCAGTCTCTACGTGCAGGAGTCAATGCTTTATTTTGAATGAACACACTATTACCTGCCTTTGATGGATATTCTAATGAAAGGAAACACTGTGGTGCCAGTACGTGTGCTCTCTTGTACTACCCACTTCACGCAAAGGACAATTGAATCTATTAAACGTGCATCTCATGCTTCTGCATCCAAGTATTTATTCAAGGTCCACACATCACAACAATTCAGCACAAATAACCAAAAGCTTGGCTAAATCCTACTTATTCAGGTACTGCAGAAAATCTGATTTCCAACATACATTTTCTGCTGCTCAGAAATCTAAAGAGAATTTGTAGCAGAACTTGCAGGAGAATTTGTATTGCAGAACCAACACCTAAAGGGCCAAATAAATTCTAGCCTTTGTGAATAAAACACTTCTTCCCCAAACAAAGGTCTTGTTTCAGTTTAGCAGGAAAAGAACGTCTCATGTTTGCTGCCAGCCCAGCCTTCACATGCTGCATGCTCACTACAAGAATAAATCAGCTCCAAAGCAATGTTTTGTTTCCAATGCACCTCCTCCTCTTCACCTTCATCTCTTGGAAAACAGTTTCAAAGACTTTCACAAATACCTAAATGCTAAATGCTCATTCTCTAACCTTTCAAAGATTTTTTTTTTTTTTTTGGGTGGTGGAGGGGTGGGGGAAGAGGAGGAACTAAGCAGAGATTCATTTTCTTACTCTGAGCAAGTCAAGCACAAGCCCCGATAGTCTTCCCTAAGAGATTACTACAGCAGACTGGGAAAGTATTTTTGGCTTGTACTTATTTGTTTTAAAAAAAGTCCCAGTGTTTCACCACGTAAGAGATGGATAAATCACCACGCTTTGAATGAAGTTTACCCTCTGGCAGTCCCACCCTTTCTGTGGACACAAGCATGATCTCATTGCATTAATTCATCGAGCAGTACCTGTCACCAAGATCAGAGACAGCAAGAGAGATAAGGTGAGAACTGCAGCAGTCTTTGCATCCTGCACTACCGACTTCCACCAGCTGTTCAGTCTCCGACAGAGAAGCGTTACCAGGCCCAGCTAGCTGAAGAGAACAAAGTCTTGAGCCCCACATGCAACTTGTTCTGTTCATTCCGCATCCCTGACCTAATATTTGATTGTTCCTAATAAAATTCTCCACTCCTTGCAACATCATCATGCCCGCTGGAAACCTATGAGTAACATTTCCACTGGAGAAACCCCACTGCACAGAAACTCTGAGATAATGACCGTTGTGCAATCCAAGCTGGATAGCAATCACTGGTGCAAATGGCGTTATCGTAAACAAAATAATCTGAGGACTCACGTAGTTCAGCATCAACTGTATCTTTACTCTTCTTCCAAACTAGGTTTTCCAACGTCTCAGGAGACAGGAGTCATCACCTTGGAGAAGGCTGGATGGTCGAAAGGTCGAGGACTCTGTAATGTGAAATGAGATACACTTGATGCTGTGGTTCTGGATTATTCTTGATTACGATAACATGGTATGCACCAAAACTTCTGCAGCTTGAAACATCTGTGTTTGTTTTGGCTTAGAAAAGGCCTGAAGCTCCTGATACCATGTGACAGGAAAAAAAAAAAGGCTCTTGAAGTTCAGTCCCCAAAGAGTCACAGGCATATGGCCCTGCACAGCAAGACAAATACAAGCATCAACGATCTCGAAAGACATTCTGTGATGCGAGACAGACCTTCAGCACAGAAAACAACACATTCTTCATTTTAACCTCCATCACACGGTACTAATTCGCCTGTTCTTAACAGTATCTTAAATACACCCAAGTTGGCAACAGTGCCACAAGAGAACCTTCACCTCTAGAAGTAATTTTTAGTCACAGTAGAGTTAATGCTTAAAGTTTGGAGTTGAATTGAACAATTTCTGCAACAAAGAATAATACATTGAATTTTATTCTTTTCAAATCCCTGCAAGTTAATTCCTCTTTACAATTTATATTTGGCCTCAAAAAAAGTAACCAAACTCAGCTTAAATTCAGTGCTGCTTAATAGTTCCTCTGGTCCCATTAAAAAGGAGAAATTTAGGATTTAAACCAGACAATCTAGAATTGAATCTATACCGCCTCTACCAAATGCTTAGTTTAATCCTCAGATATTGCACGTGTTAAATGTTTGTTAATCCAGGCTGGTTTAATTTACCAGTATCCACATAGATCAACCGAAAAATGCACAAGGAACATCTGGGACATGTGAACCAAACTCCCAGCACCTCCCAAACCACATCACAGTACCATCACCTGGTCCTGGGGGAGCTGCAAAGATTTTTTTGCTAAAGATCTTTCTGAATTAAAGCACCAAACCTATTTATATTTTGATGAACAAAGTTCAGAGCCACTGCTCTGGGTAGCAGGATGCCCTGGCCAGGCAGACCATGTCGAACCGCTCACCCACGCGCCGGGTAGCCAGCGCTCTCAGTATGAGCCGTCTCGGCACTGAGAGCGAGTGAAGGTGCCCCAGCCCTACCACTGCTTAAAGGACATACACCAACTTACATCTCACAGCTCTGCCACACAATATTTGTAAAAGCAAGGGAGAAAACCAATATAAACGAGTCCTGTGCTATTAAAGACAATCCTGTGCCACTCACAGCACTGTCTCCCTGCTCCTTACCCTGTTCCAGCTGCATCAGGAGGCAGCAAGGACAGCACAGCCCCACAAAAATCTCGGGAGCCCTCAGCAGCACCCTGAGGGAGCTCACACCTCAGCTCAGCAGAGGGTGAGCACTTTAGGTTCCTCCAAGACCGGAACGAAGGACGATCAGATGGAAGGAAGGTCCCAGAGCAAAGGGAAGAAAGCCAGGGGCAGCTGTTGTGAAAAAGCAGGAAGATTTTCTGCACATTGTGTAAACCCAGTTAGAGCAAGGAAATTGGTCAAAAGGGCACAGGCTTCCTTGTGTTAAGCCTCCTGTGGAACGAGTGGCCATCCACTAGGCATAGGGTAAGAACAGTATTTTGAGCCTGTCTTTAAGGAAAATCTTAAACCAAGAACAGTAATGTGAGAGGTTCCTCTCCCTGCCGAGCCAGCGGGAGCTTTCTACCTGCAAATTCACTGAATCTTGGCTTGAGCTGGGCTGATACAAAGCTCTGATTTCAAGGCGTTCCACTGCTAGAAGTACTCTAACACGAAGCTGGTATTGCTCAGATACCCACAGCTGAAATATATCCTGGAAGAACAAGCTTTAAATAAGATTTAGACAAGAGCCATAATAAGCTGGATGGCTTAAAATGACTCTGCAGTGGAAACACAAGGCCGCAAGCGCCGAGTGGCAGAGTGGGATGGGGGTCCCACCCCCGGAGCAGCCATCTGCCATCCCACCTGCGGGCCACGGCACATCCCTGGCCCCACCGCGGGCACCGCCGGCCCCTGGAGAGGCGCTGGCTGCAGGACCCCTGCACAGCTCAGCTGGAAGGACACTGGCAGTGTCACTGCTCCTCTGCCCAACGTGTTCAAACAGCAAAGGAGCTGCTGCTTCGTGTCCTGCAGCTAGTGTTGCCAGAGCAGCGGAGCCCTCCCCGGACAGGCTTGCTCAGAGCACACAAGAGGGAATTACTGCATGGCACAAGGATTTCCTCCTCACACACAACGAGCAGAGGACAAATAAGCAGTAAGTGGAGTCCCATGCACAAACTGGTTGCGCTGCAGCGCAGCTGAGAGTTAAAATAGCCTAAAATTGAGAATGTAGAACATTTCCATGAGAGGCAGCAAGCCTCGCAAGGTCGAAGAGCACCCCCAGCCCCTGCAGCAACGTCTCTGTCTACAGGCAGCCCACAGACAGCCGGGACTTTCCAATTCTTAACACTAAAAAAAAATAATAATATCATAATTCATTTTAACAGCAGCAGGATAAGTCTCAAGAGAGAGAATCCAACATCTATGCAAAGAACCAGAACAAAACCACTTAATCCCTTAAAACGCTCCATCCTAGGGACAGGACAGATACTGATGTAGTGGGTTCACCGCCCCCTCCCAAAACCCAAACTGAACAGACTGAATCAAACCACCCCCGCTCCCTGTCCCACCATCTGTAACAAAAACGGTCTTCTCAGACAGACAATGAAATTACAAGTCTAGCACAAAAATTCGTTACTTAACCATTTTAATGTGATGCATGCAATGTATCAAACATCTTACTGGAGAAGCTTCTAAAGCTTCTTACTGTGTTAGCTATGACTTTAATAGAATTATTAATCAAATAATTTGGAGACCTAGATGCAACATCTTTTAATTACGTAGCTTAAGGAAATTGTCTAATTCCTGAATTACTGCATGATGTGCCAGTGCCCAGCAAAACAAAAAAGAAAAACAAGAGAGGAGGAAACTGACCTTTTCATCTGGGATTAAAGAACAAGCAAGTCCTACAGTCCAGCAGCCACAGCTAATAGCTGGAGCAGGAAAAAACCAGTACCTTTGGGGCGTTAACAGGATTACTCAGCAGCACAGAAACTAGTTAAACACTGGAGCAGCTGATACAGCCTCCACAACTCTTTCTGTTGTTTTATCTTGCAACAAGGGGACAAAACAAGTTAGCTGGTATTTATACTTCCCAGTGTGATGACTGGCAACCCCAAAGGTGTCCTACCCCACTGCTACAAGGGAGCAGAACTCTGCAAGTAAGGCAGCGGGATGAGCTGGCAGCTGGGAACCAGCAGCAGATGACAGAGCCCACCAGCATCTACTGGAAGTTCAGGGCTATCAAGGACAAGCTCCTTCAGCAAGAAGCTCATACCATTATAAAAGAAACCCCCTGGGAGCCCAGGTGCTGCAGAAGCAGCTCCCACGCAGCCAAAGGAGCTGAGCTGCGTCTGCTCCCACTCACCCCGCTGCCAGCACCCCGGCACCTGAAACCTGCTGTCGCTCCTGACCTGGAAACGCTGCAGGTGGAAGCACGGCTGGGACTCGTGGGACTCGCAGGCAGGGCTGCCGACTCAGGCGCACGCACAGGACAAATGAATCACCTCTCTCCCCATGGGCTTCGTCACCAGGCTTGAAACCTCCACAGCGGAGAGGCAGCACCGCTGGGTGCTCAGCCATCCAGGGAAGCACGGCATTGCTCTGTACTTGTGAATTATCCATCTCCCACCCCAGAGGGAGAAGATCTGTCACCCAATAGAGCAGCATTTCTACCCAGCTTTCTCTTCTGGCAGGCAGATAGTGCAGCATTTGGGATGAACCTGGAGACCCGGTCCAAAGGTTTTTGTCCCACTTGCCCTGTCAACTCTCCTCTCAGCCAGTGCCTCAGCTTTTGCAATAATTAAGCTACAAAAATTGGGCAGTATTTATCAATGACAATTAACTGAAGTTCACATTTAAGCCTGGCTCATGGCAAATTCCAGCTCACAATAAGCCGCGTTGGACATGACCTAAAAACCTACACGAACGCTAACATTAAATGAGTAAAACCTCGAGAATGGCCTGACTTCCCTGCACAGGAACAAGCAGGTCGGTATCGCTGCGAGAAGCGGTAATCCCAGAGCATTGCCACACACCTTCCCTGGGCAAACCCGGCCAGGGACAGCTCAGAGCAGAGTCATCAGTGCTCCCAGGGACAGAGGCTCCATACCCATTGGAAAAGCTTCCCTGAGAACAGGCGGAGTTCGGATCAGCCAGGCCTGAGGAGGAGCCACTGGCTGGGGGATTACAGGGAACGTTTGCCAGGCAGATCCCAAGCAAAGCAGGCATGTGGGAAGGAGGAGCTGCTGCAGCCAGGCTCAACGCAGCTGGGGTGGGCTCCCCTCTTTCTACAAAGCACTGTAGTAGATTCACTACATAGGAACATTAACTTTATCAAAGGCTTTGGAAGTTGAACCACTCTGTAAGAGAAGTAATAATAATAACATAAAAAAAAAAAAAAAAAAAAAAAAGCAGCCCATCAGATGACTCAGAGCCACCGGTGCAACCCATGTACCACTGTGTGAGCCCTTCCGGGAAGGGAAGCCTTCTCCAGAAACAGAAGAGCCCTGACTCAGAGATTTCTTGGAAACGTGCGGAGACTCATTCAATCTTCTTCCCTAAGTGAGAATTTCCCTCAAAACCAGACACAGAGTTTCTCTGACCAAAGGAGAAGGAAGAATCCCGAGGTGCCAGCACAGCACGAGGGGCTGAGGTACCTGGTGAAGTATGAACTTGCCAAGCAAGCCACACTTTGGGAGACCTGAACACCTCCGGCAGCCCCTGCCGAACCAACCCACTAGAAAAACACCTTCCTCAGACCAACCTGCCGATTAGTTTAATCCCAGGTATGTGAGCAAGGCATGGCAAGCACTTGGGAGGCCACAGTGCAAAAAGGGACCCCAGTACACCTTGCCTACATCCCACATCTACTGTCGCCAATCTCCAACTTCTCAGGGACAAAAAAGGCTTCCACAGGCCAAGTCACACATCAGGGAAAGCAAATTCCTTCCTGGCCCCCCGCCCCCAGCAGCTGGGGAAACTCTGAAGCACAGAATTCCAGCAACGTAATTACAGTGCAAGCAACAAGCTGGGCTTTCTTTAAACCCTTCTGATGCATCAACACATGAGATAGCCAAAGACTCATCTCTGGGAGTTCCCTGTTTGGTTACATAAACACTAACTTCGGTTTAACCCTTTCACACTTAAGCACATGCCACATCCACCAGGAAAAATCCACGCTCCAGCCCAACATCATCATGGCAGGGGCACCTACAGCCAAGTACAGCAGAGAAGAGCCTGGAAATCCAACTGTAGCACTCTGACAGCACCCGAGACTCCATTGCTCTCCCAGCACACAAGTTCCTGACCTTGGGCTGCTCCTGTGAAGTCTGGCAGTTATTACCTTTCAAGTCACCATCAGGTGAGATGTGTATTGTATTACAAGGTTTTATTTTTTGTTTATAGCTTATGTTACTATGTACACTTAACATTCCGTAAATCCACTACAGCAGGACTTTCCTCACGCGCACAAAGATTATCACGTGACTTGCACACATGCTGACACTTTCTTTACAGTGAGGTGTGGCTGCTCTTTTTAATGATAACCTACTTATCTAGCCTTACCTAGACAGAAAGAAATAAATTTTCTACATATACTGCCATGGTAACGTTACTATTGTGTGTGGCATGAAAGCACATTGACAGACACTGTAAGTTCACAACTATGTACCCAACTAACAAACAAACAAAAAAGAGGAAAAAAAAAAAGAGCATTTCACATAGAAAATTACAATTGACATAGTCTCTCCTGTGGTCTAGCAAGAGCTCCCAGGCACGAGCAAGGCGCACACCGTACAAGTCCAGAACACAGATATCTGCAGACAGATAACACATCTCTTATTTAGGCTAAGCTCAGTGGGCAGTTCAGGCAAAATAAAATCAATAGGGTTGTCCTTAATCAAACAGCAGCTAAGTGCCTACAAGGCTTCCCTCTGTGCGGTTTCAAAAGGAGATCATTCTGTAATATCCTGAGGATAAAAAGCAGCTGAACATGAGTATGCTTTTAAGTAATGCGATTATGTGACCAAACCATCAGCACGGATGCCACAGAGAAACAATAAAAGGATGTAGCACAAACACTCCAGCAGCAGGGAAACACATCCTGCATCCCAACCACTGCCAGCCCGGGGCCGCTCACCAGCAGGTAAGCCTTACTGTGCTCTGCCCCTCAAGTTACACCTTACCCAGGCTGCAGGCACCCTGAGAACCCAACCACCCCCCACCTGCACCCAACTCGTGTCCCTTCTGCCTCAAAGGGAGCCTTGCTGTCCCGCAGCAGGCAGGTGGCCGAGGTGCAGTAGCTCAGCCTCGTCATGCTGGGCACTGGCCTCACTCCGACTTCTCTACCTCACTCCAGACACAGGCTTGCAACCTGAGGAGACCAGAGCCCAAGATGCCTAGCACACCCATATGTAAAAGCATACATTAAGCCTATACATCAAGGCTCTAAACTAGTAAAGAACCGTATCATCGTCACTGCAGCACATCTGCAGCCACAACAGGAGGAGGGAGCAGCTGGCCAGGAAGAAGATAAACCCCAAAGCCCTTTTATCAGGGAGAGGAGCAGCGGCGCAAAGACACCGTGCCACAGGCTGCCTCCAACAGCAGCATGCGGTACCTTTAACACTCTCACTTATCACAGTGGTGAAGCTCCCAAAGGCCACAGCCAAAGCCAACAGGTAACAGAGACAGGCTCTGAATGCAGGAAATCCCGAAGCGTACCTCCTTACGTCCTCCCGACGAGCTCACGCAGGGAGCACAGGACAGGTTTCTGTAGTTAGCTCCAGCTGTAATACTTCATGGTCTTACTCATTCTCACTTAGAGGTATGACCTTCAACTACTCACTGCTGAGACACACGAGACTCCTCCTCAACACAGAGGTCTGAAACAACTAAATTAAGAAACTCCTGCCCAGACTGAAAGCGAAATCAGCACCAAACACAAGCTGTTTGCTCCCTCGGCAAGCCCTGAACCTGTCAGTGCATCGCAAAAGACCGGTGCTGTCAACAAAGCCCAAACCCCCGCCAGCGCTGCCACAGGGCAGAGAGCGACAAGGGAGCTTTACTAAGCGATATTTAAATCCAGCCGCGGCCGCGGAATCCCACCCTCGCTGGCGAGCGGCCCGCGGCCGGTGCACCCGGCAGCACACAGGCCGGCCGGGCCGGGCCGCTCACCGGGGGAGGCTCCGCAGCGCCAGGAGCTCCCGCTGAAGAGCCCGGAGGCCTCACGGCGGCCCGAGGCCGGGAGAGCGACAGGCAGCACCCGCAGGCCACGGCACACCGTGGGGACGGGCTCGGCCTCCCCCGGGCCGCTCCCGAGCCGCCGGCAGCGGGGGGGCTCCGCCGGCAACGGCTGCCCTGGCACAGGCCTCTGCCGGGCGGGCACCGCCTCGGAGACCCCGCGGACTGCCGGCACGGGACCGGGCGGCGAAGCCTCCGGAGCAGATAGGGTCCCCGCAGCGCCCGGCCCGGCCCGGCCCCACACGGCCACGGCTGCCGGCGGCACCTCCCAGCCGCAGTGCCTAGGCCGCCCACCCCCCTCTCACAGCGGGCCCAGCCCCGGCACGAGGCTGCCCGCTCCCGCCCGCCGCCGCTCACCCATGGCCCCGGGGCCAGTGCGGCCGCCGGCGCCTCCCGCAGCCCCACGCCCGGCCGCGGCCTCCGCTCCGCTCCGCGGCGGCGGCCACCTGACAACGGAAGTGACGCACGCACCGCCGCCCCCCGCCGCCATCCCGCCTCCTGGCGGCCGCCGCAGAGATGGCGGCCAGGCCCCGGGGAAGGAGCGGCGCTGATTGGCCGGCTGAGCTATCTCCGGCTCTGATTGGATGAAAATCCAACTCCTGGGAGGGGATATTTGCGGCAGATTTCGATTGGTTGAGACGCGGCGGCGAGAAGCGAAGGCTCATTGGTCGGGGCGGGATGACTCCCTCCGCCGATTGGCTCCCGCTGGAAGCCAAGGGGGTTGGTGGGTAGGCGGGAGATTCGAAGGCGCCGTGATTGGAGGAGAGGCGGGGGCTTTCCCGGCGAGGCCCGGCCCCACGGGCCGCTGGGCCTCGGCGCCGACGCCAGCCCGGCCCCACTCCCCCGGCCCAGCCGCCGGGTCCCGGGGGCAGCCCGGCGGGTCAGGGCCTGGGCTGGACACTGAGCTCTCAGCTACCCGCGCCAGGCTGCACCGAGCCTCAGCAGCCCCGCACCAGGCCGCACCAGCCCCAGGCTCATCTTCTGGAGCTGGACGTGAGCCCAAGGCATCTCTGCAGAGCCTCCCACCCCACACCAACGGCCACACGAGCCTCTCCTGACGCTCCCAGCTTGCCCCTGGTAGGGATGCGGGGTCCCTCGTCACACGCAGTTTCTCACGTGAACTCTTCAAGATGACCCACCGCCACCTGAGCGACTATTTGGGGACAGGGCGGCAGCACCTTTGCTCTCGGGGTGCTCGAGCTGCTGACCACTCCAGCGAGGTGCCCAGGCCCAGAGCCAGGCCAATGGCACACACCGGGCACAGACACCAAGCTCCATCTTGGAGGCCAGAGAGCACTGTGTAATAAAGGGATCCCTGCAGAAGTAGGACTAAGTCACCTGCTGACTGCACAGCCCTTTCAGCAGGCACACAGCGGCCGAGGAAGCGCTGTGGAGCTGTGGGGAAGGGTGGTGGAGGAGCAGGGAAGCAGAGGGGCCAGCCGCAGCAGCATTCCCCATGGCCTCGGCAAAGCACCTTCATGCTCTTCCAGGCAGACAGGGCTGCTCCCTCCCCTCTGAGCTCAGCCCTGCTCTGCTCTAGATGGGCATTCATCTCACCCTTGTCCCGTTAAACTCTTTCAGAACAGCGGTCTGGCAGGAAGCTGAGAAGACAGGCTGTGACCAGCCCCCTCCTCAGCTCAGGACCAGCAACTCTAGCTCCTGCAGGCAGTGATGCCAGCAGCACCACGGCCCTGGACTCTGTGAGCAGGGGAAGGCAAAGCTGTGGGCAGCAGGACAGCTGTGGCTGAGCAACCCCTGGCTGCAGCTTTGGCGAAAAGGGCTTTGCCTGGCCATCAAGAGGGACATGAGCAGGGAAGAGGAAATGAGCTGAGAGATCACAGACCCTTTCAGGCAGGGTTATTCATTAGAAAAAATAACCCTGCTCCCCTGCAGGCACTGGCCAGGGGAGCAGCAGAGCCCCGAGTCCCTGGGGGGGATGTCTGGGGCGAGGTGCGGAGGCGGCTGGCAGTCCGGTCAAAGGGGCAGGTCCATCCTGGCCTTGCGGCAGGCAGGGCTGCAGACAGGCTGCAGGCAGCACCGGGGCTCACTTGTGCTTGGCGCGAGGGAACTCCTTCCTGCCCTTGTCACGACCCCCGAAGTAGCGGACCCTGTGGATGGCCTGCAGCTGCCGCTCGATGGTGGCCCTGATGTCCACCTCGTCTGGGATGTGGACGTAGCGGACGTTCCTGCCAGTCACAAAGAGCTCATCCAGGTGGGACACCGTGCCCTGCCTGTCCGTGAAGGTCACCTCAGCCAGCCGCACATTCATGAAAGCGTCCACATTGGTGACGCGCCCCATGGCCGTGCTCTCATCACGCAGGTCCACGGTGGTGACGTGGCCGTGCAAGCCCTGCAGCAGGATGACCAGGCTGTTCTCGGCGATGGTGCGCTCCTTGACGGAGTGGCTCACCTCCATCGCCGCGGCTGCCGTGGGGAAGAGGGAGACGCCATGCTGCGCCCTGGCTGGGCGCCCACCGCTGGGGAAACCCACCCTCCTCCCCTTGCACGCTCCTGTGCACACATAGCACCCCTTGCACGCTCCTATGAGCACATACCACCCCCTGCACATTCATATGCACACACACCACCCCTTGCACGCTCCTATGCACACATACCGTCCCCTTGCACGCTCCTATGCACACACACCACCCCTTGCACTTGTATGTGCACACACCACCCCCTGCACGCTCCTATGTGTGCATACCACCCCTTGAACGCTTGTATGCACACATACCATACCTTGCACTCTCCTATGCACGCATACCACCCCTTGCACGCTCCTATGCACACATACCATCCCTTGCACGCTCCTATGCACACATACCACCCCTTGCACGCTCCTATGCACACATACCACCCCTTGCACGCTCCTATGCACACATACCACCCCTTGCACGCTCCTATGCACACATACCCCCCCTTGCACACTCCTATGCGCACACACCACCCCTTGCACGCTCCTACGTGCACATACCATCCCTTGCACGCTCACCTGCACGCTGCCCCCTCCCAACTCGCTCACGTTCTCCCCACCGCCCCCCCCCCCCGCACACTGGGGCGCTCCCCGCCTGCTCCCAGCACCCCGCCCCTCTCCCCCCCCGCCCCGCGTCACTCTCGCTCTCCACGCCCCCCCTTGCACGCCCCCGTCCCCCCCCCCCTTGCACGCTCACCAGCACGCCGCCTCCTCCCCTTGCACACTCGCGGGGCCGCCCCTCCCGCCCCGCCCCGCGGCCCCGGCGGCAGGAAGGGGCGGCCCCGCCTGCGCACTGCGCCCGCCCGGCCCGGGATCCCGCGGCGCCCGCAGCGCCTCGCCCTTGCCGGCGCTGCCCGGCCCGCGGTCCCTCAGAGCCCGTCCATCAGCGCCAGCAGCTCCTCGCCCTTCCCGGCGCTGCCCGGGCGCGGCTCCGCCACCTCCAGCTCCCCCATGATGCGGGAGAGCTCCGCCCGCCGGCCCGGCTCCTGCGGGGACAGACACCGCGCCTCAGCCCGCCGCACGCACCCACTGGGAGGCACTGGGACGTGCCCAGCTGCCCCGCAGCCCACGCAAAACGGCGGCAGGCTGGCCCCGCAAGCGGGCAGCGCTCCGCCGGGCGCTCGCCATTCCGTTTGCCAGGTTTCAAGTTACTAAATAGCCACCAAATCCACAGGCTCGGCAGAGAATACTGCCGGGGCTTATTTATGAGCTTCACGGAAATGGGAAAAAACAGGTAGTTTTTAAGTCACTACTCGGGGTGAAACTCTGTTCTTAGCAAGGCAGAATGATGAGGATCAAAATGGGAAACATGCTACGTACCTGTGTGGCTTCTATGTTGATAACCTTGTAAGATAACTCCTCTGGTCTAGTCAATGCAGCGTTTCTTGATCAAAAACATGAAAAGAGTGCTTAATCTCATGAAGACATGCAAATAAATTATAAAAAGCAGATTTCATGAGGCTCCTCTAGGCATGAAGTTTGGACAACGTCCCCATTCCTACCAGGCAAATTAGTGTATGGACCCCAAGTTTGGAGACTTTTCCCGTCTTAGAAATTTTTTATGCCAAGTGTTCCCTGTCCTAATTTTTTTTTATGCCAAGTGTGGAACAGCAGGAATATCTCTGTAGTTGAGATTAAAAGTAGGTAAAGACTTTCTGCAGAAATAATGTCTCATTCCCCTTGTGCTCCCTGCCAGGAGGGGCTAAGGTGTTCAAACCTGTCAGGCTCATCACCCCCATAAGTTCTATTCTTATCTCCAAAATACATAGATGTATTTGGGGGAGAAGCAGAAGGGCTGATGAGATGTCTCCATTCCATGGGACAGAACCTTCTGACTGCCAGTGTCACGTGGAGAGAACACAAGGCCATGCATCACAGGAGACACCAGTAAGGGCAATGGCTCTCCTTCCTGACAGCTTTAATAAAAAGGTCAAGCCAGGGAAACCGCTCCTCTCCTGCTCCTGTAGGGACCATCTGGACCCCAACAACAAAATGCTAAAAACCTGTTATCCTTTCCCCAAAGCTGTTAAGGGCCAGATTTAGTCTCCTGGGCTGTCCACATGGCACTACACCACAAACCCCAAACCAAGAAGGACTTGAGCATACTCTTCCTCCTCGTCGGTTGTGAACAAATTCAGTCGAAATCCTGTCTCACTTCCACCAGGTTTCTGGATCTCCAGACCTCCCAGCAGCCTGGCCAAAAAGTTCAGCTCTTCTTTAGCAAGAGGGTTAGGGACTATATTCTCCTGCAGAAAACAGTGATGTTGTCATTGGTCAGGTTACCAGGGAGATGAGGACTGTAACAGTTTTTGTGTTTTCTGATATTACATAAATGTTCTTCAGAGTGATAAAAATACGTTTCTGTATTGTTAGTGGTACAGATTGTGCAGATAACTAGCAATTATCAATTATACATTTAAAATGGTTGCTTGAATTTATAGACCCAGGACAAGATAATTTTCCAGCTAAATTGAACAGCTGAGAAATCTGGAAAACCAACTTTCTGTTTTCTGATGAGATTAAAATAGGAAGGGAGTACACCATTGCATAAGCCTGCATGTAAGATTCTTTAGGAAAAATGTGCCCTTCCCCTAGCTCAAAGGGGACCATGGAGGAGTGGATGAGGCTCTGTGAAGAACAGAACAGGTTCCCCCAAAGTTAACTTGTAACTGTAGACTACAAATATAGTTAGTTTCCCTGAGACAGGAGATGAACAAAGGGGAAGACAGTGCAACTGTATAGTAAATGATTTGGAGATGACAGATGTGGGCGTTCCATTCAGTGACCCCATCTATTAAAAGACAAGGGAAGCAGAATGTAAAATCTGGCAGATGTGGTGCAGCTGCTCAAAGGGAACGCTCCCACCATGTGTGACCGGTGGCAAGACTCATTGGCACAGAGTAGTCAGCCAGTTAGCCAGTGACAGGAACAGAACAACACTGACCTTTGCATGGGATGCCAAGTTTTTGGATGATCCTGACATGTGTGTCTCTACAGGCCGACTAACGCTGTACCTAGAAGGACAGACACATGAGGAAGAGCAACCTGTTACTTGTATGAGATACAGGAACTGGAGGAAGCAGCACAGTATCAATGATTTTAGGATATTTTTCTGAAGACTGTAAATAACTGAAATAAGAAGTTACAGTTCAGTTTTATGGGGTATTGATGCATTAAAATGTGTTAGCAACAAAGCTGAGAAAGAACACTGCTCTATCTTATTCTTTCAATGGAAAAATTAAGACAAGCATGGAGAAAAGAAAGGATTTCTTCAATGCAGTTAAAATTAAATTATATCTCACATAATACACAGCACAAGATGAAAACACTCTTTACTCAACTCTACTGTAGACATAAATCAAACTTTTGCTCTTCTCCACAGCTTTTTATACACATCTGTCCACATGTGTTCTGTTTCAGGACATCACTTTGTAAAAAAGTCAAGCTGATAATGGCGAAAGAAGCAAAAATACAGAAGGCTGAAGACATGCTTCTAAACAAATCCATAACCATCAACTTTTACTTCATGTTTCTATGTAGAACAAAGCTTACTTACATATTTGTTCCAAGTTTGAGGACTCTGTCTCCATAAAGATCAAAAGATCCTTCCCTTTGTGGAAGAACATAATTTCCACCAGTAGTGAATTCAGTTCTTTTAACTTCATCTCCATTGTGATTAAACATCCTTAAAAACAAATAATTATTGAAACATACTGAGTAGTTTTATTATTGATGTTCAGTACTGACTTCCTCTGCTTACTGCACAAGAAAAAGGGAAATAAAACCCTATCCTGTATGTTGGTAAATGCCTATTTTATTGGATAAGTTACTAATAGCTAATTTACTGGAATAGAGTATGCCAGAAACAGCTTAGTATTTCGTTGCTGGGTGACTTAAGTCTCAAATCCTACCCTTTAAATAGTATTTACTGGAGGTTCAGCTATCCATGCAACATGAATGACAGTCTCAGCTCGATTCCTATTAGACCTCCAGGACTGACTGCTCCTCCGTGAGCAGCCGTACATGCAAGGCGCTGCAAACGGTGTAAGCACTGGTTTGGAACTCACCTGATGAGCCCTGGAACTTCTGTACCCCAAGGAACAGGGCCCGATATCGGCAGCACAAAGCGACCATTAGAGTTTTGCACTTTATCCTTCAGAAAGATGGAGACCTGCAAAAGAATATTCCACCTCTGAGAAAATCACTTAAATATCTTCTGATCCAAATTCTTTTGAAGTCCAACCTTGCAGCCTTCCTGTCTGGATTGGGGTAGGTTTCCTAGGGATCTTGATGTATATATAGAGACTATGGTACAGGTCAAAGCCAGTAATGTAGAACTGTGGTCCAGAGGATGGGCACATTGATACAACATTTAAAAAATATGTACTGCTTATGCACTTGAATATGATAAATTTATTTAGAGAATATTAAGCCCCATGACTTCAAGCTCAGGTTCCGAGTTTGATATCGGGTTTCTACTAAAAGGAAAAACATATTTATTGACTAGCAAATCTGTAGCAGTAGAGATTCCTTTTTTCGTTACGTTTTAGAATTACTGAGTATTATTATAGTAGATGTGCTCAATTTGTGAAATTCTGAAGACTGAAATTACAAGCACAAGACTGAAAACCGTAAGTAACAAAACCAAACCTACAGTGTAATTAAAAAAAGACACCTTTGCCTCCTAGCCACAAGCTCCCTTTTATTCTTACTGACTAGCTGTATTGGGCTCTTACCCTTATGTGCATGTCCTGAAAAAAAATGAGGAGCGTTTGCCTGATGAGCTGAAATTCACCAGCAGAGAGACAGCTGTATGTCTGGAAAAGAAAAACCATCATATAAGGCTTCGCACATGTACCATGTCCAACCCTGGTAAAGGTGGAAACAAGTGTATCAGAATAGTGCTGGCCAAAAATAGTATGTGTGGCAGGAGAAGCAGAAATTATATAAGGGGGGGCAACTAATCATTAATTATTATCCGTGACTAAGAGTCTGATTTAATTTCTGCTGAAGTCAGTGGAGACTTTGATCAGGCTGAATAAGCAATGTATTGATTTAAACAGGCCAGTAAGATAATAACACTTGACTTGTAGACATCTCCCTCTCCAGAAGCCCTTTAGAAACATTTCATGACTTCCCAGAACTTTTAACATTTTATGAAACAGTTCCCTTTCACAGGAACACTCATATTCTTTGTCCAAAAAATTACAGCAGTTACACAAGCAAAAGTTGTTAACCGGGAGGCCAATTTGTTTCCCTCAGGTAAAAAAGAAGGGAAGGTTATTTGGACAGTTCTCTGAGGTTGAGAACATGCCACCCTCCGCACTTGATGTGGCACTCGCTGATGTAGTATTTAGTCTCTAAGATTAGCTTGAAAGAGACAAAAAAAAAAAAAAAAAAAAAATCAAACCACAGTGTGTCCCACCGTTTTTCCATTTTTCTAAGGATTCTTACTTCAGTCAGCTGTCGGAAAGTTTCATCCACCTGGTTCAGAATGCCAGGGGCATCACGTATGAAATCCTTGATGGCGTCCAGGTGGTTGAATGTGACCAGCAGAATGTCTTTGGGCCGAGGGCACAGCAGCACTTGGTATTTGAAAGCCATAGTCATAAGGTCATACAGCTGCAAAATAACACGGGGAAGTTTTGATTCCATCACAACAGAGTGTACACATCGCTTAGGTAACTTCACGTTGATGTAGAAAGGGATTTAGACACTTAGTCTAGCACCTGCCTACAAACCATTTTAGCTTTGTTTACTAAGCAAATAAAACCTCTGCAATTACATTGTCAGCCCTCCTGCTGGTCTCTCCAGCTGCTGCTAAAACTACAGCCCATGAAGCAACACCAGCACCCAGGTAGAGGTCTCTTAAGTAATCCACTTACTACAATTTTTTTCAAAATTGTCTGCTGGATATGCTGTTTGCAAGCAAAAATTCTAACACCTGCAACTGCAAAACAGTGAGTGTCAATACAGAAATATATAAATTTATATACACCCACATATGTATGTTTTTAATATATATTTAAAAATCCAGTAAAGAATGCTTACTAAACCTCTTAAAAATCAAACATTTATTTATTAAAGCAGAAATAATCAGTTCTGAAGTATCCGATCCTACCATGGATTTCCCCAAAGCTTCCTTGGCTGAGATCCATTTTTACAAAGAAAGCAAATGGAAAGAGGGCCCTTACAAAATGCTTCAAAATTAGAGTGACGTAAAGCCATGTACTAATTATGGCAATCAGAAACTTGTGAAGGGTAGCACAGAAGACCAGCATGGTCAGGACTGGGCAGGTGGTCTTTTTTACCTTGTCCATGCTTGCCTGGTTCAGTCTCATGATTGAAGCATGAGCTAGCCGGTCATACACTGTTCGCAGAGCTTTCTTGGAATAAAGTTCCTGTGGTTTAAACAGCTCTTCCATAAATTTTTTATTGAACATGGTTGTGATGATGTCATTCATAACTGCAAAGACAAAGAGTCTCTGTTTTTGCTGCAGAAACAGCACATTCATCTGGATTCATTCCACACTGAGAACCTGGACACTGACAGCTGCGAGGATTGACATGAACGCTTACCTGTGAAAACCAGGTACAGAGCCTCAAAAGAAAAAAGGAGGAGGAACATCACT
Source organism: Falco naumanni (assembly GCF_017639655.2). NCBI lineage: Eukaryota > Metazoa > Chordata > Aves > Falconiformes > Falconidae > Falco > Falco naumanni. Next base: position 3,408,985 of record NC_054056.1, on the reverse strand, counting down.
TCCTAATGTCAACGTTTTTCTCCATCCCACACTGGCCTGAGCAAGCAGCACGATTCCTGCTGACTGTCCCCAGGGGCAGAAATGCTACATGAGCTGCAGACAACAAACCTTGTTTTCCAGTGGGAATAGGACTGGTTTTGTCGCCTCGTTTTTACAGCTACAGCTAGCACTTCTCACTTTTTAAATAATTTGTTTATAGGCTACTCTGACATGTATTACCTATAAAAGCTGCAGTTCTTCCTAAAAAGCTGTTTTGCATCACTCTAGATTTTTGCAGGCTACAGCTAGCTGACTCTGCCTGTTCTCTCTTTAGCCTTTTACACTATTAGTCTATTTTTCCTTCTCAACAGACTCCTGAATGATTCAAGGCTCCTTCTAGTATTTGTTTCAAACGGTTTAACACTGACAAGTATTTAAGGAAGCACTTACAACACTGGGATCTACGTCAGGCCACTCAGGGCTCTTACACAGCAACATCTGCAGATAGTAAAGCAGTTCAAAAGCACAGAACTCTCAACTTCCTGACATGTGCTTCATTTTTTTATGTGTAAATTTAGACATGGAATTGTTTTGCAACTTACTCAAGAGTATGCAGAGAATACGAGTGCTGAGTATAAGGGCTGTGCTCTGTTTATTGAGCTTTTAATGCAAAGAAGATAGAAAACATTTTGCAGTGATTCAAGCAGATGCAGTTATCTTAGCTTTTGTATGGGACCTGATACTTTTATTATTTACCTGATACATTCTACAGAGTTATCATAAATAAGCATTTATTTCTCCATAAAAAAATGTTAAATAAAATTTTTAATTCACACAGATTACTGTACAAGCATGAATTTTCCTAAGCAGATGACTCTTGCTGAAGCTCATAATGCCAGCTGATTCTTATGGCTTAGTAAAATCTGAGAGGAAATAAGGAAAGAGAAAAAGGAAAAAAAAAAAAAAAAAGTGAACATATACAAAGTGGTAGTGATTAGCTATTTGAAATACTGCTATAATTATTCACTGCTGGGTTAGACACCTGGCTTTTCGTAACTGTGGTACTGAAGCTACACAAACAGCCAAAGAAAGTTAATGTCCCAGTCACTTCATCTTTTCTTAAGATGATTAACTGTCTGGGGAGCACTGCCAGATAGACTGTGGGTCCTGAGAACCTAGACACGGAGAGCTGTTTTCCTGTGCCTCCTGATGCGATTCTCTGTACATGCTTAAACCTGATGTTTACAGTTTTTTTCCTACACTGGTGTACGCTACTGGTAACACACACATTTCAGCAAACACACTGTATCAAACAGGGCTGGCTAGTTTTCCTGCTTTACGGACCCAAACAATACAGAGAGATCTCAGCTCAGCTTCTGAGCAGCATAGATGACAAATGAGGAAAAAATCTCTCCTCTTCCTCCCTTCTTTTCAAACAGACTGTCCATAAAACAATCCCTATTTGCAGTCTGAGGCAAAAATTCTCACTTTTTTTAGTGGAGAAAACAAAATACATTAATATGTATTAGTACATATTTATTTTTGCAAGTAATTGGTTATGACAAAAATAAGAACTGTTGCCTTATACTGCTATCAAGAAAAATATTTTTTAAGTTGCTTGGATATGTTGCCCGCACAAAGGCTTCTCCTCCATCTTTGGAGAGTCACCAATAACCAAAACTGTCAGGAGACAGACAACGTCCCAGTAAGCTGTACGCTGGCTGTGGCTGGTAGATATTCACAATGAAATCGGAAGATCTGTGTTAACCACACACCCAGCCTTACATAAATTATCTTCTGAAATTAAGACCTCTTGCATTGGCTATAAAAAGAACCGAGAAAGACATAAAAAAAATCATGGCAAAGGGCAAATCTGACACAGTACGTTTGATAATGACACAGCAAAGAGATCTGAAAGCACATGTAGTCCCTAGGGAGATATTTACACCGTTCTAACAATGGAAAATAATAAAGAAAGGAGTGTTAGCTCAGGGAAAATGGCACGCCAAGCAACACAGCATAAAAGCAATTTAGCAGAGAGGGGTTTCATCAACTGGGATGGGGAGAGGGAAACCAAGTATAGACAATGCAATGGACAGAAGAGAAGCTGAGGATTTATGGTGGTTTTCACCTACACGTGCCATGTGTCACTGGTGACACACGTTCCAACTTCTACCATGCTGTCATGTAACACGGCTCAGATGCATGACATGAGACGGGGGGTCTTTACACCTGGATTATGCTCGTGCTTCTTGGAGGACATTCAAGGCAGCAGCAGGGATGCTATGAGTTCAAAACAGTCACGCGTTCTACTCGCAGTGTGTTTGTAGTTTGTAACAAGGTCAAAGGCAGGCAAAGCCGCCTTGTCATGGCTTCATCAGCAACAGCCTCGGCTGGTCACTCTGTGTGACTCTTCAGAGATCATCACCCCAAGAGCAGTGTTCGTAGGCAAACTTGTTCTCTGACAAGACAAGCTGACTGTTCAACACAGGATCTGCATCTCTGCCACTACTACCTAAATATGACAAAGTGGGCTTTTATACAACTTGTCATTTTGGATGTGATAAAAGAAGATATGGAATCTTTTAGACCTCTGAGATATTAAATGCGGGGAAAAAAAGTGTTCTTGGAAATGGCATGTAATGGTAGCAAACAAAAGCTGGGGCAAACTCATAGGATATTGGTATTTGCCTTTAGTAAATATTCAAAACATAAAAACGATGCTTATTTTGTAAAACATGAATTGTAACCCTGATCTCTCTTAAAAAAGGGCTGCTCAAAAAGGCAGCGAAAGTTCTATGCATGTTCACCTCGCAAAAAACTTGAGATAGTTTAAGGGATTTATTTCCTCATTCAGCTCCTTACCACACCCCTTTGCTGGAGGCTACCGTTCCAAGGCAGAGTCCAGAAGGAAACCCATGCTCACAGCTCAGCGCTGCAAAATCCCGATGTCTCAGCCCAAACTCACCCTCAGGGATAATTTCAGTCAAGATGAGCTTGGCTGAAGGGTGAGCACCTGCTTCTTTGTGATCACTCTGCAAGGGTGATGACTACTAGCAGAGGTGGATAAGCAGTTAGGATGGAAATGCCTTAAACTTTCCTGGAATTCACCTGTCAAAACCCTAAGCAATGAATTAGAAAACAAATTTAGAAACATGCAGTATACATAATAATTCCTGCATTTAAGCAGAAAAAACAACCTTCGCAATGCTCACATAATTATATGCTTGCATTAATACAAAGCCAGAAAAAATACAAGTATCTTTTTGGCTAGAAAGACCGCTACGATAAAAAGTTTTGATCTATTTCCAGTCTTGGTTAAATAAGCAACGTATTTTTGAAGCCATAT